>NC_067220.1:1126127-1468665 GCF_019924925.1 Ctenopharyngodon idella
GCTTGAAATGCTAATAACATATTTGGAGAAGTATACGTAAAAATAGGATTAATCTAGATTTATAATTGCTGGAAAAACAGTATTGTTAATTGTTATCTCATTTAATGCATTAACTATGTTAACAAATTAACCAGTTAACTTAGGTGACAAACATTCTTCTTTGACTGTTGTTTTGTGCTTTGTTGAACTAATATCATGTGCATCTAAAGCGCACCTTTATTTGCATCTATGTAGTTCCCTTTCGAGGGAACTCGCACTGCGTCCTGAAGGGGGCGCGGATAAATCCGGAAAGACCGGCTTCAGCTTTTGTGCCTCAGCAAAGCGCTCTGTGTGTAACTGTCTCTGTCTATTTATTGTTGTTTGTCCTCAAGCACTATATATATTCTAGACAGGAGTTTATTGGCAAGCAAATAGCAACTTGAGTCGTGTGTGCTTCCCTGCCCTCGCTACTATACGAGTGGGGATACACGCGATTCATGTGTTGTTTGTTTGAAAGCAGAGCATGAACGTCAGCTCTTGTATTGGGATCTGACAGTGTCATTCTTAAATTTCCTGATGTGATGCACTATCGAGACTTTTAGCTCTGCTCCTCTTGGCTTTTTTTTTTTTTGAGGGAATAAAGTCTTAAGCAATAAAGAATCTATGGCTTGGATCGCGCGTTTGCTGAGGCGGACACGTAGATTACGACGTTGCATCAGGCTCGCACCCTCTGAATGAAATCTAAGGGCAGCCCCACACGGGATAGAGCGGTGTACACCTCAGTATACGGTGCCCGCCCCACTTCATTGTCCTTAGGGGGGCCGTTCTGCCAACCCTGGCACCCTTGGTGCTTCAGGGCGCAGCGGTTTCCAGCAAGCTATGATTCAGCATTCACACGACGCTGCATCAGGTTCGCACCCTCTGAGGAGGGTCGAAAAGCAATCAAATGGGTTGTTTCCTGACAGTGTGTTTCAGGTCACCAAAGTGGCTGCTCTAGGTATACCAGAGACCAGCCTTGAGAGGCTGGTTCCGTTTGGTGGATTTTCTGGCAGAGTTGAGGCTTTTGCCAAATTTATCTCAATGGGCAGGCTCTGGTAATGGAACAGAAAGTAAACTCTTTTGCGAAAGGAGCTATAAAACGGGTTCCTCCTCCCAGCAGAGAGTTAGGGTTTTACGGCCGCTACTGTTTTGTTCCAAAAGAGGATGGAGGGTTGCGTCCTATATTAGATCTTAATCATTTGAATCATTCAGTCAGGAGACTTAGGTTCAAATGGTTGACGTTAAACCAGATCCGAGGACTGGTTTGTCATGATAGTTCTAAAGGATGCATACTTCCATGTCTCTATCCTTCCACAGCATAGGAAGTTCCTCAGGTTTGCTTTCAGGGGTAAAGTATACCAAAATTAGGTTCTTCCATTCGGTCTAGCTCTATCACCCCACACGTTCATGAAATGCGTAGATGCAGCTCTGGCCTCGCTAGAGGCTGCAGGGCATACGCATTCTGAACTGATTAGATGACTGGCTAATATTAGCGCAGTCGGAACAGATGGTCAATTCGACATCGTTCTTGCTCATATAAAAATTGGGGTTGTGGCTGAACGCCAGGAAGAGTGTGCTTTCTCCATTACAGAGAACCACCTTCCTGGGCGTGGTATTGATTCAGTGACGCTGCGGGTCGTTCCGTCGCCCACTCGTATTGCTGCAATCTTTTCAGTCACACAGGAGATATAACTAGGCCAGTCACTCACTGTAAAACAGTTTTCTAAAACTGTTGGGTCTGATGGCAGCTGCGTCCAACGGTGATACCTTTTGGCCTGCTGTACATGAGACCCTTACAGTGGTGGCTCAGGACCAAGGGTTTTCCCTGAGGGGGAACCCACTTCGTATGATCAAGATCACGTGGCGGTGTCTCCGCGCCTTGGTTACATGGAAGAAAAGTTGATTCCTGTCCCAGGGCCCTGTGTTAGGAGCTCAATGTCATTGAGTCACTCTCATGATAGACGTTTCTCTCACAGGCTGGGGAGCGGTAATGGAAGGCCGCTCAGCTCAAGGGCTGTGGAGGAGTCATCATCTTTCGTGGCACATAAATTGCCTGGAGATAATGGCGGTCTTCAATGCGTTGAAGTTCTTCCTCCCAGACCTGAGAGGTCATCGTGCTGTCTGGACAGACAATGCATCAATGGACTCTTATATAAATCGACAGGAGGGGTCTGCATTCGTGTCCATTATGCAAACTGGTGCACCAGATCCTCCTGTGGTGCCTGGGGAAGATGCTCTCCTCAAGTCAAGTCAAGTCAAGTCACCTTTATTTATATAGCGCTTTTTACAATGTAGATTGTGTCAAAGCAGCTTTACATTGATAACTGGTACATTGTTTGACTGCACAGCAGCTCTTAAAGAATAGTGTCAATGCAGGCAGATCAAAAGCACTGTTGAATATCAAAATGTCAAGTCAAGTGTCCCCAACTAAGCAAGCCAGAGGCGACAGCGGCAAGGAACCCAAACTCCATCAGGTGACATCAGGTGGCAGACAAGTGGCAAATTGGTGTTAAAATGGAGAAAAAAACCTTGGGAGAAACCAGGCTTAGTCGGGGTGCCAGTTCTCCTCTGGCCAACAGTGCTTTGTTACAATTCAGGTTGCTATCATAAGTCCAATAGGATCGCAACATTAAAAGTATTTATTTCAGTTCCATCCAATTGAGGATCGTATTCATCACGCCGGTATGGACGGTTGTTGAGGAACTGTGTCGTGGCTGTCGTGTCGATGAGGCCTTCACAGGGGATGATCTAGTTGACTCAATCTCTGCTGATACTTCAGGGCTGCGTTGTGGTCGTGTCAAGGTGCAGGTCCTTGGTCTCACCTGGATACGGCCCGGATCCGGTTGACTACGGTGAACCTCGGGATAAACAGAAAGACTAATATTAGCGTAGATGCCATTCTTCTTCTGATGTAACGAGTACATCAGGTGTTATAGGAAGTGTTCCCGGTTCCGGCTGACCTAATTTATGCAGCCTAATAATCCTTTAACGGATTTGGAAATATAAATTGGTAATGTGTTATGTGTATGCCAGGTTAAAGAGATGCGTTTTTAGTCTAGATTTAAACTGACAGAGTGTGTCTGCTTCCCGAACAATGCTAGGAAGATTGTTCCAGAGTTTAGGTGCCAAATAGGAGAAGGATCTACCACCTGCAGTTGATTTTGATATTCTAGGTATTATCAGCTGGCCTGAATTCTGAGATCGCAATAGACGTGAAGGACTATAATGAATTAGGAGCTCGCTCAGGTACTGGGGAGCTAAACCATTTAGTGCTTTGTAAGTAATTAGCAAGATTTTAAAATCTATACGATGTTTAACAGGAAGCCAATGCAGTGTTGACAGAACTGGGCTAATATGGTCATACTTCCTGGTTCTAGTAAGAACTCTAGCTGCTGCATTTTGTACGAGCTGTAGTTTATTTATCAGGCGAGCAGAACAACCACCCAGTAGAGCGTTACAGTAATCTAGCCTTGAGGTCATGAACGCATGAACTAACTGTTCTGCATTTTTCATTGAGAGCATATGTCGTAGTTTAGATATATTTTTAAGATGGAAGAATGCAGGTTTTACAGATGCTAGTAACATGGCCTTCAAATGAAAGATTGGTATCAAAGAGCACACCTAGGTTCCTAACTGACGACGAAGACTTAACAGAGCAGCCATCAAGTGTTAGACAATATTCTAGGTTATTACGTGAAGAAGTTTTTGGTCCAAAAATTAGAATCTCTGTTTTTTCTGAATTTAGTAGTAGGAAATTACTGGTCATCCAATTTTTTATATCAGCTATGCACTCCGTTAATTTTGTGAATTGGTAAGTTTCGTCAGGGCGCGAAGAAATATAGAGCTGAGTATCATCAGCGTAACAGTGAAAACTAACGCCATGCTTCCTAATGATATCTCCCAAGGGTAGCATGTACAGAGTGAACAGTAACGGTCCTAGTACTGAGCCTTGTGGTACTCCATATTGAACTTGTGATCGATATGACATGTCTTCGTTTACTACTACAAACTGATAACGGTCAGATAAGTATGATTTGAACCATGACAATGCAATTCCACTAATGCCAACATAATTTTCGAGTCTATTTAAAAGAATATTGTGATCAATAGTGTCAAATGCTGCACTAAGATCCAGTAACACTAATAGAGAGATACAACCACGATCTGATGATAAGAGCAAATCATTAGTAACTCTAATGAGAGCAGTCTCAGTACTATGGTACGGTCTAAATCCTGACTGGAAATCCTCACAGATACCATTTCTTTCTAAAAAGGAACATAGCTGTGATGATACTGCCTTTTCTAGTATTTTTGACAGAAAAGTGAGATTTGAGATCGGCCTGTAATTGACTAATTCTCTAGGATCAAGTTGTGGTTTTTTAATAAGAGGTTTAATAATAGCCAGCTTAAAAGTTTTTGGTACGTATCCTAATGATAAAGATGAATTGACGATATTGAGAAGAGGGTCTATGACCTCTGGAAGCATTTCTTTCAATAGCTTAGTCGGTATAGGGTCTAACATACATGTTGTTGATTTTGATGATTTAACAAGTTTAGACAATTCTTCCTCTCCTAAAGCAGTAAATGAATTGAATTTTTCCTCAGGGACACTACAATGCACTATCTGACACGATACTGTAGTAGACGGTTGCATGGTTATTATTTTTTCTCTAATATTATCAATCTTGCAAGTAAAGAAGTTCATAAAGTCATTACTGCTGTGCTCTTTGGAAACATCAGAAGTTGAAGCTTTATTTCTTGTTAATTTAGCCACTGTATCAAATAAATACCTAGGGTTGTGTTTATTTTCTTCTAAGAGTTTTGAAAAATAGGCAGATCTAGCAGATTTTAAGGCCTTTCTGTACTCAATCATTCTCTCTCTCCACGAAATACGAAATACTTCTAGTTTTGATTTCTTCCAGCTGCGCTCCATTTTTCTGGCTGCTAACTTTAGGGCCCGAGTGTGGTCATTGTACCATGGCATTGGATTAATTTCCTTAATCTTTTTTAAACGCAAAGGAGCAACTGAGTCTAATGTGCTGGAAAAGACAGAGGCAATAGTTTCTGTTGCAACATCGAGGTCTTCTAAGCTGTCTGGTATGCTAAGGCGATGAAAATGATCAGGAAGATTATTTATAAAGCAATCTTTAGTGGTAGAAGTGATGGTTCTACCATATTTATGGCATGGAGGCAGTTTAGCCGCCTTGACTAAATGTAGTATACACGAGACTAGATAATGATCTGAGATGTCGTCACTCTGCTGCAGAATTTCAACAGCATCAATATCGATTCCATGTGACAATATTAGATCTAAAGTATGATTATGACAATGAGTGGGTCCTGACACATGTTGTCTAACACCAATAGAGTTTAGAATATCTGCAAATGCCAATCCTAATGCGTCTTTTTTATTATCTACATGAATATTAAAATCACCAACAACAAGGACTTTACCTACAGCTAGTACTAACTCTGATAGAAAGTCAGCAAATTCTTTGATAAAGTCTGTATTGTGTCCTGGTGGCCTGTATACAGTAGCCAGCACAAATGTCAACTTACATAATGTTACGTAAAGTACCATAGTTTCGAAGGAATTATATTTGAAAGACTTCTGACTAATACTGTAAATATTACTATAGATTACAGCAACACCTCCCCCTTTGCCTTTCTGACGGGCATTGTGTCGATAATCATAACCTTGAGGACTAGACTCATTTAAAGTAATGTAATCGTCCGGTTTTAGCCAAGTTTCTGTCAAACACAGCACATCTAGATTATTATCTTTGATAATATCATTAACAATAAGTGATTTTGAAGAAAGGGATCTAATATTTAACAACCCGAGTTTTATCATTTGTTTAGCATTATTATCTCTATTTTTTATTTGTTGAACATCAATTAAATTTTTACCATTAAATGGGTTTGGAAGTTTTTTGTTTTTACTAATTCGGGGTACAGACACAGTCTCTATTTGAAAATATCTAGGTGTAAGAGTTTCTATGTGTTGAGAGTTATCTGAATTTTCTGACTTCTGTAACGTGAGGCAGCTAGCAGACGGTCGGTTTAGCCAGTTTGTCTGCTGCTTTCTGACCTGGGCCCCAGTTTGTCATGTTTCAGTTCTAAGACTATGTGCCATATTACTAGAGAGAAGAGCAGCACCATCCCGGGAGGGATGAATACCATCTCTTTTTAACAGGTCAGGTCTGCCCCAAAAACTTTTCCAATTATCTATGAAACCTATATTATTTTGCGGACACCACTTAGACAGCCAGCCATTGAGTGATGATAATCTGCTAACTATCTCATCACTCCGACGAACAGGAAGGGGGCCAGAGCAAATTACTTCTCCTGACATTGTACTTGCGAGTTCACACACCTCTTTAATGTTAATTTTAGTGATCTCCGACTGGCGAAGTCGAACATCATTAGTGCCGACGTGAATAATAATCTTAGAGTATTTACGATTAGCATTAGCCAGCACTTTTAAATTTGCTTTGATGTCAGGTGCTCTGGCTCCCGGCAAACATGTGACTATGGTGGCTGGTGTCTCTATTTTCACGTTCCGTGTAATAGAATCGCCAATAACTAGGGCACTTTCAACAGGATTCTCAGTGGGTGTATCACTGAGTGGGGAGAACCTGTTTGATGTTCTTATTGGAACGGAAGAGTGGTGTTTTTCGCGGCTAGGCCGCCTCACCGTTACCCAAGTGCCCTGCTGCACGGGCTCTACAGCCGGAACCAAACAATGTACAGAGTTCACTAAGCTAGTCGCATCCAAAACAGTATCTGAAGCCCTTGCATTCTTACTATCCTCGATTAAAGTTTGGATGCGTGTCTCTAATTCTGAGATTCTCTCTGTCAGCCTGACTATTTCCCTACATTTATGACATGTAAATCCCTCATCACTGACAGAGAGAGCTATGGTAAACATGTGGCAAATGGAACAGGTAGCAATGCTGGGAGAGGATGACATGACTCACCGTGTTTGTAGACTGATCCGACTTACCACAGCTGTTTGAAGAACGCGTTGAAAAAGGAGCGCGCGAGCGACTGTTAACAAGTTGACAAGCTAGCGCTGCAAATGCAAATGCGTTGTAACAGCGATTTAGATTCAAATATTACAAGCTAGCGACGTCAGATTAGTGTGGTAGGCAATATTACATATACGGTAATAAAAAAATAAGCAACAATGAATAAAAGTAAGAGATTCAAAACAAAGCTATACGGAGTTACAGACGCAAACCAATCTGAGCAGCGAGGCAGAACAATCTTATTCCAGGGACCTAGAATATAGGAGCAGACGTCCTGTCGAGACAGGGGCTGAGGCCAGGGGAATGGAGACTTCACCCCAAAGTGGTGAAGCTCATATGGGAGATTTATAGCCACGTGGAAGTGGACATTTCGCGTCTCAGGATACGACGCACTGTCCACTGTGGTTATCCCTCACACGTCCAGCTCCTTTTGGACTGGATGCCATGGTACAGACATGGCCGAGGCTACGTCTGTACGTTTTTCCCCCAATTGTTCTGCTCCCAGGAGTTCTGGACAAAATTCGGCAGGAAGGGATAAGTCTACTGCTAGTAGCGCCTTACTAGCCAAGTTGGATATGGTTCTTGGACCTTGTGTCTCTCCTCAATGGCTCTCCCTCTGAGATTCCGATCAGGAGAGACCTTTTATCTCAGGCGAAGGGCTTGATTTTTCACCCCGCCCAGAAGTATTGAACCTGTGGGTTTGGCCCCTGAGGGGGCCCAACTCATAGTATCTGGTCTCTCAACCGAGGTTGTGGAGACCATACTTTACTCCAGAACTCCAGCCACAAGGAAACTATAGGTCCTGAAGTGGAAACTTTTCACTTCTTGGTGTGATGTGCGACAGCTAGATCCAGTTAACTGCCCAATTGGTACAGTACTAGAGTTCTTGCAAAGTTGTTTTTCATCAGGGCTATCCTTGTCCACCCTAAAGGTCTACGTATCAGCTATTTCTGCATGCCATGTCCCTGTGGATGGTACAATTGTGGGGTATAACCCTTTGAGGTATCGTTTCCTGAGGCTGAGGCCTGCAACATGCACTAGGGTTCCTGCTTGGGAGCTGGCCTTTGTGTTGGAAGGCTTATCTGCAGCTCCATTTGAGTCGCTTGATTCTGTCTCAGAAAAATTTCTGACGTTGAAAACTGTTTTCCTCCTTGCCATTTCTTCCCTAAAAAGAGTAGGAGGCCTTCAGGCCCTATCTGTATCCCCTATGTGCCTTGAGTGTGCACCAGGGATGGTCAAAGTGTTCCTTTACTCTCCCGGGTTATATACCTAAGGTTCTGAACAATATGGGGCTGCCCTGTGGAGAACGTCAGATCAACTATTTGTTTGTTTTGGACCACTCAATTTAGGGTCTCCCTGCGTCCATGCAAATGGTAAGCAAGTGGATAGTTGAGACTATATCGCTTGCTTATGAGGTCTCTGGTCAGCAGTATCCACTGTCTGTCA
Organism: Ctenopharyngodon idella; assembly: GCF_019924925.1. NCBI lineage: Eukaryota > Metazoa > Chordata > Actinopteri > Cypriniformes > Xenocyprididae > Ctenopharyngodon > Ctenopharyngodon idella. The sequence goes on from NC_067220.1 coordinate 1,134,623, forward strand.
GAGCTCATTCTACTAGGATTATGCGGCCTCCAAGGCCTTGTTGTTGGGGGTTTCCTCAAGGAGGTCTGTGATGCGGCAGGCTGATCCTCGCCACTCACGGTGACATTCACTCTCGCCATTGGACTAGTTGACACATGTGCATCAGATGCATTTACGCTGACGGCGTTCCCATAGCGCCCCCTTCGGGACACAGTGTCTCGTTCCCTCTCTCAGGGAACTATGGTTATAGTCAACCTGAGACGTTTCTGTTTCAAGTCGATCCCAACCTGAAGAAGCACAGGATTTTTTGTGCAATTCATCCATAAATTTACATTTTCACCATAGCACTGTAAAGAGATCAGCTATTTGTTCCTGTACCTGATGCTGTTCGGCTCTTCTTTTAGAGAACAGTTTACACTGAATGCATTTATGCGGGTAAAAAAGAGGCACAGGAAAGAAATCACTTTTTTAAAGAGGTTGTATAGTCACCTAAGTTAACTGTAGCTCTGCCCAACACCCTCCTCAAAACTACTACACAAAATATCATTATATAAAAATGTTCTATTATGTGTAAATGACAGATTCATGTTGTAACAAGACAAAGAGAGTGGAGGTGAAGAAGGGAAGGGCTGCTGTCTTCAAATGTGAATATTCACAGAATCATATTAATGATGCCAAAATAATCTTCAAAGAAGGAAAAGACTCTGTTGATGAGATTATAAACAGAACATGGAAAAAGAACAGGAGGTTCAGTATGTCTGATAGAAGAGATCAACAATTTATGACTGTGATGATTTCTGCTGTGACACCAGATGATGGAGGAGTTTATTTATGTGGAGTTTGGATCAACAGTCACTTGTACAGTTACTTTAGTTACTTTATTATTAATACAGTTTATCTGCATGTTATTGATAAGTATAAAGTGGGCGTGTCTAGAGTGAGCGGATACTCAGGAGGTCGTATAATGATCAAGTGTGAACATCCTCAATACAAAACCAAGACAAAATACATCTGTAAAGAATCAGATGGATGTTCACAGAGGAAGAATCCAGGAGTTCAGGATGAATGGATGGAGAATGGAGATGTTTCTTTATATGACGACACCAGAGCAGGAGTCTTGATGGTGTTTTTTAGAGAGCTGAAAGCTGCAGATGCAGGAACATACAGGTGTGGAGTGAATGTGTCTCACTATACTGAGAGCTTCACTGAACTTCAGCTGAACATCAGAGATGGTGAGGAACACAAAATACTTTATCTTGCATGTCTGATGTATCTGATCTGATTTTTATTTAATTGTTTTATTTTATAGATGCAAAATATCCAAAGACAGAGACTAAATCTGCTCATCTTGGTGGAGAAGTCAACATCAGCTGTCAGATCCCAGAGGAACATAAAGTTCATTTCTGCAAAGAGGATGATAATCACATCTGTCAAAACATCAGCACATCTACAGTGACAGAAATGAGTCCTTCATCTGAGAGAAATGAAGAGAGAGTTTTTACAGTGAGCATCAGTAATGTGAGCGTGAGAGATGCTGGAGTTTACTGGTGTGGAGCAGAAACCAGAGACACACATTTGACTTTCATCTCCCTGACCACCAAAATTCAGATCAACCTCATCAGTGAGTGAATTCAGATGATTTCATTGTTTTCAGAATCATGTGTGTTAAATGTATGTGTTTGTTTGACGTAAAGAAGGAGGAGAATCTCACATCTTCACTAAAATGAATGTCATCAAGGATAAGAGTAAGAAAGTTTACTTTGTTTCCATTGTCAAATATAAACAATCGAACAATCGCTCAGGGTGACAGCGAGAGGGTTGTTTTAAAGTCATTCTTGGCGACTTTAATATATTGCTTTTGTTGCTTTTAAATTTGATGCACTGAAACTTTAATTATTTTGCATAACAAAGTATAAATATAATTTTTCCTCACTAGATAAAATTACTGCTGTTCTACTGCACATGGAACCTTATTTCAAACATGTACTATTTTCTGCAGACTTCCCAGTTTTATGTGTTTTTGTGATTCCTGGTAATCTCATATTTAAAAATTCAATTGAATTTCTTTATTGCGCATGAACTTCTCATTGCTCATGAATGCAGGGGGTGTTTAGTGTTTGTGGTGAAGAGGGTGTCGTCATTTAACATCAAAACCACAGAAATGAGCTGAAGGTTCAGAGTCTCAGGTTAATTTGACTGTGAAGAATTAATGGTTTTTATTCAGGAAACCCACAGACAGATGAAGCAGAACATAGATTACATGTAAGTTTGCAGGAAGAGGGAATAAAATGTGCTAAATCTTCCCATGATTTAGTTTAATTCAACCAAGCAGTTGTCACAGACACGCCAGGCTCTACACTCACCCAATCACAACGCACTCCCTCTCCTGAGTATTAACCAGCCACACCTGACACTCATCAGCACTCATCACCACAGCAGCATAAAACACACTCCTGAGCACTCACTCTCTGTCCAGTCTCGTAAATGCATACTACCTGTTATGCTTACCTCCAGGACTCCTCTAAACGACTACTTACCTGTCTCCAGCGTCTCTCGTGATCCCTTGTGTCTCCACGTCTCCTGTGAGTTCCAGTGTGTTCGTCTGCTCCACGTCAATCTGCATCCACGCTCCCTGAGGAAACAAAGACAAGCATCAGATCCAGTATCACGTCCCGTCAACACATTCATCTGCTTCAACTCACCTGCACTCTGCCTGCACGCTCTGTTGTTCTTCAATAAACCCTGTTTACACTTACCAGTGTCTCCGCTCCCTTCTGTACGTAACAGAAGACCGGACCATAACCGACTGAAGTAACAACATGAACACTCCGGACCCGATTCAAGACCTGGTCGATACACTTCGTCGCACTTTCACCAGCACTTCCACGGTAACAACACCAGCGAGCACTTCTGCATTCACCGCTGCATCTCCTTCACCATCTGCGGTCGCCAGTCCCATGGCCAAACTGGCGCCCTTCACTGGTCTGGCGGAGGACTGCAACGGTTTTCTCTTGCAGTGCACGCTGGTCCTGGAGATGCAACCGCACTTGTACCCGGATGATAGATCTAAGGTGGCTTTCATAATCTCTCAACTCAACGGAAAAGCGCTTCGATGGGCTGAACCTCTCTGGAATCTGAACAATCCGGTTGTATCATCCTTGTCGAGTTTCATTACCCACTTCAAAGAAGTTTTTGGAAAACCCGCTTGGGATTCATCAATTGGTGAGAGATTATGTAAACTAAAACAAGGTTCACTAACTGTGTCTGATTATGCCCTCCAGTTTCGAACCCTAGCTGCTGCAAGTGGCTAGAATGAACAAGCCCTAATCACCACCTATCGTCAAGGCCTCGATCCACGTGTGCGGTTGCATCTCGCTGCATACGAGGATTCCATCGGGCTCGAGAAATTCATCCAGTTATCCATCAGGTTCGCCACTCGTATGCAGCTGTGCCTTGAAGAGCACCAGGGCCAGCCGTTATTTCCTTCAAACCTCCGTCAGCCAGAATCCGTCAGCTCCCCAGAACCAGCTAATGATTCCATGCAAATTGAAAACTCTCGTCTTTCGTCGGCTGAGCGACAGAGGAGGCTGGCCCAGAATCTCTGTCTGTATTGTGGCGGTGCTGGGCATTACATCTCTGAATGCCCCCTTCGTCCAGTTCGGCCACTGGTGAGTGTCATTCCGCCCACAATGAATAAGATGAAACCACTCACAATTGTTGTAAAACTTACTGCCGCTGATTTCTGTCTTCCAGTCAGTGCGCCCCTCGATTCTGGGTCAGCTGGGAACTTCATCTCCGGAGCCCTTTGTCGCCAGCTTAACCTCAAAACAACCCCCACGCCAAAGATCTACCAGATCCACGCGGTAACTGGAAAACCTTTGCGGAAAGTACGTTACAGCGTGGGGCCCCTTCTTCTCCAAGTAGAAGTTCTCCACATGGAGGAGATCCAGCTGCTGGTTCTGGAGGATTCAACATCTGACGTGATTCTAGGGCGCCCATGGCTTGAGCAGCACAACCCCACCATCTCCTGGAGGACAGGAGAGATCCTGAAGTGGGGTAACCAATGTTTCCAAGACTGTTTTCCTGAGTTCCCCGTGCTCAGTTCTCCAAGCTCCAAAGAAATCCAAGTCTGTGCTACTACAGTGGAAAGTCCACTCGAGAAACGCTCTACTGATATTCCTGCCTGTTATTCCCACTTCAGTGATGTCTTCTGTCCGAAACAAGCCTCCAAGCTGCCTCCCCACCGGCCATGGGACTGTGCCATCGACCTCATCCCAGGTGAGCCAGTGCCCAGGGGGAAGATATATTCCCTATCCGTTCCGGAGGAGAAAGCCATGGAGGAGTACATCGACGAGGCTCTTAAACAAGGCTACATCCGACCGTCCACTTCCCCTGCTGCTTCAAGCTTTTCCTTCGTGGCGAAGAAGGACGGAGGCTTGCGGCCCTGCATTGATTACAGAGCTCTCAACCAAATAACCATCAAGTTTCGTTACCCCCTTCCTCTCGTCCCAGCAGCTCTGGAACATCTACGCGGCGCCACTGTGTTCACCAAGTTGGACCTCCGCAGCGCATACAACCTCATCAGAATACGTGAGGGGGACGAGTGGAAAACAACTTTCGTGACACCTACTGGCCATTATGAATATCTCGTCATGCCGTATGGACTGGTCAACGCCCCCTCCGTATTTCAAGACTTCATGCATGAGGTGCTCTGGGAGTTCCTGCACAGGTCTGTCCTGGTCTACATTGACGACATTTTGATCTACTCCCGGAGCCTGGCCGAACATCGCCAGCACATTGCGGAGGTCCTCCAACGCCTGAGGGACTACCACCTTTTCCTAAAGGCCGAGAAATGCACTTTCCATCAGCCCTCAGTGCAGTTTCTCGGTTATAACATTGACTGCAGTGGCGTCTGCATGGACGAGAGGAAGGTTACTGCAGTAAAGGAATGGCCCATTCCCACATCTGTCAAAGAGTTACAAAGATTCCTGGGGTTTGCAAACTTCTATCGACGATTCATCCAAAATTACAGTTCCATCACCAGTCCACTCACCAACCTCCTCCGTGATAAGCCCAAGTCTCTGTCCTGGACTCCAGCTGCCACACAAGCTTTCAAAGCCCTCAAGACTGCGTTCACAACCGCTCCCCTCCTGGCTCACCCTGACCCAGATCTCCCCTTCGTCGTAGAGGTCGGCGCCTCAACCACCGGAGTGGGAGCGGTGTTATCCCAGCAGCAGGGGAATCCCAGTAAACTCCATCCGTGTGCTTTCTTCTCCAGGAAACTCAACCCAGCGGAGGTAAATTACGACATTGGCAACCGAGAACTTCTCGCCCTCAAGCTCGCCCTGGAAGAGTGGAGGCATTGGCTTGAGGGAGCGAAACACCCCTTTGTGGTCCTGACTGACCACAAGAACCTGGGGTATTTACGGGATGCCAAGAGATTGAATCCCCGCCAAGCAAGATGGGCTCTGTTCTTTACAAGATTCGATTTTACCATCTCCTATCGTCCTGGATCAAAGAATGTAAAAGCTGATGCCCTGTCCCTCATTCACAGTCTGGAAGAAAGCAACGATGACCCAGAGCCCATCATCCCCGAGAAACTCTTCGTTAGTCCCATTTCCTGGTCAGAAGAGACGCTCCCCGAGTCCAATGCCTCCGCCAACATCCCGCCGGGTTGCCCCCCCGGATTGAAGTATGTACCACGGACACGACGCACCCCTCTGATTCACTCTGCGCATACTTCACTGGGCACTGGCCACCCAGGGGTCAACGAGACCCTCTCGCTTCTGGTGGCCTAATATGACATCCAACGTCAGGAGGTACGTGCAAGGGTGCAGGGAATGTGCCATCTCCAAAACTCCACGCCATCTTCCCTCCGGAAAACTCCAACCTCTGCCCGTTCCCACTCGTCCTTGGTCACACCTAGGAGTGGACTTTATCACTGACCTTCCAGTCTCCAACGGATGTACCTGCGTGCTGGTTATCGTAGACCGGTTCTCCAAGTCCTGTCGACTAATTCCCCTGCCTGGACTGCCCACTGCTATGGAAACTGCGGAGTTACTGTTCAACCACGTGTTTAGATACTATGGATTACCAGAAGATATTGTATCTGACCGTGGATCTCAATTCACCTCCCGAGTCTGGAAGGCGTTCTTCAAACTCCTAGGTGTGGCCATAAGTCTCTCCTCTGGCTACCATCCACAGACGAACGGGCAGACGGAGAGGAAGATACAGGAGATTGGCCGTTTCCTACGTACCTTCTGTCACGGCCACCAGGACTCCTGGAACCAGTTCCTGTGCTGGGCCAAGTACGCCCAGAACTCTCTCCGTCAGCCCACCACAGGTCTTACTCCTTTCCAATGCGTGCTCGGCTATCAGCCCCCACTGTTCCCCTGGGATGGGGAACCATCAGACGTCCCGGCGGTAGACTACTGGTTCCGGGAGAGCGAGAGGATCTGGGACTCAGCACATCTGCAACTCCAACGAGCCCTACGCAGGCGCAGGTTGACAGCCGACCTTCGACGTTCCCACGCACCCAACTACCAGCCAGGACAGAAGGTTTGGTTGTCAACCCGGGACATCAGGATGCGCCTGCCCTGTAGGAAGCTGAGTCCTAGATTCGTTGGCCCCTTCACCATCATCCGGCAACTCAACCCTGTCACCTATCACCTGCAACTCCCTCCTGAGTATCGCATTCACCCAGTTTTTCACGTTTCACTTCTGAAGCCTCACCATCCCTCTGTTCTTCCCTCCACAGAGCCTGGTGACACCGAAGATCCCCCTCCTCCACTCATCGTAGATGACGGAGTAGCCTACCAAGTCAAAGACATCCTGGACTCCCGGCGTCGTGGTGGGTTCCTAGAGTACTTGGTGGACTGGGAAGGATACGGTCCTGAAGAACGTTCATGGGTTCCTAGGAATGATATTCTTGATCCAAGTCTCCTTGACAACTTCCATGCCAGACATCCCAACAGACCAGCTCCCTGAGGCAGAGCTCGACCACCACGACGTCGGGGTCCGCGGTCCTCAGGAGCGGACCGTGGAGGGGGGGTAATGTCACAGACACGCCAGGCTCTACACTCACCCAATCACAACGCACTCCCTCTCCTGAGTATTAACCAGCCACACCTGACACTCATCAGCACTCATCACCACAGCAGCATAAAACACACTCCTGAGCACTCACTCTCTGTCCAGTCTCGTTAATACATACTACCTGTTATGCTTACCTCCAGGACTCCTCTAAACGACTACTTACCTGTCTCCAGCGTCTCTCGTGATCCCTTGTGTCTCCACGTCTCCTGTGAGTTCCAGTGTGTTCGTCTGCTCCACGTCAATCTGCATCCACGCTCCCTGAGGAAACAAAGACAAGCATCAGATCCAGTATCACGTCCCGTCAACACATTCATCTGCTTCAACTCACCTGCACTCTGCCTGCACACTCTGTTGTTCTTCAATAAACCCTGTTTACACTTACCAGTGTCTTCGCTCCCTTCTGTACGTAACAGCAGTAGTGTCAAAAGTGTTTCCTAATGTCTGAAGATTAGTTAATATGTGTTTTATTTTCAGATTCCTCCATGATCATCATTATTTGTGTGTGTGTGATTCTGCTGCTGATTGGTGGATTCACTCTGACTGCGTGTAAAATAAGACACAAGAGACGAGGTTTGATCATTTATTAATAATTAGTTATTGTAGTGTCTCTGAGCTGCTTGAATCTTCTGACGGTCAGCAGCAGTAAAATCTCACTGACTCAATGAGTTTCTGTCTCAGATGCTGCTGTTCGTCTCCAGTTTGATCTAGTTTGTCTTTCTCTTACTGATCAATTCATTTTGTTTTGGGTTATTAGGAAGAACCTTGACATCAGACAAGAGAAATAGAAAGAAAAATACAATGGTGAGTTACTGTGTGTGTGTGTGTGTGTGTGTGTGTGTGTTGTGTGTTGTCTTTTTAATGTACGTATTCTCTCTATTTTCTCCATGTTCAGTCATCATGTGCAGATAGCCGACATGATTCTCTCACAGATCCTGGATCAGCTCAAATTAACAGTCATGATGAACTACCCACAATCCTTTCTGATGGGCTCATGTACGCGTCTGTCAGTTTCCAGAAGCATGAAGAGTCTCTCAGTGACGCTACAGTCTCCTTCAGTAAGGACCAGATTCACTCTGATTACACCACGGTCAGTCACCGCATGAGACTCAACTAACGTACAGAACACTAGCACACATACCTGTATTCATTCAAAAAAATCATTCATTCATTATTACAGTTTATTCATTATATTTAAAAAAAAAAATGGTAATAAAATATGTCAACATCTCAGAGTTAAACTGTGTCAGAAAAAAATTAATATTGATAATGTCAGATAACGCTTAGGAAAAACATGGTCAGGTCAAAGTGTGTGTGTCCTGCACCCACTAGTAAAAATATATCAAATTATATCTAATGTCTGAATAATTTTTGGTTTGACTCTCTCTCTCTCTCTCTCTCTATATATATATATATATATATATATATATATATATATTCATGCTTATGCTCACAGAGTTTATTGATGTACTTAATTAATTTAGTGTTAAACAGATGTTTTATTGATCAGGGTCGTTCAGTCTGTTGAATCATGAGACATTTTAAAGTTTCCACTGCTGCTCATGTTTCTTCTTTCACATGTTTAAAATAGCAGGTGTGTCATAGGTTTACTGGTGTGTGTACAGAGTTTGTCATCTCAGTTTATCTGAGGTTGTGATGAAGACAGGAAATAAAACCACTGAGTGACACTTATATACTGTAAAGTTTCCACTCTGAATGCAGAGACACGTGTAGTTAATAAAAGCTCTTTAACGGCAGCTCTTAAAGCTTTTTAAATTACTGTTATTTGTGCTTTCAAGTTTGCTAATGTTGTTTTCTTAGTTCATTCTTGTTTTTGTTGGTACTGGCATGATTTTTCTGATGCAAGAGATTTATAATAAAATCATATATTTTTATTCAATGAAAAATAAACAATTTTTTGCTGTTATTTCTTGTCTATTGCCCAAAGCTGTTGATTATTATTTACGTTTTACTTTATAAATATAATCATTGTCATGCCATTGACTAAATCTAGTTTTTACCCTGATGAAATCAACATTCCCAGAAATACAGCATAAAAACATAAAGGTTTGTACTTTCTGCAAAGGAGAATGTCTGAGTTTGAAATCTGAATAATCATTTAATGAATTGTATTTTGTATTACCTTCAGGAATGACTGAAATACTCACATATAAACCGCCAACAATCAAGTCAAAACAGTAATAGCTTGCATTTTTTTATTAATTAATAATTATGCTGGAGGTGTTGTTTGTGTTGGCGTGATGAACAGGCTGTTTTTTTCCGTCCAGCTCAAAGCCACAGAAAAGTGGTGAAGGTCTCAGTTCAGTTTAATTAAACAGACTTACTCAGGAAACCCACAGTGAGACACATGAGACTGAACAGACAGAGACAGAAGATCAACATCCATTGTGAGCAGAAGACAATAAAGACCAAGAGCTGATCGATCACCAATTCTATATCGCAATATGTGTGTGTGCGTGCGTTTTTGTGATTTATGAGGACACAAATTTGTATAATGACATGGGTATTACACTGGTATTACAACATAAACATGAAATATGAGGACATTTCATGAGTTCTCATATTTAAAATAGCTTTAAAAACATACTAAACAATGTTTTATTAAAAATGTAAAAATGCAGAAAGTTTTCTGTGATGGGTAGTTTTAGTGGTAGGGGTAGTGTAGGGGGAGAGAATGTACAGTTTGTATAAAAAACCATTACGCCTAATGGAGAGTCCTCACTAAGATAGCAAAACAAACCTCTGTGTGTGTGTGTGTGTGTGTGTTTTGACAATGACACAGAATGTCCGTTGTAATCCTTTAAATGTCATACATTTGTATTATTAGTGCATTTGTGTCAATTCCCAAGCAACATCTCCAAAATATACTTTGCATTTTCCTGTTTTATTTAAGATTTTTCATCATTATCTCTCTGGTTAAATTCAATATATCATGGCATGGCATAATAGTGAGAGTCATATGCTAGTTTGCCTTTCTGAATTTTTACTAGGATAAAGTAACTTGCTTGTACAGTAAGTGTCTCAGGTCTTTGTGTTCACAGGGTTGTTTGATAATGTGGTCAGTGTGTTAAAGATCAACAGACATGCTCTTCAGCTTGTGGTTTTCTTTTGCTCAGTTTATCGTCTGTGGGTCAAACCAAAACCTGTCAGCTGCCTAAATATGTTTAAAAAAAGAAATGTTTATTTTGCCAATGGTGGACACATACTTTCCACTCTATAAAAAGTAAATTTGTTTAATATATGAAAATGATAATATTATTTAGAATATATCCCAGCTATTCACAATACATTTCATCTATTCTGCTCCAAATGGTTTTAGTCAGGTTATCTAAAATTACCTGCTAGAGGGAACTGAAATCTCAAAACTATATTTGCTAATAACCAACTGCAGTCATAAGTGTGCATAATAAAAATTGTACTTGCTTTTTAAATGTTAAAAGTCCATCTGTTCAGCCCCCTTTAATTCTACACTACTGGTGTATATTTTACATTATTTTGTATTGGTGTTCATCTGTGATGATAGGACAAAGGCACTCAGTAGAAAAGAGCTTGTGAATAAACCCTGAGCCGCATTTGCATATCTGCCTATGTGTCTGACCCTCCAATCCTAACCACCCAAACCCAGTGTTGCTCACATGAGAAGCGGGATCAAAGCAGCCTCCTTGTCTGTTTTCAGGCCTTCCCACTTAGCTCTCTCCAGCGCTGGAAAGCTTTTCTAATATTAATGCGGGTTCTAAAGCGCTTGCCCAGTCATAAACCTTCATTCCAGTGATATTCTTTTGAGCTCTTTTGTATTGTGTCTCATCATCTCTCTTTCTGCAATTTTTTTTTTTTCAAATCTCCCTCTTGCTCATTTTCTCTCCTCGACCGTCATACGCCCCCTAATGCTGACTGGTTAGACATTTGTTGTTGGTGTCAGCCCGACTAACTCCCAAACAGTGTTGTTGAAAAAATACATACCCCACCTTTAACTGGAAACACTTCAGGGTTTTCCGTCATCTGGTTGGTTGAATTCTACAGGATATCCGGGAGATGTGTGTGTCACGTTTTTTAATGGAAACAAACGCCGGGACGCCAAACCCCATTGTGGAAGAAGAACGCCATCATGTTCACAACTGTGACAATGAGCGCTTACCAGGATCAACTAAACACTGGATTTTCAAAAGTATGTGAAGTTTGTGGCTCCACTGTTTCAATAAACTTGCACAACGCTTTTTAATGAATCATTTATTAGAAGCATGCCGGTCTGTTATTGTAGGGACATCAACTTTAAATTTTCACGCCCCTAAACTTGACGTGGAACAAAACAAACTGTGGGTTGTGTTACATGTCAGTCAAAGGTCCTCTTGGGCGGTCCTTGGCCGAAGTCTGCGATAAAGTCCAGACCTTCTGCCATCAGTCTGAAGGTCTGGCTACGCGAGACTAATCATGAACTGATAGCTCAAAATGCTAAAATGCACATCACTAAGCATAAGAATGACTTTTATGGTACTTTATTTGATCTTGACAGCAGTTGTTTGACTAACAGTCATGCAGAGGCTCGTGAATCTCACAATATCTTTACATATGCAAACAACAGTGATAAATAACTATAATAATTTATTAAATGGCTCATTATACATTATATCATTAGTAAATTAAACATAATTGTAAAACTTGACTGTAACAGTAGGCCTTTCAAACTATATACATATTCTGAAGGAAAATAACAGGAAATTTTGTGAAATTATTTGAGGGAGAGTATAATTTATGTACAGACAACAAAGGCATTGAACTAATCTGTGAAAAGATTCCTTGAGAGCATCAACTTAAATGAGACTGTAAACCAGGGATGGGCAACTTCAGTCCTGTAAGTGTAAGGCCACTTTCAGGGCCCCAGACAAAAAAAAAAAAAAAAAAAAAATTGGCGTCATGTTTATTCTTTTATTAAAAGAATAAACATGTTTTAATTTCGTCATGTGGTCACTGGTCTGTGTTCATATGGGAGCCACCAGCAGGGTGTTAAAGTAACACCGAAGCCGTGGCATCTGTAATCGTAATCACGATTAGAAATTCGATTAATTGTGCAGCCCTACCTAAGTGGTTAATTGAGTGATGATTGTTTGATTATTGAAGACACCTGATGATAACGAGTAGAGTCACTGAAGGAAAGAGAAACACAAGAACTACAACTGACTTCAGCCACAGCCCCAGACAAAATCAACTGAAAATTAACTAAAATAAACATTAAATGTCTCTTATTACAAACCAGACTGACTTTATTTCTGTCATACATCTACAGTTATTTTTGAGAATTAACAGAGGTTGATGTTTATCGCCATTATGGTGATCAGTGTTTCCTCTATTTGGGCAGTTTACTTTCGACTTTTAATCAGTCATTAAGCTAATCAGTCATTACTAGAAAGATGCAAGCAGCTGAGTTGTTATCAGGGTTGTCTTGTTAAAACCTCTGCCTCCCTCTAGTGGCAAATATGAGTTAATGCCTGTTAAAATTCTTGTTTTTACTGAAATGATCATTGTGTAGGTTATAGCTTATGTTTATGATGATACTGAGAATGTCTTAAATGCTTTCATTCATGTTTCGCTGTAGGCTATATCCTATGTTTTTATTTATAATTTGGGTGTATTTTATTGTTAATTTTTGTGTGTTTTTGTAAATAAAGGAATTGAATTCATTTTGAGTCTGCATTCATCATTCACAGCTGTTGAAATAGCCTTTAAATTAGTTTGGGCAAATTAGGTCATTAGGATAAACCCCATAGAAAAATAAATAAATATAAAAATTACCAACAAATATGATTACCAACACAGAACTATTGATTCACGACGTTGTCACAATGTCACAGTTACTAACTAGCTTTTTTATGAACACAGTCAGAGATAAAGGAAGCAGATGAAGTCAAGTCTCAGCATTTCACTCTTTGTTCAGTTTGTGTTGTTAAACTGTCATCAGTGATACTGAAATTTGATTGACAGCTGCTGTCCGTGGTGCTGAATCCACAACTGCCTGTTAAAGAGACAGAAGCAGCAATCAGACACAGTATTTGCTCTATATCTTGTGTTTTTAGCATTTTCAATATGTTAAGCCTTTTTAAATCTTAAATAGTTTAACAACTTTTATTTTTTAAGTCACCTTGTACAAGGTGCAGGACCCTCAGTGAACTTACATATATATTTTACTGCCGCCCTCTAGTGGAAGATTTAAATAATGCTGATAAATTATCTTCAGTGTCATTAGTCCTTATACAAAGATGATGAAACCTGTATGATCTGTGAGTATCAGACACTGTATCCTCCACTAGGTGGCGCTCTTTCAGTGTGATTAATGTAAGATTCAGTCAGTGCTGATGGTGGGAGGGGCCAGTAAAGCTGCTCATTACTGATAAAGAGCTGAATAAAGAGGAAGTAACTAAAGCAGACAGATGTAGAGACAGAGAGATTCACACAGAGAACATTCAGCATAAAGAAGACTGAACTCAACTCACAATGAAGATCCTCCTCATCTTCTTCACTTTCTACCTGATCTCAGGTCAGAGCTTTTCTCTTTCATCACTGCAGTAATGATGCTGTTTTCTGTTCATGAGGTTTCTGATCACAGTATCAATCTGATTGACAGGTGCAGTGAGATGCTTTAGTGTCACTGGATATTCTGGAGGAAGTCTTCTTGTTGATTCTGGGATGGTTTGGCACAAAGACAAAGCTAAATACATACATAAGTTACCTGAGTGGAAAACAATAATGTATTATAAGAAACATGATAAATGGATTAATGAAGGACGATTCACACTGTTTCCCAATAATGAGGGAAAACTCATGATCTACATCAGAGAACTGAACACACAAGATGTGGGTGGATACCGGATTGGTGTTCTTGAGGACTGGGGTATATATATGACTTTGAATGTGCAAGAAGGTCAGTCATTTTAAGATCACAGTCTTTATGTAGTAGTTACTGATCATTTCAAAGCTTTTATATTCATGCAATATATTTTTATTATGTGAGTTGCAGATTCATGTTGTAAAGTGTCAAAGAGATTGATGGTGAATATTGGAGAAACTGCCACATTCAGCTGTGAATATTCACAGAATCATATTAATGACCCCAAGATCATATTCAAAGAAGAAAAAGACTCTATTGAGACGATTTACAGCACAAGGAAGAAGAAAGAAAGATTCAGTATTTCTGATGACAAACATAAAAACTTCTTCAGTGTGAGAATTACTGCTGTGAGACCAGATGATGGAGGAGTTTATTTATGTGGAGTTTGGATCAGAGAACAATCGTACAGTTACTCCATTATTAATACTGTTCATTTGCACATCATGGGTGAGTAAAAGGAGCAATAAAATGTATTATTTCACTTGTTTCATGTTTTTATGAAGACTTTGAATGTTGACAGATTTGTGTTGCGGAGCATCAGAGATGGTGAACGTAAATAGCACAGAAACTGCTACTTTCAGCTGTCAATATTCAGGGGATCAAAGATATGATGGGAAGACTTTATTCAAAATCAAAAATGACATCATTGATGAGGTGATCTCCACTACTAACACATGGGATAAGAAAGAAAGATTCAGCATTCATGGTGACAGAAATAAATACAACTTCAGTGTGAGAATAAGTGCTGTGACACCAGATGATGGAGGAGTTTATTTGTGTGGAGTTTGGGTTTACAGACATCCATACAGTTACTCCATTATTAATACTGTTCATTTGCAGATAACGAGTGAGTAGAAAATATCTGGTATAAACGTTCCTGAAGTCTTTTTTAATGGCAAAATTGATTGGATGTTGATACTCTTTTGTGACAGATAAATTAGGCATGTCTAGAGTGAGCGGATACTCAGGAGGTCGTATGATGATGAAGTGTGAACATCCCCAATACAAAACCAAGACAAAATACATCTGTAAAGAATCAGATGGATGTTCAGAGAGGAAGAATCCAGGAGTTCAGGATGAATGGATGGAGAATGGAGATGTTTCTTTATATGACGACACCAGAGCAGGAGTCTTGATGGTGTTTTTTAGAGAGCTGAAAGCTGCAGATGCAGGAACATACAGGTGTGGAGTGAATGTGTCTCACTATACTGAGAGCTTCACTGAACTTCAGCTGAACGTCACAGATGGTGAGGAACACGATATACTTTATCTCTCCTGTTTGAAGTATCTGATCTGATTTTTATGTAAACTATCTTGGTTTGTAGATGCAAAATATCCAAAGAGTGTGACTGAATCTGCTCATCTTGGTGGAGAAGTCAACATCACCTGTCAGATCCCAGAGGAACATAAATTTCATTTCTGCAAAGAGGATGATAATCACATCTGTCAAAACATCAACACATCTACAGTGACAGAAATGAATGGTTCATCTGAGAGAAATGAAGAGAGAGTTTTTACAGTGAGCATCAGTAATGTGAGCATGAGAGATGCTGGAGTTTACTGGTGTGGAGCAGAAACCAGAGACACACATTTGACCTTCATCTCCCTGACCACCAAAATTCAGCTCAACATCATCAGTAATGGTATGGAAGTTTTTTTTCTTTTTTTTTTTCTAAACTCCTCTTTAGAGATATTTCTCTAAAGTCACTGAATGACTTTTATGAGATAAATGTTAAGTTATGTGACAAACTGTTTTATTGACGTCTTTCCACGGTTAAAACTCTGAAGACTGATTCCATGAGAAAAAAATAATCTATATCATCATCTTTAAAATTAAGTTTTTCATGTTTTTGGGATATCCCAAGTAATCACAGCCTGCTTATTTAATGTCCTTTTCGAAGAAGCCTTGACATTGCTAATAAAACCCTGATGTTTTTTTTTTGTTTTGTTTTTTTCAATGTATGTGTTTGTGCCACAAATTTATGAGCCTGATGGGCAGTCAAGGTAAAAGGAGATGTGCAGGTGAGATAGACCTTGGTCAGGGTAGCACCATGTTTTATTTTACAGGAATTAAAATGAATACAGTGTGTTCACCGGATGGTAGAATTGTTTGTAGAACAGCATGGCAATTGTTCAGCTGACAAATATTTTTGCAAAACTTAATAAAAGTGTTTTGAAAGTTCTGAAGTCCCTCATGACCAAATTTTTATCCACACAAAATTCAATGTGGTGTCTACACTGACAAAGGTATATTCTCCATCTGGTGGCTTTTTTCTATACCATACTGTATATGTACACTATGATATCTGTAAATTTTATACCATGAAATACATGCTGCAACTTTTTCAGGGAACGGATTATGATGATTTAATTGTAGTAAATACAGTCTATTCTAAATCATGTGTGTTTAAAGTCTGTTTGTTTGCAGTGGCTCCAGTAGTGAGATGTGAAGGAGAATCTGCTCAATCTATAATGAATGCAGATCATCTGATTCAATCTATAAATCAGGTCTCTCTGTATCAAAGTATTTCTGTGTTTCTCTTTTATTATCAATGTTTTTGTGTATTTTCAGATTCCTCCATGATCATCATTATTTGTGTGTGTGTGATTCTGCTGCTGATTGGTGGATTCACTCTGACTGTGTGTAAATTAAGACACAAGAGACGAGGTGATGCTCACACTCACACATTTATACACATTTAATTTATAATTAAACGTTTTGTGTTTCTGAGCTGCTTCAATCACACTTTCAGCAGACATTTGATTTTGATCTAGTTTGTCCTTGTCTTACTAAGTGATTCTTTTTTGGGTTAATTAGAAATAACCTTGACATCAGACAAGAGAACAAAGGATAAAAATATAATGGTGAGTGTGTCTTGTGTGTTTGTACATAGCTCCTGCAATGTTTTCTCCTTTTAAAGTATGTTTCTTTCTATTTTCTCTATGTTCAGTCATTATGTGCAGACAGCAGACGTGATTCTCTCACAGATCCTGGATCAGCTCCTGATGAATTACCCACAATCCCCTCTGATGGGCTCCTGTATGCGTCTGTCAGTTTCCAGAAGCATGAAGAGTCTCTCAGTGACGCTACAGTCTCCTTCAGTAAGGACCAGATTCACTCTGATTACGCCACGGTCAGTCACCGCATGAGACTCAACTAATTCACTTATAACAGATCACAGATGACCGTTTTTTATTTTTATTTTTTTATTTTTATTTTTTGCCACGTCATTTATAAGTCTCTTTACAATCCATAATTTAGTGAAATCCCCTGAGTGAAATTTCTACTCCAAATGCAGAGATACATGTGTTTAAAATGCAGCTCTTGTTATATAAAACCTCTAGCGGCCCTTTAACAGACACAAGTTCAACCAATCTAAGATGAGACACATGAAGCTTAACAACCTGAGCAGTTAAAATGACTGTTTTCTCTTTCTCTTCTGTCTGGACATTGACTCTTTGACCTGCTTTAGATTTGAGATACTAAAAGAGAGAATATGAACGATCATTTTTAATAACATCACTCTTTTAGCACATCTGAAATTTAGCATTGCTTTATGTATTAACTTTTTGATTCAGTACTTTTACTGATGATGTTTTATCAGTTCATTCCTGTTCTGTTGGTTCATGTTTCTGATGGAACAGCTGCTTATACATTTATTGTAGAATCATATTTTAATTCACTGAAAAATAAATATTTTTTTTGCTACCTTATCTTGATTATTTCTCCAAATCTTACATTGAGAGAGATTATTATTTTATTACAATATGCCTTTATGTGGTTTTTGTAAGTATTCCTTGACAATGAAGCATATTTTATTGGAATGTCCTGCTTTAAATGATATTAGGCAACGCTCTTATTCAGAAAGTACAATAATAGACATTTTTAAAAAAGATTTCTCCTGGAAAACTATTAGAATTGTTATTGAATATTAAATAGAAAGATGTTATATAACTGGTATTATCATTGGATTTTTTGTTGTTGTTTTCTGTCACTATTTACATCCAGAAATGCAGTTTAAGATCATAATGATCAGCATGAAAGACAAGAGATGTTATTCTTTCTGCGAAAGAGATCTGAGATCTTATTTTCACTGATTTAAATGTTCACATTTAATCTGACTACAGTCAGGTCATTTAAAGTCTGAATATTTATACCATTTTACACGTTTTGTCGTTATTGTATTACTCAAAGATTCAAAAACTTTTTTTGTTTTTGATCTTTGTCTCAAAGTTTCTCACGAGCGCTGGAGGTGTTGTTTGTGTTGGCGTGATGAACAGGCTGTTTTTTCCGTCCAGCTCAAAGCCACAGAAAACTGGTGAAGGTTCAGGGTCTCAGTTCAGTTTAATTAAACAGACTTACTCAGGAAACCCACAGTGAGACACATGAGACTGAACAGAGAAAGACAGAAGATCAACATCCATTGAGAGCAGAAGATAATAAAGACTATCTCTAGGCTAACATCAAAATATCAGGGAGTAGCTTTAATGGCATTAACTGCCATGTTAATTTGCTTTTCTGCATAACATTTGTCAACCTAGACAGTGACGTAACAGTACTGAATGTGAGAATTTGTTTTCTGATTTTGTGTTGTGATATCATGAGTGAGATCATTATCAGACAACAGACAGACGATAATCAGTGACATGATGAGTCTATAAAGTTGTGATTGAACATTTGCTAGAATCTTTAAAATAAACAGAAGTTTGGTTATCTTTGTTTTTTAATATAGGTGTGTAATTTCAAAATAAAATGCTTTTTTACAGTATTGGTTACTAGGTTGAAGAGACTTGCCTGCAAATGTCTCAGGTCTTCATGTTTGCAGGTTTGTACTGTGGTCAGAGTGCTCTAAACATGAGATGCTCTTCAGCTTGTGGTTTTGTTATTTGGGTCAAACCAAGAAGCCCTTCAGCCTCCTGCAGGTGTGATAATAACAGGAAATGCTTTTTTTCATTACCACTGGTCACAAATTTTACACCCAATAAAAATAAATAAATAAATAAATAATGTAAATTTGTGTAATATATGAAAAATGAAAATCTAGTTTATTTAAAACAGCTGTTCACACAGAAAGTTTTATTCTGGTCATTTGAAATATTTACCATAGGGACAAAGCTCAAACTGTTTAGCAAATAAGTCCAACCCAATACAGTCATTAATCAACAAGTGTGCATTATAAAATATCTTTAAATGTTAAAGGTCGAACCTGGTCTTTGTCTCTCTTAATATTGTTGTACATTAACCTTAATTAGAAGGCCTGAAATAATACATACATTTTTGTGTCTGTACTCTGTAATCAACGTTGGCACAATATATACATATTAAAATAGCACGACGACGATACACTCGAGAACCAATGAGGTTTAGGCGCAGTTTCGACTCCTCCCTTTTCTCCCAGTGGCGCAGCGCCTCCGTTTGAATGAAAACAAAGTTCGCGGGTCAATCGAAATTTGTTAGACCAGAGAAAAGAAGATTTTCTGTAAGTAATCAATTAAATTTACAGCTATTCCTCACGAAGAGCCGATCTTTGCCCTGAGAAGACAGTTACAGAGGATAGCTGAGGGTCGTGAAGCACTAACAATATCTTTACCATCTTAAACAACACTATTAAATAACTATGATACATATTAAACATGCATAATTATACACTATGCATATTGTTATATTAATCACCATTCTCCAAAAGATGTCAAAATGATCAACTTCAAACAGTACCCTATATTATCAAACTAGATTTGTACATTTTCAGAGTGACTGTACTGCATGTTCCTCACTGTGGAATGGAGTGGTTGCCAGGTCTAAATGGTAAAATAACGTGCAGTAAATTTATCCC
The DNA here is from genome assembly GCF_019924925.1 of Ctenopharyngodon idella. Taxonomy (NCBI): domain Eukaryota; kingdom Metazoa; phylum Chordata; class Actinopteri; order Cypriniformes; family Xenocyprididae; genus Ctenopharyngodon; species Ctenopharyngodon idella. The sequence goes on from NC_067220.1 coordinate 1,154,429, forward strand.
AAATGCCTCTTTATTAAACTGCAACTTTTTAGAATAAATAAGCAGGATGAATACTACAGTTTTGTGAAATTCGTTTAAGGAAAAAACAGCAAGGACGCTAAACTTCATAGTTTGTGAAAAGATGCAGCAAGTCACCAGCTTGGTGTAGATTGTAAATACAAAAAGCAGTTTTATTTTTGATGCTTTTAAGTTTGTTCATGTAACCTGTGTGTGCAATCTCTTTCTCTGGGTTTAGTGTGTGTAATTTATTGTTCATATTTTATTTTCGTTTTGTAACAAACACAACCAAATATGTTTTTAAATCTTACATTCTTAAATCTCTGGCTCCATCTAGAGGTAAATCTGTGAGTAAGCTGTTGCTGTTTTGTTTTGTTTTATTGAAGGTAGTAGTTGTATTGTGTGTTAGTTGATACAGAACAGAGATCGAGAGGCTGTTTACACGACACCGTTGACAACTAAAAATGGAAATCTTTTTATGTGTTTTGCCCATTAATTTACATGACAACAGAGTTTTGGTGGCCTGAATATGCAAACTTTTGAAAACTGGTTTCAAAGTGCATGTTTTTGAAAACGATACCGTTGTCATCTCAGTGTAAACTGCAAAAACGCGAATCTGTGAAAACAGTGATGGCATGCGTATTACACACATGCGTATTATGTGTTTAGTCTACCCACTTTATTTTTCAACGCAAAGGTAAGGTGTTTTCTGTGAGTGTGTGAGACTTCTGATTTATTAACCGCTATAGGGAAATAATGAGAAGAATATCAAAGTGCAGTAAACTGTAAAATAAGGTGGATAGGCATGCGCGAGGCGAGAGCTCTGTAAAATAGTGAGTATGTGCGCAGGCGCGTAATCTTTCTTTACAAAGTGACATCGTAATACAGCATTTTAGTCATTTTCACGGATCCGTGTGAACGGGGATAGTTTTGATAACGTTGTCATATGTACAAAGGAAAACTTCTCCGTTTTTTTTTTTTTTTTTTTTTTTTTTTTTTTTTTGATGATTTGTAAATTACACTTGTTTACTTGCCTTATGTTAATCTGGACGAATGAAACTTTGGCCTAATATTTTTGTTTTATGCAAATGTTTGTTTTATGACCACAGTGAAGGAAGCAGATAAACTCAAGTTGTAGTGATTTACTCTGTGGTTTATATGAAGTTTGACTGATATCTGCTGTCTGTGGTGCTAAATCCACATCTGTATATGACATTTTTTAATGCTTAAACTATCCCTAACCCTAACCTATCCAAATAAATCAAGCAAACAGACAAACAAAAACTCCTTGTATCAAATGTGTTTTTTTCCCCCAGAACTTCTTTGTATGGGCTCTAGGGGACATATATGGATATGTATATGTACATATACACCCTCTAGTGGCACTTTTAAATAATGCTCAATTTCCGCCAATGTCTTTTGTCCTTATATAGAGAAGATGAAACCTGTATGATCTCTCAGTATCAGACACTGTAACCTCCACTAGGTGGCGCTCTTTCAGTGTGATTAATGTAATATTCAGTCAGTGCTGATGGTGGGAGGGGCCAGTAAAGCTGCTCATTGCTGATAAAGAGCTGAATAAAGAGGAAGTAACTAAAGCAGACAGATGTAGAGACAGAGAGATTCACACAGAGAACATTCAGCATAAAGAAGACTGAACTCAACTCACAATGAAGATCCTCCTCATCTTCTTCACTTTCTACCTGATCTCAGGTCAGAGCTTTTCTCTTTCATCACTGCAGTAAAGATGCTGTTTTCTGTTCATGAGGTTTCTGATCACAGTATCAATCTGATTGACAGGTGCAGTGAGATGCTTTAGAGTCACTGGATATTCTGGAGGAAGTCTTCTTGTTAGTTCATGGAAGCCTTGGCATATAGACAATGCTAAATACATGCAAAAGCTACAGAGCACAACAATAATAAATAATGTGAAACAAGATCAATGGATTAATGAAGGAAAATTTACTTTATTTTGCAATGATTTTGAAAACCTCATGATCTACATTAGAAAACTGATCACAAAAGATGCTGGAACTTACCGGATTGGGGTTCATGGCGAGTGGTCCATCGATATGACTTTAAATGTGAAAGAGGGTCAGTCATTTTAGAATCAGAGTTTTTGTGTAATTTTTTCACAGCTTTTATGTAAGTAAAATATATTTCTTTATTTTGTGTATCACAGACTCATGTTGTAAAGTGTCTAAGAGAGTGATGGTGAATATTGGAGAAACTGCCACATTCAGCTGTGAATATTCACAGAATCATATTAATGATCCTAAAATCATATTCAAAGAAGTAAAAGACTCTATTGAGATGATCTACAGCATATGGAATAGGAAAGAAAGATTCAGAATTTCTGATGACAGCCATAAAAATCTCTTCAGCATCAGAATTACTGCTGTGAGACCAGATGATGGAGGAGTTTATTTATGTGGAGTTTGGATCAATGGACACTCGTACAGTTACTCCATTATTAATACTGTTCATCTACATGTTATGGGTGAGTAGAACAAACTATCAATGTCGTTTACTATTGTTGTGTGCTAGATGTCACATTTGAATCGATAAAAACACTAATTCAGTCAGATATTTGTGATTGACAGCTAAAGTGGGCGTGTCTAGAGTGAGCGGATACTCAGGAGGTCGTATGATGATCAAGTGTGAACATCCTCAATACAAAACCAAGACAAAATACATCTGTAAAGAATCAGATGGATGTTCAGAGAGGAAGAATCCAGGAGTTCAGGATGAATGGATGGAGAATGGAGATGTTTCTTTATATGACGACACCAGAGCAGGAGTCTTGATGGTGTTTTTTAGAGAGCTGAAAGCTGCAGATGCAGGAACATACAGGTGTGGAGTGAATGTGTCTCACTATACTGAGAGATTCACTGAACTTCAGCTGAAAATCACAGATGGTGAGGAACACGATATACTGTGTCTTGCATGTTTGAAGTATCTGATCTGATTTTTATGTAAACTATCTTGGTTTGTAGATGCAAAATATCCAAAGAGTGTGACTGAATCTGCTCATCTTGGTGAAGAAGTCAACATCAGCTGTCAGATCCCAGAGAAACATAAAGTTCATTTCTGCAAAGAGGATGATAATCACATCTGTCAAAACATCAGCACATCTACAGTGACAGAAATGAATGGTTCATCTGAGAGAAATGAAGAGAGAGTTTTTACAGTGAGCATCAGTAATGTGAGCGTGAGAGATGCTGGAGTTTACTGGTGTGGAGCAGAAACCAGAGACACACATTTGACTTTCATCTCCCTGACCACCAAAATTCAGCTCAACCTCATCAGTGAGTGAATCCAGATGATTTCATTGTAGTAAATACAGTCTATTCAGAATCATGTGTGTTAAATGTCTGTGTTTGTTGGTTTGCAGTGGCTCCAGTAGTGAGACGTGAAGGAGAATCTGCTGAGATCATCTGCCCTTATGATTCAATCTATAAATCAAAGTCAAAGTCTCTCTGTAAGGGGAAGTGCTCCACTAGAGATAGAAATACTCTCAATGAAGAGAAAGAGACCAAGACTGACAGATTGACTCTGAATGATGACGCCACTGCAAGTGTCTTCACTGGGACCATCACTGGACTGACAGCAGAGGATGCTGGGAAATACTGGTGTGCAGTGACATTAGAGAGAGACGTGAATTATCTTTACACTCATCTGATCGTCATCATGAACGAGGGTGAGGAAGGTTTATCATCTGAATATGTGAAACTATGGCTGTGAATTGATGTTCTTATATTTCTAATCATTTCCAGAGCTGAACTTGACTAAGTATGAAGGAGACGACATGTCAATCCAGTGCAAACATCATGATGAACATCAGAAACTCTTCTGCAAAGCACATGAACCCTCCATGTGTGTGAAGGATGGAGTTTCATTGGAGACGATCAGAGATGATCGATTCTCTTTCAGTGATGAAGCTTCTACTGGAGTCTTTACTGTAAACATCACTGATCTGAGAGAAGAGGATTCTGGGATATACTGGTGTGGAGCTCAAATCACCACTAAAGTCAACTTCACTGTTAAAAAGGGTAAGACATATTTTTTTATATATATTTAAATAGTTTAGGACTTACTTAAAAAAATAAATAAATAAAAGATTACGTGTGTCTTTTGACACTGTTCATTACCATCACATAAACAACTGAGAATGTCTCGGGTTACGACTGTAACCCTTGTTCCCTGAGAAGGGAACGAGATGCTGCGTCATCTTGACAACACTTTGGGGAACGCCCTTAGCGTAGCACGTCATTCATGAAGTATGAATGAAACTATTCCAATCCTGATTGGTGTTGCATCGAGACGCCCTCAGTGATGTGGCATGTGATGGCATACACGGAAACTATAAAGAGATGCCGGCACACAGTAGTGTCAGCTTTTGATAGCTCAAAGCAAGTCGCTCTCAGACATGCGAAGGCATGGCAAAGGCACGCAGTGTCTTGTTCCCTTCTCAGGGAACAAGGGTTACAGTCGTAACCTTCTCAGGGAACAAGGCTTACAGTTGTAACCCGAGACGTTCCCTTTTGAGGGAATTCGCGCTGTGTTGTATTGACGACACTTTGGGGAACATAATGCCCACTGTGCCATGCCAGGTGATGTCTGTCCTAGTGTGAAACTGTCCAGGCACAGCTTAGGACAAGAGGACCTGTGTGCCGGGCGTGGAAGGAAGATGCAGACTATAAAACGTCATGAATGTTTGCGAGGTAGCCCAGCCCGCCGGATCACATATCTCTTGCAGGGACACCCCCGAAAGCAGAGCTTTAGAAGACACCATGCTTCTAGTCGAATGAGCTCTTACGTCCAGAGGTGAAGGCATCCCACACCAACCTTGTAGGCCAAAGAAATTGCCTCGACAGTCCAGTTGCTGATTGTGTGCTTGGAGGCCGGGGATCCTTTCCTGGGTGACCCAAAACATACTAACAGCTGGTCTGACTTCCTCCAGTGAGAAGATCTCTGAACAAAAACTCTAGAGCCTGCACCGGGCACTCGTCTTTTGCTGACACATGCGGGAGGATGGAAGTCCTGAAGAATAGTAGATCCAGTCACATTAGAAAGATCACCTTAGGCATGTAGCCAGATGTAGGGTGTAAGATATCCTTCACCCTCCCTGGAGAAAATTCTAAGCAGGGAGGGGAATAGACAGAGCATTGAAGTTCCCCAACTCTCGTGAGGGACGTTATGGCCAGTAAAAAGGCTAACTTTAGTGTGAGAATCTTCGCAGATGCTGACTAAAGTGGTCGTCGTTCTCATCTTGCCTATTTTCAAGGTTAAGCTACCACACTAAGATCATGGGGCTCACGAGTCAATCTGGCTGAGGAGCAGGAGACAGGTCTGTCCCTTTCTCTCGTTCTCTCTGTCCTCATGCCGGCTTCTTCGGCTCGGGCAGAGGACGCTGCATCTCTTGTTTATGGCGAGATGGGTTTCAAGAGCGCCGCAAGAGGAGTTAAACGAGGTGATAACTTGTACACTGACCACAGGAACAAGAGGGCTTCCAGCCATTACACATTATTGCACTCACTAACCAGTTATAATATATAAGGTGTTTGAACACAGATGTGTGTCCACAGTGTGTGTAAACAATCAGCCTATAATGTAAAAATCCACCCACTCCTATTTTTAATCCCCATAAATCATAAACAGTACAAAAAAACATTACATATGTTCTGTTATTGGATGTACCAACGAACATAAGAGTCTCAGATCTGTCTCAACAGGCTAATGCAACAGGTTCTGCTTTGGGCTCAGGACAAGTTCCTGTCCCTCAGGGTGATTTACATCCATGGGCATTTGAATGTGGAAGCAGACTTACTGTCCAGGCAGACTGTGACACACGGGAATAGAAAAGTAGTCAAACAGATTTGGGAAAGATTTTACGAAGCATAGGTCGACCTATTTGCCTCCCAGGAGACAGCACAATGTCCCCTCTACTTCTATCTGAATCACCCACCCCCCCGTGTCTGGATGCCAATGCGCATACATTGCCCAGGCTGCATCTGTATGCATTTCCACTGATCGATCTGCTCCCGGCAGTCCTGGCTAAGGTCCATCAACAAGGGTCAGTTGATAGTGCCTCATTGGCTTACCACAATTTGGTTCTCGGAGATAATATCCCTCCTCGACGGCTTGCCTTTTGCAATTCTGATCAGGAGGGACCTTCTGTCTCAGGTGCAGGGAACAATAATTCATCCCCGGCCCAAGCTGTGTAACCTTCACATTTCGCACTTGAGGGGGACTAACTGAGAGATGCTGGGCTTCCAGCTGATGTCGTACAGACTATTCTGAGTGCCGGGGCTCCCTCCACAAGAAGAATCTATGCCCTTAAATTGAGTTTCTTTGAAAAGTGGAATACTGCACACAGTGCAGACCCAGTACACTGCCAGTTTGTTTCAGTGCTGGAGTTTCAGCAGGAAAAGTTATCAGCAGGCACATGTCCCGCTACTCTCAGGGTATTTGTGGCCACCATATCAGCTTGCCATGCCCTGATTGAAGGGGCTCCAGTGGGGAAACCCCCTTGGATCACCCGCTTCATCTGTTGAGCGAGGCAGCTGAGGCCTCCTGTTACAGTGAACATCCCTTCATGGGAACAGTCACCTCGAGTTGAAGAATGAGAAAAATGCTGCGCTCATCACTGTCCATTTTTAGCTAGCCGTCCAATCAGAGTGGAAATACAACACCTACTAACTGTCACAAAGTTCTTGCTGTACAACAACATCAGCAAGCAGAGAACAGAACAAAATGGATAAGAAATTAATATTGTTGGTCTCCGAACATACAGAGCAAGTACTCTACGTTGTGTTGACGTTTTTGGTCTGAAACAAATTATCTGCAAAATCAGTTAGTACAGTGCCACGGATATTCTGTATCATAGGAACAAAGCATCTCAACTGAAAAAAAATAAAATAAAATAAATGCTGCGATGCCGAAGCGCTCACAGATAGGCATTTTCCGCAGAACGTCTAGCGTTTTCAGCTGGTGGACACACAGGCTAAAGCCCCAGGTATACTTCACCTTCCGCGCCCGGATGTGTCTCGCGCGCAGTCGCGTCCGCGCATCTTTCAAAGTATACTAACCACGGATGCGCGCGGATGATCGAGTTCGACACATGCGCAGTACAATTTTTTTTCTATGCTTTTACCAGACATCGTGTCATCAACCAGACATTCGCTGGGCAGGATCGGAGAAGAAAAATAGTGCATCCACCATTGCAACATAGTTCAGAAGATACACCAAGAGAACAGTAATCAAAAACAATGGAGAAAGCATGCTTCTGAGTTTACTCGTCTTGTTTTTGAATCGTTCTTTACATACACTTCTTCGACGACTGCACATTGTGCTCAGTACTGTGAGTATTGCCACCTAGTGGGCTCTTCTGTCTTGCTTGCGCATGCGCTGTTGCACGCGCACTGTCCGCGCGGTCTCGAAATTTGGGCTGCGTGCGGATGGGGTGTGCGGCCGGCCGCGAGCCCTCCACATGACGAAAATTACGTCATGTGGACGGTGCACGAACGCGGACGGCCTAAAACGCAGGGCTTAACGATGTTTTTTCTCACGGCTATTACATGGCTATTCATGATGAAAACGGCAACATTTATGTTCAAAACTTCTTTGTAATGCTACAGCTCAGATTTAACTCTGATTCATTCACATCTGTGTATATTTACCATGAATTTTGTATGTTTGTAATGTCTGCAAATTATTCCAGTCCATTTCTCTCTAATCATCACTTTTTGTATTTTTCAGATTTCTCTTTGTTAAACATTATTTCTATGTGTTCGACACTGCTGCTGATTGGAGGATTCACTGTGACTGAGTGTTTATTAAGATGAGGTGATGCTGTCCTTCATGAACACACACTGATTATAACTACTACAGACTAACACAAAAACCGTTTATGAATAGTCTTTTTCCAAATGAGGACATCCAAAATGTCTTCAAAGGGACGTTTTGTCAGATGCAGGTCACAAACAAACATACTTTTAATTTTCATTTTTCTTAAAATGTGATAAAATATTAAAAATATAAGTCTTTTAAAATCTTTTTGGTCACAGAATTTCTCATGAACTCTGTAGGTGTTTTTTGTGTTTGCGTGACGATCAATCCAGCTCAAAGCCACAGAAAACAGATGAAGGTTCAGAGTCTCAGTTTAGTTTCCTGAAAAGATCAAAAGACTCACTCAGGAAACCCACAGAGAACAGAGAGAGACGCTGAACATCGTCTGTGGTCAGAAGACAATAAAGTCTAAGATTTGCCTTGTTATTACTGAAGATGTTCTATAATTAAAATATAAATAATTACTTTTGCTTATTTAACTATTAAACAGGCTGAACCACTTTCATGATTCACAAGTTGTTTGTGTGTGATTAGACTGTTTTACTTTAAACAAAATAATAAAAAATGACAATGACACATAATGTCTGTCAAATAAAAAAAAAAAAAATACCATAAATGGCATCATTTGTAATGCTAAACTATGTATATCTGTGTTCATTCTTTTATACAAACAACAACTGCAGTTTTATCACTGTAAGTATTTTGAATTTTCTTTGTGTGTGTGTGTGTGTGTGTGTGAGAGAGAGAGACTAAAGGTAATGCTCCAAAGGTAATGCTCTCGTCCTTGTGGTTTTTGCTCTTGCTCTTTATATTCTGTTGGTCAAACCAAGAAGCTCGTCAGCCACCTGCAGCTGTGATACAAACAGGAAATGTTTTTTTTTTTTTTTTTTTTTTAGCAACAATGGATGCAGACTTTCCACTACATAAAAGAGACACTGTGAATTTTTGTAATATATGAAATTATTATAGTATATATAAGTCTTCTTCCTAAAGGGTTTATATATATATATATATATATATATATATATATATACAACATTAGGGACTAACAAGTTCTAAACTATTTTTGCTGCCAACTGTCTGCTTGCTTTTCAAATGCTAAATGTTCTAACAGCACGACTGGACTTTTTTTTCCCCTCTCTCTGCAGGAGTAATTCATTGGTGATTTGTCCTCATCTGTTTCTGAAAATTAGCTTTTTAGTTTTTTTTTTTTTTTAAATTAGTCTAGTTATTGGATCTGTCATTTAAAAAAAAAAAAAAAAAATCTTTCTAGAATCCTTTGGCTCCATCTAGTGGCAAATATGAGTTAATGTCTGGTTTACTGGTTTTATTGCAGTGAGATTTAATTGTATTTGATACTGTAGGTTTTTATTATTATTATTATTATTAATATTCTGTTCTGTTTTGATGAATTATAAATTGCACTGATGTACACACTTCCTTTTACACAAGTTTGAAATGAAAGAGTCAATCTGAAGGAATGAAACTTTGGTTTTAAATATGTCTGCATTAACAATGAGTCCATGTAATTATCAAATATTATACCAAAGTCAGAGATGAAGGAAGGGAAGCAGACTTCAGCTGATGAAGCCTCTTATGATCTGAAATCTGTATGATCTTATTTGTATATATTTCACACTATATTTTGTATCTTTAGCACTTCCATTATGGTACATTATTTCAATCTTCTGTTTTGAATTATTACCTTATTATCCACCTTTATTTGCATTGCTGAAGTAAGCTGTTTTCTGTGAATGTGCGAAACTTCCTCATTCACTCTTATGTGTTAAAAATAAGGTGGATAGAGAGCATGAAAACCTGCGTGAGCTTTCAGTATCAGACACTATAATCTCCACTAGGTGGCGCAGTAATTTTAGAACAGCTGAGAGCCTTTATACACGCGGCACTGTTCTAAAATCACTGTAAACTACGGCTTCACAGGACTTGTTGCTTTTATACAAAGCTGTTCACTACATAAGACTTATATCTGTTCAAATAAACTGATTTATAATTTATTGATTTATGTAATGTGTTACCGAAGGTCAGTAATTCAGCTTTTCTGAAGTGTAATTTGATGTAGGTGGAAACCCAGCTAACAATGTTCTCATAACTTTGGCTAACGTTCTGGCAAGGTTCTCTCAATAATGTTGTGAGAAAACATTCTTAGCACAACATTATTCAGTTGTCCTTTAAATATTAAGGATCACTAAACTTTTTGGCTAATAAAATGGTGGGATGCTACACAGCAAAATATTGTTTCATGAACAGCACTCAGTGTTCATATGTGTCCACACTACAGAGTGTTAAAATAACACTGAGAGTTTATTAGATAATTAAGTGACCATTAGTGATGTGTCACAGTTCCCTTCATTCCCGGACTCCATTTCCCATGATCCTCCTGTTTCCTCACCTGCACTCACTTCCTCGTCATCTCCCCATCAGCACTCATCACCTGCACCTGGACCTGATCATCCACACACCCTTTATAATGGACTCACTCCCTGCACTCCTTGTCTGTTCTTAATGTTAAGCTATGTGTGTTTTGGTTATGTTCTGCTCCTTCGTGTAATAAATACCCTGTTTTGTGGATCTCCGTATACGCCTCATCTCTACTACAACCATACACCGTAACATGATGACACACTGAAAGAAAGAGGAACAAGCATTTGAAGTCACCATTATGGCAATCAGTGTTTCTGTAGTTGGGCTCTTGACTCTTGGTTGTATTATTAGTTTTACTCTGGCCACTTTAACAGTGTGTTCAGACACTTTTACTGCATCAGAGGAAGTGAAGGAGACAGAACAGCAGCAGGTGATGTTGACTGTTAGTTAATGTCGTAGTGTTTTGATTCACTGATCACATTTTAAGTCTAATCACTCAGAAGTGTGTTTTGTTAATTCGTTTGAATATTGTGCTACTGACCTAATTCTGAAAAATTATGAAACCGTATTATGAGCATAAAGCTAAGAACTATGGTGCCGTTTAGACTATAAATTTTGCAGCTGAACTGTTAATATTTAAATTTGAATATTTTTTTTTATTGTCACTGTTGTTGAGGTTTGTATGATGAGTGTTGATGGCTAAGTGTGTCTCAACTTTTACACAAGAGCTTGTAGTGTTTCTGGAAGATCTCGCACAGAGCAAATACTCTTCACCATCATGGTGACTTCAAACAAAACTTATTTTCAACCAAACATCAACATTTAAACCTCTGTTTATCTCAATAAGAACTTTTTGTACGTTTAAAAGAAGTTTTTTTTTTTTTTTTATCTTCAGTTGATTTCATCTAAGGCTGTGGCTGAGGTCAGTTGTAGATTCTGTTCTTGTTGTTTCTCTGTCCTTCAGTGATTCTGCTTATTAACAAAAGGTGTTCAAATGATTGAAAGAATGTTTCAGGAACATCATACTAACCTTTACATAACATTCTATTTACATTAAAGAAAGTGGTTATTTTTATGTTCTTGGAATGTTACAAATCAATGTTCCTATAATGCTGAGTTGGTAGTAAAAATTAAATTGAAAAAACATTTCAGGAACATTTTAATGTTTCCATAACAAAAACTGAACTTTTGGAAAACGTTCTTAGAACAAAAAAATGATAGCTGGGAAGACTGTGAATGTGTTTGTGTGTGGTGATGAATCTCAGTCATGTGCTGCAGATCAGCTGCTGTCCGCGGTGCTGAACATCTGAACGACTCTCTTCCACCAGCAGGAGATCACACTGACATTTTACTCTTAAAAATATGGTGAATCTGTTTTTCCTCTCTGGCTGTTGACAGTATTTTCTGATTTATGGATGATAAAAAGAGAAATCCAAAACAAATTATAACTAGATTATAATCCCTGTGTCCTGTTCTGTCTTCAATCTTTAGTTTTTCGTGTTTATTTCTCCTTGATCGTCTCCCCCAGGTGTGCCCTGTTACAACATTACGTTGTTAAGCTTGTTATCTCCTGTGTATATACATTTTTGGCGGTGGGGGGACAGTGCTCCTCAATCTCTGCACAGCCAGCACACCCATGGGGGCCCAAATGGGTTTGACCTGGCCTATCCAACTGGGGCCCTGCCACACTGTAAAATCCAACAGTGATTTCAGCTGATACTTTTTAGGTAACTTTACTTAGTCTTAAATTAATTGCCAAACTCTAGTAATGTACTATTCACATACTATGCCCATATTTTGGATACTTTGTTGTTGTGTGTTTTATAATATCCACTACTCGTTACAACGATATTAAAGATGATAAATGATGCATATTTACAGGTAAACATTTAGTACGTCATAAACCCTCTGTCTGCCGTCACGGCCAAGAAGGCCGTCTCTGAAACCTCTTCCTGCCCTGTTACGGCCAAGGAGGCTGCCTTTGGACTCTCTGTACATCCTGTCAAAGCCACTAAAGTCATCCCTGAACTCTCCGTGCCCCCCATCACCTCTGTTACAGCCTTTAAGCTCTCTGGTCTCTATCCCTTGGCTCTGCTGTGGTCTTCAGCTCTACTGTGGTCTCTGGCTCCCTGCTTTTCCTCAGTCTCCAGGCCATCTTCCACTACACGGGCCTGGCCCTCCATCCCTTCCCTGTTCCACCTCCGCTTCACCACCCTCCTGGACTTTTTTTTTTTGTGAAGCATCTGGAATCCTCTCCTTAAAGGGGGCTCTGTCATGTGTTCTCTGTGTTTATCCCTGGACTTTATTATACTTCCTCTTTCCTGTTCTCTCTGCAATATCTTACTGTGATATAAACCTTATTAGTCAAACCTGCACTTATAGTTACAATGTGAACCTCTGCTGTTTGCGTGTGTGTCCATCAGATGTCACTGTCAAATAGTGCACCTGTGAACATTAGTTTCACTTCCTGCTTTATTAATCTCTCTCTCTCTCTCTCTCTCTCTCTCTCTCTCTCTCTCAGAGGAAGTTGGCGTCTCCGTCACATTCAGCACTTCATGTTAAACATGTAACCAGGAAAGAAACACTCAAAACTCATCTGAACACACATCGAGAGCTTCAGAAGAACTGAATCTACTGACAACAGAGAAGATCATTTAATAAGAGAGAAGAATGAAGATCATCTTGACTTTCACTCTGATGATGATTCCTGGTAAGAATCTGAACTCAGAGTAAATCACTAAAAACAGCACAGATTTGATGAGGAGAGTCTTTCACTTCAGTTCATGATGTTGAATTGATTTTAAGAAGCAGTAGCCTAATTTAATCTGAAAGTTGGCTTCGTTCAGTCCCATAGAAGATATATTAAGATGTTGGTTTGTTGTAGGTGTCGTGAGGTCCATAAGCGTGACAGGATATTCAGGGTCTGAAGTCAACATCACATGCAAATATATTAAAGGAGATACAGCAAGTGCAAAGTTTTTTTGTAGAGGAAAGAAGCCGGATAAACCAAAGACTGAGTGGTGCTCTGAACTCATCAGGACTAATGAGAAAAATAAATGGGTTCATTCTGGAAGATTCTCTCTGTATGACGACACAAGATCAGCAGTCTTCAATGTGACCATCAGAAATCTGACTGAACTGGATTCTGGGACGTACCAGTGTGGAGTTGATAGAACTAAAGGAAAAGATTCCAACACTGAAGTGAATCTGAAGGTTATAAAAGGTGAGTAACTGAGAGCCTCAAACCCATGATGATCTCCACAACATCACACATAATGACAGTAATAATACTGAACACCTCTAGATGATGAAAGATAAAATCAATACTCACACTCTTAAAAATAAAAGTAAGGTAATACCATAGAGGATCTTTTTACATTTTTTTTTTTTATTATTATTTTTTTGGTTCCCCAAAGAACCTTTTCAGCGATCAGTTCTTAAAACATTTTTTTTTCTTACTATGAAGAAGCTTTTAATAATGTAAAGAATCTTTTTCCACCATAAAGAACCTTTTGTGCAATGGATGAACTCCATGGATGTTGAAGGTTCTTCATGGAACCATCAATGCCAATAAAAAAACCTTTATTTTAAGACTGCAGAGCAAACATGAGATCTTTATCATTATAATGTCACTTGAACTCTGAGCTTTTGAACTCATGTTAAAATCTTCCATGGACAATTCATTTGTATTATATTCCATTTGTTCCTGATTTAATGTGCTTAGGTTCTGTTTTCCTTGGTCTCCATGGTTGGTTTTTGTTTATTCCCACATTGGTTTCAATTTTAGTTCATTATGTGTGTGTGTGTGTGTGTGTGTGTGTGTGTGTGTGTGTGTATGTGTGTGTGTGTGTGTGTGTGTGTGTATATATATCATGTTGTTTGTTACTTATATATATATATATTGTCATAATAACATAATACTTTATTCTCTAGACCAAACTGTAGGATTTGTTAATCATTGTTTTGCTGATAACAGAAAGCATGTTTTCATAGTTTTTTCAGTAATAATAAATAATGTCAGGACAACAGTTTCTTCTGACTGTACTGCTAATCAAGAAAGATGATGTAAGCTTATTGTAATATTTAAATGAACACAATCACAATTATTATATCCATCATAACATCTATTGCCAGCATTTGTTATGTCTTTATTCACACACTGTAAGAAATTGCTGTAAATTTTATGGCAACTTACTGGCAATTTTGGTTGCCAGTAAGCCTGTAAATTAACAAGAGTATTGTAAGTCATCAACTACAATTTTACTGTAATATACAGCAAAACAAGAGCAGCTGTGAATTTACAGTTAACAGCAGCATGCATGTGCTAAAGTACTGAGCAGAGAGATCATCACTGCATCAGCAACACTTTCAGTCCTCCTGACAGTTTCAAGATGCTCGAAGACGACAGTTTGTGGTTTTGTGTGTGAAACATGTCTGATGGTTAAGTGTGAAAAACATCAGCGTCTGTGAGTCAAGGGAAGTGAAGTATGTGTGAGTGAAGAAGGTAATAAAACACTTTGTTTGTGACACTGACTTCTCTGTGTTTCAGAGACAAACTATCACAGAACAACATCATCATCATCATTGTCATCAGTTGAATCTCCAGCGATCAGATCTGCGTCTCCTGTAACAGGTACAAACTCTCTCTGAAACACAAACACATTCATTTGTATGTGTGGTTCAGATTGAGAGTCTCTGGTGTTTTCAGGCTCTTCTCTGGTGGTCAGTGTGTCTGTGGTTCTGCTTCTGATCAGCACTGGACTCGTGTTCATGATCTGGACTCTCTGTAGGAGGCGTCAGTCAAACAGTAAAATTCTTCCATTTTTACTTTAAAAGGACTTTTATGACATTGATCAAAATTATACACTTACATTCTTATAGACATTTTATTTCATAAAAACAAATTTGTTGCCTCCTGCTAGCTACAGCTAAAGATGAGGGGAAAAATAGAGAAATATGAGAATGTGAAGAGATTTACCAAACAGTTAATTTTCTTGTTTTTGACAGACGCTGATTCCTCCTCCAAAAGATCTCATTCGACTCCAGCAAACAATGAAGCGGTTAGTAGAATTACTGTGATTTAGAAGAAGATATTTGTTTTGATCAATAATGAGAATGAATTATATTACCTGATGATTTAAAGACTGAGGATCTCCAGAGTTGTTAATATTATTAAATATTAAAATTTTTATTATTAAATACATATATGTTCTGTCTCTCATCAGGTTTCTGGCACTGGTTGTGTTTACGGTACAGTTGAGAAAGCCACTGGTGACTCTCAGCGCTGCATCACATCTGCTGAGGATCTGAATTACGCAGTGGTGAATTTCCACAAGAGATCAGACCGTCCTGACAGTGTCAGTATCAGGAATAATCAGGATTACAGTGAATACGCTGCTGTCAATCATCTCACAACTGCAGAGAATGTTATAAACTGATGCATTTAAAGATACGGACTGATTCACAGTAAACAGGGTTCAATCTGAGCACCATATGAGACACGTACTGTCTAAACACATCATATTTAGCATATATAGATTGATTGTAACGTCAGATGAGTCTGGTTCCTCTTTTCCTCTGCTATATTTAAATGTCCTGACTTTTGTAAGAGTTCTTAAATGAGTCAGGTATTTTTTTGTGTGTGTGAGATATATAATTTTCTTAGTTTTATAAGTTTGTACTTAAGCGTGTAGATCTAATCTGAGGTAAAATAATTTTAATTTTCTGAGGTAAAGGTAAAATGTGTATTGTTTTTTAAATGCATCATTAAATAGAATCACAAAATAATGACTGTTTTCAGACAAATTTCAAATACTCCCACATTTCAGAAAAAAATGACTGGTTGATTAATGTGATTTTGTCAATCCCAGTAAGGCTGCTCAAATAATTAAATCATACTCTCATTTATATTCCAGTGGTTTCTGAATACTTTGTCCAGTTCAGTTTATTTGATTTGATTTTTTCACAGATGACACTAGTTTATAAAGCAGATCCTGGACAAGTCTGATCTTCTTCAGTGGTTTTCAGTCCTGGTCCTGGAGATCCATCACTTGTCTCTCTTCTCTGACTCGCTGCGTCTGAAATCACACACTGTCTGAGTAGGTACTACATTTGAGTTTGAACTTACTTCATGACCATTAAAATATATTCTATATAGTAGTAATCTGGATGTACTATATCCACCATATTGCCATAATCATGTGACCTAGTTGCGTCACTTCACCTTCATTCATAAATTCTCTCCCGTGGCCTCATGGGATAGTAAAGTGTCCATCAGATGCACAGTAGTAGGTCATCCGGGTACTTTTCGCCTCGTTTTTCGAATATATTTGGAGATGCTACTCTCTTGGTGTACAGTTCTCACCTAATGAACTGATGATCTGAATCAGGTGTGTTAAATAAGGTTAAAGGTGCAGAGCGATGGGTCCATATGGGACCAGGACTGAAAATCACAGATCTACTGTGTTCAGAGCAACTTATTAAAAGATCTTGATTTAAAAAAGTATATAAAATAATAATTTTGGTTTTTTTTAAAAAGTTAATATTTTTAACAGTTTTCATTTTTAACAGCTTATAACAGTTTTTTTATATATATATTCAAAGACCTGAAAATTATTATTTTTTTTAATCTGTGATTAATTTTCTGTCTCAAAGTTTCTCACGAGCGCTGGAGGTGTTGTTTGTGTTGGCGTGATGAACAGGCTGTTTTTTCCGTCCAGCTCAAAGCCACAGAAAACTGCTGAAGGTTCAGGGTCTCAGTTCAGTTTAATTAAACAGACTCAGGAAACCCACAGTGAGACACATGAGACTGAACAGAGAGAGACAGAAGATCAACATCCATTGTGAGCAGAAGACAATAAAGACTAAGAGCTGATCGTTCACTAATTCACCTCCAACATTTACTGAGAGATGAACTTTTCGCATCAAAAATAAAAAAATAATAAAAAAATATCCTTGTGGGAATTGACAATGTCTTTAATAGTTCTTTAAATGTCATGCATTTATATTGTTAGTACATTTATGTCAATACCACTTTAAACAAGTAACATCTTCAAGATTCACTTTGAATTTCACTGCGTTTTAAGATTTGTTCATCACTTTCTTTCTGGTCCGATTCTAAATATCAGCATATCTTTGTATAGCAGTAACAGTGAGAATCGTATAATAGTGCATTTTTTAATTCATTTTGAATTCACCCCAGTTTATATATATATATATATATATATATATATGATGAAGAGACTTGCTTGTAAGTGTCTCAGGTCTTTGTGTTCACAGTGTTGTTTGATACTGTGGTCAGTGTGGTAAAGATCAACAGCATGAGATGCTCTTCAGCTTGTGGTTTTCTTTTAATCTATTTATGTTTGTTGGTCAAAACAAGAAGCGCTTCAGCCTCCTGGAGGTGTGATAAAAAAGGAAATGTTTATCTTAATGATGGACACAGACTTTCCACTCCATAAAAAGATGCTGAGAATTTATTTAATATATGAAAAATAATAATATTATTTATAATATATCCCAGCTATTCAGAATCCTATTAATCTATTCTGCTCCAAATGGTTTTAGTCAGATCAACTAAACATATTTGCTAGAGGGAGCTGAAATCTCAAAACTGTATTTGTTAATAAGCCAAACCAACTGCAGTCATAAATAAGTGTTCATTATAAAAGATCTGCTTGCTTTTCAAATGTTAAAAAGTCCAACTGTTCAGATCTCTTTAATTTCTGTAGCACTGATACATTTTACATTGTTTGATTTTGGCATTCAGCTTTATTCTGTGATGATAAGACAAACAACTCAGAAGAAAAGAGAATGTGAATCAACACTGAGCCGTATTGTGTCTGACTGTCTGTCTTCTCTTCTTATTTACATAGTAAATAATAAAATATGACACGACAACCCACGCGAGAGCCAATGAGATTTAAGCGCAGTTTCTACTCCTCCCTTTTCTCCTTATATGGCGCTGAGCGCTGCGCTTCCGTTTGAATGAAAACAAAGTTCGCGGGTGAATCAAAATTTGAACTGACAGATCAGAGAAGAAGATTTTCTGTGAGTAATCAATTAAATTTAGATCTGTTCCTCACACAAAGCTGATTTATGTATTCAGAACACTTAAAAAACACCACGAAGTGTATGAATGACTTTTATGGTAACTTATTTGATCTTGCTTTAACTAATGGTACAGATTCAAACAACACTGTTAACTGACTGTGATAAATTATGAAATGCCTCATGATACAGTGTATACATTAGTATATTAAACATTTCACTCTAAAACTTGTGAAATATAAAAAGGACTCGAACATTAGGCCTATATCAAACTATATGTACATTTTCTGAAAGAAATATGAATACTTAATGCGAAACTTGCCCCGACAATGCAATGGGATGATTGCCAGGTCTTTAAAAAAAATTGGTAAATGTTATAATTAACTCATTCCATAAATAGATTTATTATGCAAACTGCAACGTTTCAGAAACAGGATTAAAACTACCATTTTGTGAAATTCCTTAGTTTCATTTAAATAGAGACAATAAAAACATTGAACTAATACATGGTCTGAAAAGATTTCTTGAGAGCATCAACTTGTCTGAGACTGAAAACACAAACACAAATGTCTTATTCACACCTCTGGCTCCATCTAGTGGTAAATATGTGTTAATGCCTGTTAAACTTGTTGGTTTTTGTACAGTCTTTGTGTAGGTCATGGTGTGTTAGTTGATAGAGTAGATGCTTGTTTCTTATTCTTCTGTTCTGAATAATTATAACTGATTGACATTATGACACTGATTTACACACCTGTGAATCTGAAATGAAAGAGTCAATCTGGAGGAATTAAACACCGCCATAATATGTGATAATTACATGGACTCATTATTCATGTAGATGTTTTAACAACCAAAGTTAAAGATGAAGCAAAGGAAGCAGATGAAGTCAAGTCTCAGCATTTCACTCTTTGTTCAGTTTGTGTTGTTAAACTGTCATCAGTGATGCTGAAGTTTGATTGACAGCTGCTGTCCGTGGTGCTGAATCCACAACTGCCTGTTAAAGAGACAGAAGCAGCAATCAGACTCAGACTTCAGCTGATGAGCCTCTGATGATCTGAAATCTATATTATCTTATTTGTATATGATATATATTTTGTATCTTTAGCATTTTTGTTATGGTACATTATTTCAACCTTCTGTTTTGAATTATTACCATATTATCCACTTTATTTTGCAGCGCAGAAGTAAGCTGTTTTCTGTGAATGTGCGAAACTTCCTCGCTCACTCTTATATGTTAAAAATAAGGTGGATAGAGAACATGAAAACCTGTATGAGCTCTCAGTATCAGACACTATAATCTGTTCTCTACACAACCTTTCCAAATAAACTGATTTATAATTTGCTGATTTATGTAATGTGTCACTGATGGTCAGTAATTCAGCATAAGAAGTGTAATGTGATGTCTATGAGAACAGGAGCTCATCTGAACAGACTGTGAATGTGTTTGTGTGTGGTGATAAATCTCAGTCATGTGCTGCAGATCAGCTGCTGTCCGCGGTGCTGAACATCTGAATGACTCTCTTCCACCAGCAGGAGATCACACTGACATTCTACTCTTAAAAATATGGTCAACCTGTTTTCCCCTCTGGCTGTTGACAGTATTTTCTGATTTATGGATGATAAAAAAAGAGAAATCCAAAACACACTCTGTAAAAACCTTTAACTTTTGGAAATATATGCAAATGTGTGCATATTTAATTATATAATACTCCATTTGCATATTTAAAAATTTCAGAAAACTTGTAATACAAAATAATTTTCACATTGTACTGTTATTAATCATGTCATGTTCTCTGTGTTTGTCTGTCTTCAATCTTTGTAGTCTGTTGTAGTTTCTCATGTTGATTTCTCATTGATCGTCTCCCCCAGGTGTGCCTTGTTACCTCATTATTTTGTTAAGCTCATTCGCCCCTGTGCATATACATTTTTGGGGGGTGGGGGGCAATGCTCCTCAATCTCCACATCCCCACCCCCCACGCTGAACGAGACATGGAAACGCCGCCTCAACCAACTGAACTGATCAGAGCACTGTCATTCACTGCCTATTATTGTGTGTACATGTGACAGTTCTCAACACCTTTGGATCAGAGCACTGTCATGCTTTGGCAATATAAATCCTCTTTACCATGTCAATAAAGCTACTTGAATGTGAATTTGTCAATTGCTGACGGATTTGTGATGGAGAGTTTTTCAAACAGGAGAGACATGACTCGACCACAGACCACGTCTCTGTTCATGGTATGTAGGCTAAAGACTCAAATATATTTTGAAAATCAACAAACACAAGACAAGAAAAGAAAAAACTCAACTAAAAGTAGTCTTTAACAATGCATAATATATCCAAATGCAAAACCTTATACAAGTAAGTTATGTCTTGTAAATTAGGAAACACACCCTCTGTTTATATACTGTATATATAGAGCTATACAGTCATCTAGTGGTTACACTACTCTTGTGTTTCTGTTTGACCTAGTTTCCCAGTGTTTCATTGATTGATCCTGTTCACCTGTTGTCTTGTTAATGAACTCATTAGCTCTTTTGTTTGCTCTGTGTACTTCAGCCCTCAGTTTCAGCTAGTTCTTTGTCCTGTATAGTTTATGGTAGAGTGGTTGTGTTTCTCAGTTATTTCCCCTGTGAACTTCCACTTTGTGTTTGATTTCTTTTATAAAAAAAGTATTTTCTTCTGGATACTTTGTTGTTGTGTGCTTTATAACAGCCACTACTCGTTACAACAGTATTAAAGATGATAAATGGTGCATATTTAGAGGTAAACATTTAGTATGTCATAATCCGTCACTGGTAATGGGAACTGCCATCTTGTGCGTTTGGGCTGCACGCTCTTCTTCTGCTTGTCCCGGGGCAGCGGCGTCTGCTCCTGAACCCTCTGTCTGCCTTCTCTGAAACCTCTTCCTGCCCTGTTACAGCCAAGGATGCCAACTTTGGACTCTCTGTACACCCTGTCAAAGACACTAAAACCATCCTTGAATCATCCCACTGCGTTCCTCCCATCACCTCTGTTACAGCCTTTAAACTCTCTGAGCTCTATCTCTTGGCTCCACCATGCACTCTGTCTGCTTCACCTTAGTATCTTCCACTACACGGGCCTGGCCCTCCATCCCTTCCCTGTTCCACCTCCATTTCACCATACTCCTGGACTTTTTTTTTTTTTTTTTTGTGGAGTGCCTGGAATCCTCTCCTTAAGGGGGGCTCTGTGTTTATCCCTGGACTTTATTATACTTCCTCTTTCCTGTTCTCTCTGCCAATGTTATATAAACCTTATTAGTCAAACCTGCACTTATAGTTACAATGGGAACTGCTGCTGTTACATGTGTGTCCATCAGATGTCACTGTCAAATAAAGCATGTGTGAAGCATTAGTTTCACTTCCCGCTTTATTATTCACTCACTCACTGTGGCAGATACAGAGGAAGTGGGCATCTTTGTCACATTCAGCACTTCATGTTAAACATGTAACCAGGAAAGAAACACTCAAAACTCATCTGAACACACATCAAGAGCTTCAGAAGAACTGAATCTACTGACAACAGAGAAGATCATTTAATAAGAGACAAGAATGAAGATCATCTTGACTTTCACTCTGATGATGATTCCTGGTAAGAATCTGAACTCAGAGTAAATCACTAAAAACAGCACAGATTTGATGAGGAGAGTCTTTCACTTCAGTTCATGATGTTGATTTGACTTTAAGAATCAGTATTAGTATCTGAAATTTCACTTTGTTCTCATAATATGTGATATATTAAAATGCTGGTTTGTTGTAGGTGTTGTGAGCACTACAGGATATTCAGGGTCTGAAGTCAACATCAAATGCAAATATAATAAAGGAGATACAGCAAATGCAAAGTATTTTTGTAGAGGAAAGAAGCCGGATAAACCAAAGACTGAGTGGTGCTCTGAACTCATCAGGACTAATAAGAAAAATAAATGGGTTGATGATGGAAGATTCTCTCTGTATGACGACACAAGATCAGCAGTCTTCACTGTGACCATCAGAGATCTGACTGAACTGGATTCTGGGACATACCAGTGTGGAGTTGATAGAACTAAAGGAAAAGATTCCAACACTGCAGTGAATCTGAATGTTATAAGAGGTGAGTAACTGAGAGCCTCAAACCCGTGATGATCTCCACAACATCACACATAATGACAGTAATAATACTGAACACCTCTAGATGATGAAAGATAAAATCAATACTCACACTCTTAAAAATAAGTTAAAGTTAAAGTTTTTTTTTTTTTTTTTTTTTTTTTTTTGCAGTGATGCCATTGAAGAGCAATTTTTTGGCTCCCCAAAGAACCCTTTCAGTGATCAGTTACAAACTATAAGGAACAATAATGGGCTATATATACACACACACACACACACACATAATGAACTAAAATTGAAACTGATTTGGGAATAATCAAAAACCATGGAGACCAAGGGAAACAGAACATAAGCACAGGAAATGAAATCAGGAACAAATGCAATATAATACAAACTAAGAGTCCATGGTAAAAATTTAACATGAGTTCAAAAACATAGAGTTCAAGTGACATTATGATGATAAAGATCTCATGTTTGCTCTACAGTCTTAAAATAAAGGTTCTTTATTGGCATTGATGGTTCCATGAAGAACCTTCAACATCCATGGAATTCATCCATTGCACAAAAGGTTCTTTATGGTGGAAAAAGATTCTTTACATTATTAAATGGTTCTACGAAAAAAAAAATCATTGTGTTAATAAAACCTTGTACATTCATCCTCACCTCAAATGTAAATCATAAACTAAAACTGTACTGTAAAAACACAGCATAACTGTCAAAACAGCAAAACAAGAGCAGCTGTGAATTTACAGTTCTTTACTGTAATCTACTTTACAATGTTACTGTAATAACACCCTGCACTGAATTAAAACCTGTGTTAACTCACTTCATTTCAGGAAACGGATTGTCTTAAATTGGTCTATTAGCATTTAATATGTATACTGTGTTAGTAATGTGAGTATATACTGAGAGTTCACTAAAAAAGTGTTTCTTAAAATGTCAATTTAACTCAAATCTCTCACAGATAACTGCTAGTTAACAACAGCATGGATGTGCAAAAGTACTTAGCAAAGAGATCATTAATGCATCAGCAACACTTTAAATCCTCCTGACAGTTTCAAGATGCTCGAAGACGACAGTTTGTGGCTTTGTGTGGGAAGCATGTCTGATGGTTAAGTAATGTGTGAAAGACATCAGCGTCTTTGAGAAAAGGGAAGTGAAGTATGTGTGAGTGAAGAAAGTAAGAAAATATTTTGTTTGTGACACTGACTTTTTCTGTTTTAGTGACAGACTATCACAGAACAACATCATCATCATCATTGTCATCAGTTGAATCTCCAGCGATCACATCTGTGTCTCCTGTAACAGGTACAAACTCTCTCTGAAATACAAACTAGTGCTGTCAAAATTAGCGAGTTAATGCGTGCAATTAATTTTGTCCAGTTTAACGCGTTAAAAATATTTAACACAATCAACGCGGCATCCATTTTTTTTCTGTCATCCTTTGGCTAGCGTTACATTATATGATCATGCTTTTTAAACCATTCAAGCTCCACAAGACGAAAGAGAACGCACTGTCTGTGAATGTTGCGTCTGCGTGACCCACACACACAATGCACAGAATATAAAAGGACAAAAGGTTCAAAAACGTGAATTTTAACATGCAAACAACAGGTCAAATATGTGTATTTCACGCATATTTTTATGTAACGCTTGAAATTTCGTGTTAAACACACGTTTTATGTGTTGTTGACGTGTTAAAGTTAACATGTTTTTGAACCTTTTGGCCTTCCGTAATAGAAAGACGCACACAAGTATTGTGTGCAGACAGCGCACCAGAACTGAGTTCTCTTTCGCGCTTGAACAAACAATAACACACAGAATTATGCCAAAATGCCAGTTTGTCGAGTATCCTCATCCCAGATAGCAACATTGTGTTGGCCCAGATCCGGCCCACATCTGGCACATGTGGCGTGATGATCTGGCCCACATGCTGCAATGAATTACGGTCCTTGTGTGGGCCGCTTCTGTTTGCCAGATCTGAGCCACAAGCAAGCCATAGCAATGCCACATGTCAGCCAAGAGCAAGAACCGGACCTTATCTGAACCACAAAATCTGATGTCTTTCATCTTCAGTTGATTTCATCTAAAGCTGTGGCTGAAGTCAGTTGTAGTTCTTGTGTTTCTGCTCGTCTCTTTTTCTGTTCTCTTCTTTCCTTCAGTAATTGTAAACAGGCTTATTAAGGCTGAGATGACTCTATACTTAATATATACATATACTGTGGCTCAGATAAGGTCCAGTTCTGGTTTATTTCTTTGCTCTTGGCTGACATGTGGCATTGCTATGGCTTGCTTGTGGCCCAGATCTGGCAAACAGAAACGGCCCACACAAGGACCGTAATTCATTGCAGCATGTGGGCCAGATCATCATGCCACATGTGCCAGATATGGGCCGGATCTGGGCCGACACAATGTTGCTATCTGGGATAAGAGCAGTCTTAAATGAATTTAAACAACATCTTAAATGAATTTAAAGGCTGAATCCGAAATACCCACATTCACTTTAGTTCACTAATTCTGTTCACTTGAAGGAGTGGCTGAAAATTGGGACACTGAGAGCACTGGAAGGGCTGCGGCTTTTGCATAGTTTGTGTTTGCTGTTTAATAATCATTTGAAACTTAGCAAACTGGCAGCTCTAGTAGTAAGATGAAAGGATTTGTCTTGAATTCTGTCATGGAAATTATGTATAAACCTTACATAAACAATGTATTAATCAATTAAAAATTAATTTATAGGTCTACCTGTATTATTACGCTGTATGCCGCGGACAAGCGGTTTGTAAAATGAATGAATGATTGATGAATTAGTTGTGGGCGCCATCTTTTGGCGTGACATGGGAGTTCCTTCGGCACCCGACTCTCACAGTGCATTATGGGTATTCTCTAGCATCAGTTGTGCACTTAATAATGTCCACTAAGGTTTCGGACACCACTAAAAATGGCTGTTTAAGGATATAGGGGCGATTTCGGACACAGGGAAAGAGAAAATGAGATGCGCGTCAGATTCGCGTCACGTTCAGCAGCGGCAGCTCTTAAAGTCACAGCAGCCTAATAAACCAGTTGCTAACATTAATGTTAATCAAAGAACGAAGGTAACAGAGAAAATTGTACTTTTATAAGGATTAATCTATATTTCATTTATAATTTATGCAGTGAAGACTGTAAAGTGTTTAACAAAAACAGGTAGGAGGGCCACAGTTAAATATGACATTTATTATAATGGGTTTTGATTGTTTTAAATTCACCTAAATTAAAAGTTGTTATTTTTTAAAGCCTAATAAATGTTGAAATTGATAGCTTTCAATTATACTGTAATGTTGAATGTTTATCGTTGATGTTATAATCAATTTCATGGAGACATCAGTAGCAGTATTAGAATCACTGGCCTGCATTCATTTAAGTTGTTGCTACATTAATTTGGAGAGTAACTGTCAAATTATTACAATATAAAAATACAAAAATCTCCAATGTTTTTAATTGCGATTAATGACAGAGAAAACAATGTGCGATTAATTAGTTAATTTTTTTAATCGATTGACAGCACTAATACAAACACATTCATTTGTGTGTGTGGTTCAGATTGAGAGTCTCTGGTGTTTTCAGGCTCTTCTCTGGTGGTCAGTGTGTCTGTGGTTCTGCTTCTGATCACCACTGGACTCGTGTTCATGATCTGGACTGTCTGCAGGAGGCGTCGGTCGAACAGTAAAACTCCTTCTTCTGTCAATAATTTTACTTTCTTTACAAGGACTGTGTCTGATTTTCCACATTGATCAAACTGATACATTAACATTCTTAGATATGTTTTTTTTCTTTCATAAAATTAACTTTGTTGCCTCCTGCTGACTACAGCTAAAGATGAACAAAATAGAGAAATATGAGAATGTGAAGAGATTTACCAAACCATTAATTTTCTTGTTTTTGACAGACGCTGATTCCTCCTCCAAAAGATCTCATGCGACTCCAGCAAACAATGAAGCGGTTAGTAGAATTACTGTGATTGGGAAAAGATATTTGTTTTGATCAATAATGAGAATGAATTATATTACCAGGGGCCAGCTGTTCAAAAGTAGTCTGATCGGATTGGATCAAATCTTGAAAATGGGTTGTTCAAAAGGAAAAAGGGATTCTGAAATCAGATCAGATCACAAAATCCAATCTGGGTTTTGATCTGGATCAAATCATCAGTTTGTGTTGTTCACAAATATTTAGTAAGATTGGAATATCTTTGATCCAGAAAATCTGGATTATACTGATCCCATCACAAGGGTGGATTTCACGAACAAAAATGTAATACAACTTTAAAACTGGTCAAAAAATGCAACATTTTATCATGTAATATACATACACACATATTATTATTATTATTATTTTATTATTTTGCTTTTTATTAGTTCAACTGTTAAAGTAATAAATTAGAAGTAGACATTAGGCTACATACAGGTGCTGGTCATATAATTAGAATATCATCAAAAGTTGATTTATTTCACTAATTCCATTCAAAAAGTGAAACTTGTATATTATATTCATTCATTACACACAGACTGATATATTTCAAATGTTTATTTCTTTTAATTTTGATGTTTATAACTGACAACTAAGGAAAATCCCAAATTCAGTATCTCAGAAAATTAGAATATTACTTAAGACCGATACAAAGAAAGGATTTTTAGAAATCTTGGCCAACTGAAAAGTATGAACATGAAAAGTATGAGCATGTACAGCACTCAATACTTAGTTGGGGCTCCTTTTGCCTGAATTACTGCAGCAATGCGGCGTGGCATGGAGTCGATCAGTCTGTGGCACTGCTCAGGTGTTATAAGAGCCCAGGTTGCTCTGATAGTGGCCTTCAGCTCTTCTGCATTGTTGGGTCTGGCATATCGCATCTTCCTCTTCACAATACCCCATAGATTTTCTATGGGGTTAAGGTCAGGCGAGTTTGCTGGCCAAGTAAGAACAGGGATACCATGGTCCTTAAACCAGGTACTGGTAGCTTTGGCACTGTGTGCAGGTGCCAAGTCCTGTTGGAAAATGAAATCTGCATCTCCATAAAGTTGGTCAGCAGCAGGAAGCATGAAGTGCTCTAAAACTTCCTGGTATACGGCTGCGTTGACCTTGGACCTCAGAAAACACAGTGGACCAACACCAGCAGATGACATGGCACCCCAAACCATCACTGACTGTGGAAACTTTACACTGGACCTCAAGCAACGTGGATTGTGTGCCTCTCCTCTCTTCCTCCAGACTCTGGGACCCTGATTTCCAAAGGAAATGCAAAATTTACTTTCATCAGAGAACATAACTTTGGACCACTCAGCAGCAGTCCAGTCCTTTTTGTCTTTAGCCCAGGCGAGACGCTTCTGACGCTGTCTGTTGTTCAAGAGTGGCTGGACACAAGGAATGCGACAGCTGAAACCCATGTCTTGCATACGTCTGTGCGTAGTGGTTCTTGAAGCACTGACTCCAGCTGCAGTTCACTCTTTGTGAATCTCCCCCACATTTTTGAATGGGTTTTGTTTCACAATCCTCTCCAGGGTGAGGTTATCCCTATTGCTTGTACACTTTTTTCTACCACATCTTTTCCTTCCCTTCGCCTCTCTATTAATGTGCTTGGACACAGAGCTCTGTGAACAGCCAGCATCTTTTGCAATGACCTTTTGTGTCTTGCCCTCCTTGTGCAAGGTGTCAATGGTCATCTTTTGGACAACTGTCAAGTCAGCAGTCTTCCCCATGATTGTGTAGCCTACAGAACTAGACTGAGAGACCATTTAAAGGCCTTTGCAGGTGTTTTGAGTTAATTAGCTGATTAGAGTGTGGCACCAGGTGTCTTCAATATTGAACCTTTTCACGATATTCAAATTTTCTGAGATACTGAATTTGGGATTTTCCTCAGTTGTCAGTTATAATCATCAAAATTAAAAGAAATAAACATTTGAAATATATCAGTCTGTGTGTAATGAATGAATATAATATACAAGTTTCACTTTTTGAATGGAATTAGTGAAATAAATCAACTTTTTGATGATATTCTAATTATATGACCAGCACCTGTATTTAGCCTTTGGTGACCTACTGTAAAGTAAAAAAAAGAGATTTTGGTGCCATAAAATAATGTACTGTAAATACCAAACAAAAATACTATATTTAATATAAAGTGTTTTTTTATCGCTGTATGTAAACATTGGCACAATCATAAGAGATGAACAAGTCAAAAGTTCTTTACGAGCGAATGCAATATTTCTCGGGTGAACGCTATGCTAAACATTTCTGAGAGAACCTAAAAGCAGTGAAATGTTTTTTTCCCCCATCCCATATTCCTTCTATCACCATGTCCCTGTAGGGGCTCCGTAGAGCACTAGTAATCCAGATTTGGTCATCTGAAAAAGTGTGTATCTGGATCAGGGTGATCCAATCCAATTTTACTTTGAAAAACCAGCACAAAAGTAAGATGGATTACCTGAACCTGGATAGCAAAACATGGGCTTTCCAAATCCAGATCATTCTGATCCAGATTAAACTTTTAGAACAACTGGCCCCTGATGATTTAAAGACTGAAGATTTGTTAATATTATTGAATATTCAAATTATTATTAAATACATATATGTTCTGTCTCTCCTCAGGTTTCTCACACTGGTTGTGATTATGAGGAGATTAAAGACACTCACAAACAATTACCCACAAGCCCCTCTGATTCCTCTGCTACAGTTGAGAAAGCCA
This sequence comes from Ctenopharyngodon idella, assembly GCF_019924925.1. NCBI lineage: Eukaryota > Metazoa > Chordata > Actinopteri > Cypriniformes > Xenocyprididae > Ctenopharyngodon > Ctenopharyngodon idella. The sequence continues at coordinate 1,183,530 of NC_067220.1, forward strand.
CTGGAGACTCTCAGCACTGCATCACATCTGCTGAGGATCTGAATTACGCAGTGGTGAATTTCCGCACAAAATCAGACTGTCCTGACAGTGTCAGTATCAGGAATAATCAGGATTACTGTGAATACGCTGCTGTCAATCATCTCACAACAACAGAGAATGTTATAAACTGATGCATTTAAAGATACGGACTGATTCATGTAGATCTAATCTGAGGTAAAAATGTTTTAATTTTCTGAGGTAAAGGTGAAATGTGTATTGTTTTTTAAGTGCATCATTAAATAGAATCACAAAATAATGACTGTTTTCAGAAAAGTTTCAAATACTCCCACATTTCAGAAAAAAATGACTGGTTGATTAATGTGATTTTGTCGATCCCAGTAAGGCTGCTCAAATAATTGAATCATACTCTCATTTATATTCCAGTGGTTTCTGAATACTTTGTCCAGTTCAGTTTATTTGATTTGATTTTTTCACAGATGACACTAGTTTATAAAGCAGATCCTGGACAAGTCTGATCTTCTTCAGTGGTTTTCAGTCCTGGTCCTGGAGATCCATCACTTGTCTCTCTTCTCTGACTCGCTGCCTCTGAAATCATACACTGTCTGAGTAGGTACTACATTTGAGTTTGAACTTACTTCATGACCATTAAAATATATTCTATATAGTAGTAATCTGGACGTACTACATCCACCATATTGCCATTATCATGTGATCTACCAGCATCAGTTGCATCACTTCACCTTCATTCATAAATTCTCTCCCGTGGCCTCATGGGATAGTAAAGTGTCCATCAGATGCACTGTAATACGTCATCCGGGTACTTTTCACCTCGTTTTTCGAATATATTTGGAGATGCTACTCTCTTGGTGTACGGTTTTTCATATATAGTAGGGAAGTATTTGATTTCAGACGCAGTGACTCGGTTCAGATCATGTAGTTCTCACCTAATGAACTGATGATCTGAATCAGGTGTGTTAAATAAGGTTAAATGTGCAGAGCGATGGGTCCATATGGGACCAGGACTGAAAACCACAGATCTACTGTGTTCAGAGCAACTTATTAAAAGATCTTGATTTAAAAGTATATAAAGTAATAATTTCATTTTTGAAACAGTTTATATTTTAACAGGTTATAACAGTTTTTTTATATACATATTCAAAGACCTGAAAATTATTATTTTTTTTAATCTGTGATTAATTTTCTGTCTCAAAGTTTCTCACGAGCGCTGGAGGTGTTGTTTGTGTTGGCGTGATGAACAGGCTGTTTTTTTCCGTCCAGCTCAAAGCCACAGAAAACTGCTGAAGGTTCAGTGTCTCAGTTCAGTTTAATTAAACAGACTCAGGAAACCCACAGTGAGACACATGAGACTGAACAGAGAGAGACAGAAGATCAACATCCATTGAGAGCAGAAGACAAAAAAGACTAAGAGCTGATCGTTCACTAATTCACCTCCAACTTTTACTGAGATTCAAAAGACTGAAAATGTTTATGATCAAAAAATTATCTGTGTGATTTGACAATTTTACTTCTCAGATCAAACTAAATAAAAAAAAAAAATAATAAAAAAGAGAGCTCACAAATCAAGAGACCGAGTTTAAGTTGATAAATTTAAGCCAGTACCACTTTAAACAAGCGACAACTCCAGTTTAAATTTTATGGTTTTATTTTGATGATCATTATCAACATTATTTTCTCTCTGGATAAAATCAAAGTATAAAATCATAGTGTTTCTTTATATGGCAGTAAGAGTAATATGCTAGTTTGCTTTTCTGAATTCAGTAAAAACATAATTGTCAGTCTAGACAGAGATATAACTCTCTATATCACTGAATGTGAAATGTCAGTGATGTCGTGTTGTGATATTACGGGTGAGATCATCATCAGACAGAAAACAGGTGATAAACGGTGAAATGAGTCTGTACATTTGATTTTGGTAGCATTTTTAAAAATCAAAAGTGTGTATTTTCAGATAAATGCTCTTTAACCCAGTATTTTATATTTTTTACTAAGATAAAGAGACTTGCCTGAAAAAGCTTTTTGTGTTCACAGGGTTGCTTGATACTGTGGTCAGTGTGTTGAAGATCATGAACATGAGATGCTCTTCAGCTTGTGGTTTTCTGCACTATTTATCTTTTGTGGGTCAAACCAAGAAACCCTTCAGCCGTCTGCAAGTGTGATAAAAACAGGAACCATTTATCTTAGTATCGATGGCCACAGACTTTCCACTCCATAAAAGATACAGAGAATTTTTCTGTAAGTTGTGGTGTGGAGTTTGCTGTTCTTTTATATTTAGAATGATTTTTAGACCTACATTGTTTTCGTTATCTTTATAATTATTGTTCTTTTTATTCAGTGGCAGAAACAAGCTTCCAAGTTATTAGTAATGAACCATATTTGCAGCTGTGTCTGACTGTATCTCACATTGAACCTTCAGTTCTTATTTCAAGATTCTGAACATTCAAATATGACACAACATCATACACTAGAGAACCAATGAGGTTTAAGCACAGTTTCTACTCCTACCTTTTCTCCTTATATGGAGCTGAGCGCTGCGCTTCCGTTTGAATGAAAACAAAGTTCGCGGGTGAATCAAAATTTGAACTGACAGATCAGCGAGAGGAAGATTTTCTGTGAGTAATCAATTAATTTTAGATCTGTTCCTCACACAGACATGTTTTATCCCATTAGAAAACTTAATTACACATCACAAAGCGTATGAATGACTTGTATGGTATTTTATTTGATCTTGACAGCAGTGCTTTAACTAACCGTCGCGCTGAGGCTCGTGAATCTCACAATATCTTCACAACAACACTGTTACTGACTGTGATAATATGAAATGCCTCATGATACATTATATAAATTAGTATAATAAACATTTTACTCTAAAACTTGCTGAAATAACAAAATTAACGTTATTCCAAAAGTAGGCCTATAGCAAACTAGGCTCTGTGTACATTTCTGAGGGAAAATAAAGGTACATTTTGTAAAATTCCTTCAGTTATGATATAATTTAAGTACAGATAACAAAGACACTAACTAATAGTCTGAGGAAAAAAATACCTTGAGCAGAGAATCAACTTTTCTGAGACTGAAAACACAAACACAAACGTCTTATTCAAACCTCTGGCTCCATCTAGTGGTAAATATGTGTTAATGCCTGTTAAACTTCTTGGTTTTAGTGAAATGTGTAGGTTATGGTGTGGTAGTTGATAGAGTAGATGCTCGTTTCTTATTCTTCTGTTCTGTTTTGATCAATTAAAAATAACTGTTTTACATGCATTCCTTATTTTGAAATAAATGAGTGACTTTGTAGGAATGGAAGTTTTCATATAATATTTGATAATTACATGGACTCATTTGTTCATGCAGATGATTTTAAAACCAAAGTTGAAGATGAAGGAAGCAGATGAAGTCAAGTCTCAGCATTTCACTCTTTGTTCAGTTTGTGTTGTTAAACTGTCATCAGTGATGCTGAAGTTTGATTGACAGCTGCTGTCCGTGGTGCTGAATCCACAACTGCCTGTTAAAGAGACAGAAGCAGCAATCAGACTCAGACTTCAGCTGATGAGCCTCTGATGATCTGAGGACTGCATCAGGCGTGTATTTGAATGGAATGGAAACGTATGATATTATTTTAATTTATTACCCTTAATTTAATTGAAGGAAATTTTTACACACAATTTTTTACATTCAAATTAAATCATTTGGGTCAACACAATTTAGTTGGATTAGGTCAAATGAATTTGCCATAGTCGGTTTAAATTAATTACAATTTTTTTACAGTATGTTGATCCAACTTAATTTGATTTTTACTATAGTCAAATTTCTGAATATTTTATGTTACATATGGATTCATTTAAGGCAAAGTGTGCAAGAGAATGCTAATGCAGGAGATCACTTGAAGTTTTATTCATCATGCAAACAGAATGAACAAATAAGAAAAGAGTGTTGTCAGTGCTGACATTAGTAGTATTACTCACTGAACACAAGCGCCACTCTTCAGCACAACCACAAAATTCAAAGACATTACAGAAACTCCTTCAAATGCACAACATAACAGAACATTAAACACTATCACGTCTTTCCTGCTACTAAAAAACAAAAAATAAAACTTAATCATTAAATTTACTCTCCTTATGCAGATATTGCAAAGCATGCTGGGAACTACAGATCCACTGCCCATTTAGTTGTCAACAAAAATCATTAATGTAGTTTAAACATAAATAGGATTAAGTACACTTCTGTTTTATAACACAATGCAATTATGTAATCATGTTATCTTAGCTCATTTTAATTAAATAAACTGAACAAGAGGCAAAAATCATTTTTTGAGCTCATAAATTATTTAACCTGCAAGTCTGTTTCCTCCTAAAAACTGTTAATGTTTCTTACAGCATTTTCCTATTTTCCTGTTTAAAGCTGCTTTGAAAAAAAATCTTTATTGTATAAAGCGCTATATAAATAAAGCTGACATGACTTTACTGCTGATAAAGATGTCAAAAACTCAAATTAATGTCAGAACCCAAGTATTCAATGCATTTTTTTTAGATGCATCTTCACAAGAAGATGATGCTATTTAATAAAGACATGAAATCACTCAAGATGTTTCTGTATATGAGAGTGAATCAGCCTTTGTAACTCAACATATCGTGTTATTAGGGTTGCCCAGTATACCGTTACTTGGAAAATATCTGTACATATTTTATTTCAAACTGTACAATATCATGATTTTGCTCACTTTGGTACTGGATAAGCTGCCACCAATAGGTGGCAGTGTGTCGCCCAAACTGACATCAAACCGTTAAATGTGAAAATATGAAGGAACAAAATAGATAAAGTAGGTGAATCTCACTCAACACGGCCAAAACTAATTAACAAAGAGGCCAGTAGAAGTGAAATGTGGAATTATTTTGCTTATAAAACAGATGAAAAAGGCAAACCAACAGACCCTACCACACCAGACTGGAAACGTTGCTATAAATCACCGTGTTTATTGTGAATACTCACCAATACGGACATTTTGACATAATTTTGTGTGTATTTGACTGTTTAAGCTCAATAAGCTATGAAAATATGACACATCATTATGTGTCAGTTTGTAGCTGAAATAAGAAATGAGGGGCCTCTCTAGTGGGTAAGTTCAGCTCTTTGGTGATATCCAGTGCCTTCAGCTCGATGACGGCTCTGGTAATGGGCAGCCCCTCATTTCTTTTTTCGGCTATGTACTGGCACACTTGCCTGTCAATTTCTTCAAAGAGGCTGCTTTTAGGACCACGGTAAGCTTTTCTCTGACTGTTAGCATTTTTAAGACTGTTTACACTCTGCAACACCATGTTTCTTGTATAATGAGAGATGTTTGATGACTCTGTTGTGTTTATCACCATGAGCTTAAAGTTTGCATCATAACCTTTACACATTTGCTGGTTCACTTGCCCCACTTTTGAACCGCTTGGTTCTGGATGTTCATTCACCATCATGAGGTTCCCTGTAAACTAACTACCATTAGTTTACAGGGGCGGGTTGCTTCAGTCCCGGGGAACACACTCGTTTTACACATATTTGGTGCTGCCTATTGTTGTGGGTGTATTATTGACATGTAAAAGTCTAGACCCTGAATATAAGACGATCCCATTTTTTCGGATGTATTTCCAAGAAAAAATCACTGTCTTATATTCAGAACAATATGGTGATAAATGTTTATAGTATTTTCCTGCATTATAAACAAAAAACCTGCTGGAAATTAGTAAAATTATGCAGAATACCTCTGCCGAAATTCAGACCCTGTATAATATTGATTTAATATTAATAATGTGGTACCGTACCAAAGCCAAAATTGTGGTATCGAGCCAGCCCTACATGATATATGAATTATGTCAGTTGTATATGGTATATTTTGCACTACAGTATCTTGCATTTTTACAAACCCGATTCCAAAAAAGTTGGGACACTGTACAAATTGTGAATAAAAAAGGAATGCGATTATGTGGAAGTTTCAAATTTCAATATTTTATTCAGAATACAACATATATGACATATCAAATGTTTAAACTGAGAAAATGTATCATTTTAAGGGAAAAATAAGTTGATTTTAAATTTCATGGCATCAACACATCTCAAAAAAGTTGGGACAAGGCCATGTTTACCACTGTGTGGCATCCCCTCTTCTTTTTATAACAGTCTGCAAACGTCTGGGGACTGAGGAGACAAGTTGCTCAAGTTTAGGAATAGGAATGTTGTCCCATTCTTGTCTAATACAGGCTTCTAGTTGCTCAACTGTCTTAGGTCTTCTTTGTCGCATCCTTTCTGATATTGCTCCACTATTTTTCGCCGCAGCATTGGGGGAATTGGTGATCCTCTGCCCATCTTGACTTCTGAGAGACACTGCCACTCTGAGAGGCTCTTTTTATACTCAATCATGTTGCCAATTGACCTAATAAGTTGCAAATTGGTCCTCCAGCTGTTCCTTATATGTACATTTAACTTTTCCGGCCTCTTATTGCTACCTGTCCCAACTTTTTTGGAATGTGTAGCTCTCATAAAATGAGCCAATATTTGGCATGACATTTCAAACTGTCTCACTTTCAACATTTGATATGTCATCTATATTCTATTGTGAATAAAATATAAGTTTATGAGATTTGTAAATTATTGCATTCCTTTTTTATTCACAATTTGTACAGTGTCCCAACTTTTTTGGAATCGGGTTTGTAGCATTTTCTTTATGTTTTGTTATTTTAGCCCTTTATTTTAAATTATTTTAACCTTAAAGCTGCCTTGTAAGTTTACTGATGCCCCCTATTGACATATTACAAGTAAATTATACTGTTGCCCTCTAGTGGAAGATTTGAATTATGCTGATACATTATCTTAAGTGTCATATGACCTTATATAGAGAAGATGAAACCCTTTATGATCTCTCAGTATCAGACACTGTAACCTCCACTAGGTGGCGCTCTTTCAGTGTGATTAATGTAATGTTCAGTCAGTGCTGATGGTGGGAGGGGCCAGTAAAGCTGCTCATTGCTGATAAAGAGCTGAATAAAGAGGAAGTAACTAAAGCAGACAGATGTAGAGACAGAGAGATTCACACAGAGAACATTCAGCATAAAGAAGACTGAACTCAACTCACAATGAAGATCCTCCTCATCTTCTTCACTTTCTACCTGATCTCAGGTCAGAGCTTTTCTCTTTCATCAGTGCAGTAATGATGCTGTTTTCTGTTCATGAGGTTTCTGATCACAGTATCAATCTGATTGACAGGTGCAGTGAGATGCTTTAGTGTCACTGGATATTCTGGAGGAAGTCTTCTTGTTGATTCACGGAAGGTTTGGCACAGTTACTTTGCCAAATATATGGCCAAATTACCTGAGTGGAGAACAATAATAAATGATATGAAACATAATCAGTGGATTACTGAAGGAAGATTCACTTTTGTTTGCAATGAATATGGAAACCTCATGATTTACATTAGAGATGTGATCACACACGATGCTGGAACTTACCGGATTGGGGTTCGTGGCAAATGGTTCATTGATATGACTTTACGTGTGAAAGGTGGTCAGTCATTTTAAAATCAAAGTCTTAGCACACTTCCTGATCATTTCAAAGCTTTTATATATGTGAAATATATTTCTTTATTTTGTGAATGACAGATTCATGTTGTAAAGTGTCAAAGAGAGTGATGGTGAATATTGGAGAAACTGACACCTTCAGCTGTGAATATTCACAGAATCATATTAATGATCCCAAGATCATATTCAAAGAAGGAAAAAACTCTATAAAGATGATCTACAGCACAATGGATAAGGTAGAAAGATTCAGAATTTCTGATGACAGACATAAAAATATCTTCAGTGTGAGAATTACTGCTGTGAGACCAGATGATGGAGGAGTTTATTTATGTGGAGTTTGGATCAGAGAACAATCGTACAGTTACTCCATTATTAATACTGTTCATCTACATGTTGTTTGTGAGTATAGCAAACTATCATGGAAATCTGGTATAAAAGTTTCTACAAGTTCTCCAAAATAATTAGATGTGATATTTGTGATTAACAGCTAAAGTGGGCGTGTCTAGGGTGAGCGGATACTCAGGAGGTCGTATGATGATCAAGTGTGAACATCCTCAATACAAAACCAAGACAAAATACATCTGTAAAGAATCAGATGGATGTTCAGAGAGGAAGAATCCAGGAGTTCAGGATAAATGGATGGAGAATGGAGATGTTTCTTTATATGACGACACCAGAGCAGGAGTCTTGATGGTGTTTTTTAGAGAGCTGAAAGCTGCAGATGCAGGAACATACAGGTGTGGAGTGAATGTGTCTCACTATACTGAGAGCTTCACTGAACTTCAGCTGAACATCACAGATGGTGAGGAACATGAAATACTTTATCTCTCCTATTTGAAGTATCTGATACGATTTTTATGTAAACTGTCTTGGTTTGTAGATGAAAATTTTCCCAAGAGTGTGACTGAATCTGCTCATCTTGGTGAAGAAGTCAACATCAACTTTCAGATCCCAGAGGAACATGAAGTTCATTTCTGCAAAGAGGATGATAATCACATCTGTCAAAACATCAGCACATCTACAGTGACAGAAATGAATAGTTCATCTGAGAGAAATGAAGAGAGAGTTTTTACAGTGAGCATCAGTAATGTGAGCGTGAGAGATGCTGGAGTTTACTGGTGTGGAGCAGAAACCAGAGACACACATTTGACCTTCATCTCCCTGACCACCAAAATTCAGCTCAACCTCATCAGTGAGTGAATTCAGATGATTTCATTGTAGTAAATACAGTATATTCAGAATCGTGTGTGTTAAATGTCTGTGTTTGTTTGTTTGCAGTGGCTCCAGTAGTGAGACGTGAAGGAGAATCTGCTGAGATCATCTGCCCTTATGATTCAATCTATAAATCAAAGTCAAAGTCTCTCTGTAAGGGGAAGTGCTCCACTAGAGATAGAAATACTCTCAATGAAGAGAAAGAGACCAAGACTGACAGATTGACTCTGAATGATGACGTGACTGCAAGTGTCTTCACTGGGACCATCACTGGACTGACAGCAGAGGATGCTGGGAAATACTGGTGTGCAGTGACATTAGAGAGAGACGTGAATTATCTTTACACTCATCTGATCGTCATCATGAACGAGGGTGAGGAAGGTTTATCATCTGAATATGTGAAACTATGGCTGTGAATTGATGTTCTTATATTTCTAATCATTTCCAGAGCTGAACTTGACTAAGTATGAAGGAGACGACATGTCAATCCAGTGCAAACATCATGATGAACATCAGAAACTCTTCTGCAAAGCACATGAACCCTCCATGTGTGTGAAGGATGGAGTTTCACTGGAGACGATCAGAGATGATCGATTCTCTTTCAGTGATGAAGCTTCTACTGGAGTCTTTACTGTAAACATCACTGATCTGAGAGAAGAGGATTCTGGGATATACTGGTGTGGAGCTCACATCATCACTAAAGTGCACTTAAACATAAACATGGATGAGAAGGATCAAGGTAAGGGTTTACTTTATTTGCATTGAGAGGATTGTTCTAAAGTTTGACTTTAATATACAGTATTGCTTGTTACTATTAAATTGGATGCACTGAAACTTATGGTTTATTATTTCACTAAGTAGATATTAATATAAAAATTTATCCTCACTAGATAAAATTATTGACCTATACTGCACGTTTGTTCTGTCACCAAAACAAATTCCTTGTATGTGCAAACATACTTGGCAATAAAGCTCTTTCTGATTCTGATTCTGACATCTGGGTTTTTGGTAATATTTTATGCATTTTCCCAGTTTTGAGTGTTTTCCTGATTCCTGATAATCTCATATATAAAAAGTCTATATAATTCCTCTATTGCTTATGAAAACTTTGCATCTCATTTTGTGACATTGCTCATGAATACAGGAGGTGTTTAGTGTTTGTGGTGAAGAGGGTGTTTCCATTTCATGTCAAAACCACAGAAATGAGCTGAAGGTTCAGAGTCTCAGGTTAATTTGACTGTAAAGAATTAACAGTCTTTATTCAGAAAACCCACAGTGAGACATAGACTCAGCAGAGACAGATGAAGAATATGTGTAAGTTTGCAGAAGAGAGACTAAAATGTGCAAATTTTTCGCATAATTTAGTTTCATTCGATCAACTATTAGTCAATCAAACATATTTCCTAATGTGTGAATGTTAATTAACTGAAAATAAATGTGTGTTTTATTTTCAGATTCCTCCATGATCATCATTATTTGTGTGTGTGTGATTCTGCTGCTGATTGGTGGATTCACTCTGACTGTGTGTAAATTAAGACACAAGAGACAAGGTTTGATCATTTATTATCTGTTGAAACAAATTAATAATTAGTTATTTGAGTATTTCTGAGCTGCTTGAATCTTCTGACTGTCAGCAGCAGTAAAATCCCACAAAGAAGGCAACTATCGAAACAATGTGAAATCATTGTTAATGTGTCAATGTTACCTGCATCGAATCAACATCACTTTTGCACCCGCAATTAATGTTGACATTTTTTGAAATTTTATCAAAAAATCAATGGTAATGGCATTAAATCAGTTACAATGTGATGTTGGTTCAACATCATGCTTGAACTCTCAGAAAATGAAACACAACAACTACAACTGACTTAAAACCTCACAGCCTGCAATCAACTGAAGATAAAATAATACAGTAAATCTCTCAAGATCTCAGTAGAAGTTATTTTTGAGAATTAACAAAGATGTTGATGTTTTATTAAAAATGTTTGGTCACCATTATGGTGATCAGTGTTTCGTTTAGTTGGTCCGTTTGACTCCTTGCGTTTTAGGTGAGATTGTGGTTTTTATAACAGTGTTTACTGAAACACATAATTTGTTGCAAAGCCAGAAATAAAGATGATCAAGGGATAGTTTTCAGCTTCAAAATATAGAATAAATCATTAATCTCACCAGTATTGTTGGTAAATATATAATCTATTAATAACAAATAACTACTTTTGGTCAGGGATAAGATTAGTGAATTATTCTACTTTATGATGCTGAAAACTATATCACCTGATCATCTTTATTTCTGGCTTTCTTTGCAACAAATTATGTGTTTTGGTAAATACTGTAACAAAGATTACAAACTCACATAAAAAGCCAAGAGTCAAACTGCCCAACTAAAGGAAACACTTTCAACAACATTTTCCAATAAGTCATCAACATCTAAACCTCTGTTAATTCTCAATAAGAGCTTCTGTAGACGTGTGACAGAAATGAAGTCAGTCTGGTTAGTAATAAGTGAAGCTGGTAATGCTGTTTGTGGAGTTGTTTAATGCTCCTCTGCTGAGATCTTGACAGATTTATTGTCTTCTTTCATCTTCAGTTGATTTCAGGCTGTGAGGTTTTAAGTCAGTTGTAGTTATTGTGTTTCATTTTCTGAGAGTTCAAGCAAGATGCTGAACCAACATCACATTATATCATTGATTCAGTGACATTACCATTGAGTGTTGGATGAAATTTCAACATTTTTTTCAACATTAATCGTGAGTGCAAAAGTGATTCAATGCAGTTAACATTGACACATGAACACTGATTTAATGTTGTTTCGATGGTTGTTTGCTGTCTGGGATCTCACTGACTCAGTGAGTCCAGTTTGATCTAGTTTGTCTTTCTCATACTGATACATTCATTTTGTTTTGGGTAATTAGGAAGAACCTCGACATCAGACAAGAGAAAGAGAAAGAAAAATAAAATGGTGAGTTCCTGTGTGTGTGTGTGTGTGTGTGTGTGTGTGTGTGTGTGTGTGTGTACATATTGTGCTTATGTGATGATTTATCCTTTTAATGTACATTTTCTCTCTGTTTTCTCCATGTTCAGTCATCATATGCAGACAGCAGACGTGATTCTCTCACAGATCCTGGATCAGCTCAAATTAACAATCATGATGAATTACCCACAATCCCCTCTGATGAGCTCATTTACGCGTCTGTCAGTTTCCAGAAGCATGAAGAGTCTCTCAGTGACGCTACAGTCTCCTTCAGTAAGGACCAGATTCACTCCGATTACGCCACGGTCAGTCACCGCATGAGACTCAACTAACTCACTTATAACAGATCACAGATCAGCACACTTTACTAACAGTATTGCTTACGTTTACAGTTCATTGATAAAAATCTCTTCATAATCCATAGTTTAGTGTTAAACAGATGTTTTATTGATCAGGGTCGTTCAGTCTGTTGAATCATGAGACACTTTATAGTTTTGCTGCTGATCATGTTTCTTCTTTCACATGTTTAAAATAGCAGATGTGTCAGAGGTTTACTGGTGTGTGTACAGAGTTTGTCATCTCAGTTTATCTGAGGGTGTGATAAAAACAGGAAATAAAACCACTGAGTGACACTTATAGAATAAACTGTAAAGTTTCCACTCCAAACACAGAGACACTATAGTTAATAAAGTCTCTTTAACAGCAGCTGTTTAAATGTTTTCTCTTTCTCGTCTCTCTGAATATTGATTCTCTTTGACCTGCTTTTGTTTTGTACATGCAAGAGACTTTTGCTGATGTTGTTTTTAGTTCATTCTTGCTCTGTTGGAACTGAGGTTATGCAGAGTTTTACTGCATAATCATATCTTTTATTCATTGAAAAATAAACATTTATATTTTCTGCATATTCCTTGTTTGATGCCCAAAGCTGTTATTTAAAGATGTAGAATCAGAGAGATTATTTACACTGTTTTTTACATTATAAGTGAAATGTCAAACATTGTCATGGCATTGACTTATACATGAAACTTTCTGTCTCAAAGTTTCTCACGAGCGCTGGAGGTGTTGTTTGTGTTGGCGTGATGAACAGGCTGTTTTTTTCCGTCCAGCTTAAAGCCACAGAAAACTGGTGAAGGTTCAGGGTCTCAGTTCAGTTTAATTAAACAGACTTACTCAGGAAACCCACAGTGAGACACGTGAGACTGAACAGAGAGAGACAGAAGATCAACATCCATTGAGAGCAGAAGACAATAAAGACTAAGAGCTGATCGTTCACTAATTCACCTCCAACATTTACTGAGAGTGAGAAATGAGATTCAAAAGACTAAAAATGTTTATGATCAACAAATTATCTGTGTGATTTGACAATTTTACTTTTCAGATAAAAAAAAATAATAATAAGCCCACAAATCAATAACAGAGACCGAGTTTAAGTTGGTAAATTCAAGCCAGTACCACTTTAAACAAGCACCAACTCCAGGTTTTACAGTAAATTGTATGGTTTGTTTTATTTTGATGACCATTATCAACATTATTGTCTCTCTGGATAAAATCAAAGTATAAAATCATAGTGTTTCTTTATATGGCAGTAAGAGTAATATGCTAGTTTGCTTTTCTGAATTCAGTAAAAACATAATTGTCAGTCTAGACAGAGATATAACTCTCTATATCACTGAATGTGAAATGTCAGTGATGTCGTGTTGTGATATTACGGGTGAGATCATCATCAGACAGAAAACAGGTGATAAACGGTGAAATGAGTCTGTACATTTGATTTTGGTAGCATTTTTAAAAATCAAAAGTGTGTATTTTCAGATAAATGCTCTTTAACCCAGTATTTTATATTTTTTGCTAGGATAAAGAGACTTGCCTGAAAAAGCTTTTTGTGTTTGCAGGTTGTTTGATACTGTGGTCAGTGTGTTGAAGATCATGAACATGAGATGCTCTTCAGCTTGTGGTTTTCTGCACTATTTATCTTCTGTGGGTCAAACCAAGAAACCCTTCAGCTGCCTGCAAGTTGTCACATCCACACACCATAATGAACTTTCAGTTTGTTTGTCACATGTTCCTTTGTTCTAGTTTCCCGCCACAATCTGTTACCATGGACACTCATCACATTCATCACAGCTGTTTGTCATTTTAGGTAATTCGTCAGTGTATATTAGTTCAGTTCTGTTGATGTGTCTTTGTCGGGTCTCGTTTGTACTTCTGTGGTGTATGTTCCTGCCTGGATTCTGTATTTTTCTTTTGGATATTCAAGTAAAGACTTATTTAACTATTATCTTCCTCATCGTGTGTTTTGATACACTACCAGACTGTAACACAAGTGTGATAAAAACAGGAAACATTTATCTTAGTATCGATGGCCACAGACTTTCCACTCCATAAAAGATACAGAGAATTTTTCTGTACTTAATTGTGATTAATCACACCTAACATTAAAGCTTATATATATATATATATATATATATATATATTAGTAATAATTTCACATTTAACCTCCACATTAATGTAGAAACAACATAAAGACAAAAATATTTGATCTAACATATAGGACATATAAAGAAATTGAATAAAGTTATCAAACACTTTACAGTTTTCACTGCATAAATCATAAATTAAATATAGATTAATCCTTAATAAAGCTACAATGGTCATTTAAGACTTTAATTAATTTAAGGTTGTGCATACAAGGATACTGAAGAAAACAGGCATTTTGGTATACTTTTGTGTGTAAAAATGAACTTGATGCAGTCGACGCGCTCTGAAGCGGCTTTCTGTGAGCATGAGTTGTGTGTCACACAGACAGAAAATTCACAGACGCCTGCAAATATAGATTTAAGTTCCTTTTTTTTGCGTCTCATCGCTTTTGAATGGTTTGTTTGCATTTGAATGAATGATAGCATGATGATAAAATGTAATGCTAGCTAAAGGATAATGGAAAAACATGGATGCTGCATTAATTACATTAAATAATTTTAATGCGTTAAAATGAAAAAAAAAATTGGACAATGCCTTAAAGTTGCTGTGTGACAAGGTGTACAGCAAACAAGCTTAAAAAAACCCAGAACTAAGTTTTTATAAGCTATCGAACCGTAAAAGCCAGCCTTTAAGGAGACAAAAGTGGATACAGGCAATAAGACGTGAAGCAGGAAGAATGGGTAAATTTTGGGATCCTGACACTCATTATGCCTCAGTAAGCCTATGTGTGCAGTAAACATTTTGTCACTGTTAAGTCAAATATCCAAATGTCAGTTTTATATATTATATTTCCTGTCGCTGATTACGTTACCCTCCAGTGGGCGTAGTTCTCATAGTAATATAACATGTCGCGCTCTGTCTCAATCGCCTGTATCCACTTTTTAGTCCTTAAACGCTCATTTTCTGGGTTGACAGCTTATAAAAACTTCTGGGTTTTTTTTAGCTTGTTTTCTGTACACCTTGTCACATAGCAGCTTTTAGACATTGTTCTGTTTTTTATTATAAGTCAGAAATGAAAAGGAGGCAGCCTCATGCAATACAAAGTCAATGGAGAAGGTTGGATTGTCCCAGAGCCAATTGAGAGCCAATGAGGTTTAAGCGCAGTTTCTACTCCTCCCTTTTCTCCTTATATGGCACTGAGCGCTGCGCTTCCATTTGAATGAAAACAAAGTTCGCGGGTGAATCAAAATTTGAACTGCCGGATCAGCGAGAGGAAGATTTTCTGTGAGTAATCAATTAATTTTAGATCTGTTCCTCATATTTCATATGTTACAAAAACAGCCTTCTTCCACCTCAGAAACATTGCTAAGATACGGAATATGTTATCTGTTTCTGATGCAGAAAAGTTAGTTCATGCTTTCATGACGTCTAGACTAGATTACTGTAATGCATTACTAGCTGGTTGCCCTGCTTCCTCAATAAACAAGCAAAATTAGTACAAAATGCAGCTGCTAGAGTTCTTACCAGGTCAAGAAAATATGATCATATAACACCAATTTTATCATCTCTACTCTGGTTACCTATTAAGTTCCGTATCGATTATAAAGTACTGCTAATGACCTATAAGGCTCTAAATGGTTTAGCTCCTGTGTACTTAACCAATCTTTTATCGCCCTACAATCCT
Organism: Ctenopharyngodon idella; assembly: GCF_019924925.1. Classification (NCBI taxonomy): domain Eukaryota; kingdom Metazoa; phylum Chordata; class Actinopteri; order Cypriniformes; family Xenocyprididae; genus Ctenopharyngodon; species Ctenopharyngodon idella. The sequence goes on from NC_067220.1 coordinate 1,199,389, forward strand.
TCACGCTCTTTAAGATCACAAAACTCTGGACTTCTGGTTGTACCTAGGATAGCTAAGTCCTCTAAAGGAGGGAGAGCGTTTTCACATTTGGCTCCTAAACTCTGGAATAGCCTTCCTGATAATGTTCGGGGCTCAGACTCGCTCACCCAGTTTAAATCTAGATTAAAGACACATCTCTTCAGCCAAGCATTCACATAATCCATCTCATATCAGATCAATTGCACATGACTATCTTTGCTTAATGTTATGAACAGCAGCTATGCTAATTATTCTCCATTTGCTTTTCTGTTTTACCTCGGGACGCCCGTCCCGAGGTGAGAGAGTACATCAGTTTCAGTTTGGATCCAGCCTCTTAAGAAGACCTCAGATGACTAAAACTTTTGAAGAGACGGCGCCAACTCCTGCGATGACTTCAGAAGATGCAACATCTGGATCAACACGCACATTCACATTCTATATATCCTAATTATTGTTAATATGTAATTCATTTTTCCAGGAGCTCTTTGCTTCTACCTCCAATTAAATTGCTAACAGTGATTGTATGTTAATCGCCTAAATTATTACATTATTAGCTAACTGCAGTCTCCAAATTGTAATGTTGATATGCATTCTCTGTAAAGCTGCTTTGAAACGATATGTATCGTGAAAAGCGCTATACAAATAAATGTGAATTGAATTGAAAAAAATTGAACTGTTCCTCACACAGACATGTTTTATCCCATCAGAAGACTTAATTACACATCACAAAGCGTATGAATGACTTGTATGGTATTTTATTTGATCTTGACAGCAGTGCTTTAACTAACGGTCGCGCCGAGGCTCGTGAATCTCACAATATCTTCACAACAACACTGTTAACTGACTATGATCATATGAAATGCCTCATGATACATTATATAAACTAGTATATTAAACATTTTACTCTAAAACTACTGAAATAACAAAATTAACGTTACTCCAAAAGTAGGCCTATATCAAACTAGGCTCTGTGTACATTTCTGAGGGAAAATAAAGGTACATTTTGTAAAATTCCTTCAGTTATGATATAATTTAAGTACAGATAACAAAGACACTAACTAATAGTGTGAGAAAGTGAGAAACACAATACAAAAGAGAAAAGTTCATAAGAATGTCACTGGACAAGATCTTTAGGACCCGTGTTAATATTAGAAACGCTTTCCAGCGCTAGAGAGCTAAGCAGGAAGGCCTGAAAACAGACGCGGAGGCTGCTTTGATTCCGCTTCACTTGTGAGTAAAACTGGGTTTGATTGACACTGATTGTCTGGAGCTGCTGTGCTGTTGGCGACTAACAACGAACTCTTGTTTGTATTTACTCTTGTGTACTGAATGTTCATTTTGTGTGCTTCCTCATCGTTCGTTCATTATCTGTGCTTTATTTTTCGTAAAGCATTATTTTGTTGCGCGTCAGCTGTGATAAACAGACATCCACTCTCGTATTATGTGTGTAACAGAGGCCAGCTAGTAAGAGATGTGCAGGTAAACAGTAAACCTATCTCAAGAGGTGCACTGACGACCGCTAGACAATGCAGTGTTTAGTGTAGTGCACTCGGAGAGCGGGATGTAGGGTGTAGGGAGGTCAGGATTGGAGAGTGTGTTTTGGAGGCGGAGCAATGAAGAAAGGGGTGTGTTTGTTTGGGTTTACTTTAAATATCAACAATTTCCAACAGTGTTTTTGAAATATCCCTTATCCCACCTTTAAGGCTAAGACAGTTGAAAATAAAGGTTAAAACAACAAACCATAATGAAAATGCTAAAAACAAAAGAAATAGCACAAAATGTGCCACATACAACTGACATAATTCACACATCAGGAAATGTACATTTTGAGTTACCAAGGCTGATCCACTCTCATGTACAGAGAACATCATGAGGCTTTATTTAACAGTTTCATCTTCCTGTCTCTGGGAAATCAAAAATGCATCTGATACTTTTGGCATTTAGTTTTGATATCTTTACCAGCTGTAATATTTATATTAGGAAACAGACATGATCTGACTTGCAAGATAAATACATTATGCCTATAAAAATAATGGAAACACTTTACAATAAGGTTCATTAGTTAACATTAGTTAACATGAACTAATTATGAACTGCACTTATACAGAACTTTTTAATCTCTGTTAATGTTAATTTCAACATTTACTAATACATTATTAAAATCTTATTAACATTATTTAATGCACTGTGAACTAACATGAACAAACAATGAACAACTGTATTTTCATTAACTAAAGTTAACGAAGATTAATAAATACAGTAGCAAATGTATTGCTCATGGTTAGTTTATGTTAGTTAATACATTAACTTATGTTTAACTAATGAACCTTATTGTAAAGTGTTACCAAAATGGTATATGTTTACATTGTTCCAAATACAACTGTTGTCTTATGGACATCCATAAGTTTTGTAACTTGTGCTCTAAGAAGGTAAATGTATTCAGATCTGAACATCTCATTGTGTCTGCAGTGTTTCTGGCCTTTCACTCCTCAGATCATCAGAGGCTCATCAGCTGAAGTCTGAGTCTGATTGCTGCTTCTGTCTCTTTAACAGGCAGTTGTGGATTCAGCACCACGGACAGCAGCTGTCAATCAAACTTCAGCATCACTGATGACAGTTTAACAACACAAACTGAACAAAGAGTGAAATGCTGAGACTTGACTTCATCTGCTTCCTTTTCTTCATCTTTAACTTTGTTCAAAAAACATCTACAAGAAAAATGAGTCCATGTAATTATCAAATATTATGTGAATGTTTAATTTCTCCAGATTGACTCTTTCATTTCAAACTAACAGGAAGCGTGTAAAACAGTGTCATTTATAATTCATCAAAACAGAACAGAAGAATAAGAAACAAGCATCTACTCTATCAAGTACCACACCATAACCTACACAAGGATTTCACTAAAACCAAGATATTTAACAGGCATTAACACATATTTACCACTAGATGGAGCCAGAGGTGTGAATAAGACATTTGTGTATAACAGATATTTACATTCTCAGTCAAGTTGATGCTCTCAAGGAATCTTTTCAGAAAATGTTCAATGCCCTTGTTGTCTCTACTTAAATGATACTATCCCTAAAGGAATTTCACAAAGTTTCCCCTCTTTTCCTTTCAGAAAATGTACATATAGTTACAAACTTAGAGTAGGACTACTACTGGAGTCATATTGATATTACAGCAAGTTTTAGAGTATAATATTTAGTACTAATAATATTTAGTACATTATATAATGAAGCATTTCATTATTTATCATAGTTAACAGTGTTGTTTGAATTGAAAGATATTGTGAGATTCACAAGCCTCAGCGCGACCGTTAGTTAAAGCACTGCTGTCAAGATCAAATAAAGTACCATAAAAGTCATTCATACACTTTATGCTCTGTCATTCTTCTTATGAGGGCATAAAACAGCTTTGTGTGAGAAACGGGAATACATTTAATTGATTACTCAGAAAATCGTCCTCTCACTCAGTTCAAATTTCAATTCACTTAGTTTTCATTCAAACGGAAGTGCAGCACTCAGCACTATAAAAAGAAAGGGGGGAGTCGAAACTGTGCTTAAACCTCATTGGCTCTCGCGTGAATGTTGTTGTGTCATATTAAAATACTTATCTAAACAAGAACTTTTCTATCAGTATGTTTACATGAACAACAATATTCTGATATTAACCCGATTAAGACAATACTCTGATTAAGAAACTACCATGTAAACAGCAATTTTTGTTAAAGTAAACGCAAATCAAATTAAGACGTGGAGTATTCCTATTTTAGTCACATTATCGAAGAACATTATAGACATGTACAGACCTTAACCACACTTTTAACGCCATGTGGGAGTTTTCAGTAGTGTGTTTACCCATCACGCAAAGCAAGCAATTGCGTGGGGCCCCATGGGCTTTCTCCCGATTTGCTTAGAGGGGCCCCCTCCCAGAGATTTGCTTAGGGCCCTCAATAACGTAAATGCCCCTGGGAGTTTTTTTGCAACAGGACACACACACGCGACAGTGGTCAGTCTTATGAGTCTACTTGTGTCTTTTAATCACAGAATAAAGTTTAGCACCAGTGCAAAGCAATGTAAAATATAACAGTGTTACAGAAATCAGTAGGAGCTGAAAGAGTGGAAAGTCTGTGTCCTTCATTAAGATAAGCACCCTGTTTTTATCACACCTGCAGTTGGCTCAAGAGCTTCTTGGTTTGACTCAAAGAACATAAATGGAGCAAAAGAAAACCACAAGCTGAAGATCATCTAATGTTGATCTTTATCACACCAACCACAGTAACAAACAACCCTGTGAACACAAAGACCTTTTACAAGCAAGTCTAGTTAAAACTTCTGGGTTTATAATTTCTATTCACAAAAAAAAAAAAAAAAAAAAAAAGATATTCATCTGTCTGATGATCTCACCCATAGCATCACAACACAACATTAAAAACCGCCTCTTCACATTCAGTAATTATGTTACATCTCTGTCTAGATTGGCAATTATGTTTTTTGTCTCTAGAATAATACTCTTACCATTACTACCATATAAAGATGCGCTTTGTCGAATTTAGCCAGAGAGATAATAAAAAGAATTTAGAAAACTAAAAAAAAAAGTGAAATTTACAGTAAAACCTGAAGATGTTTCTTGTTTAAAGTGGTACTGATGTAGATGTACATAAACCTAAACAGTACAAATGTATGTCAGTTTTGTTTTTGTTTTTTGGGGTGGGGGCATATTATTTTGATTTTGTTTGATTTATTTTTATGAAAGTAAAATTTTCGAGTCAGAATAATTTATTGATCATAAACACTTTTGAGGTGAATTACTGAACGATCAGCTGTTAGTCTTTATTGTCTTCTGCTCTCAATGGATGTTGATCTTCTGTCTCTCTCTGTTCAGTCTCATGTGTCTCACTGTGGGTTTCCTGAGTAAGTCTGTTTAATTAAACTGAACTGAGACCCTGAACCTTCACCAGTTTCCTGTGGCTTTGAGCAGGACGGAAAAAAACAGCCTGTTCATCACGCCAACACAAACAACATCAATCTTGCATTTAAAAGTCTTACAATACAGCAACAAAACATTTTTAAAAATGAAAAATATTCATTTTCAAAAACATTTCATGGCAAAAATATCTAAAGGCTGTTGCTTTGAAGATTAAAAAGATTAAAAGCAGCATTTTATCTAATTATTGATAACCAAATTAAATGTGTGGTTTGAAGATCAATACTTTGTTTTGAACAATACTTCATGCCGAACATGTGTGATGATCTGTGATCTCTGCTGTGAATGAATGAATTCAGTCTGCAGTAACTGACAGCGGCGGAGTCTCCATGTTTCTTATTGTGTCTGTAGGATCTTCATGCTTCTGTAAAAGGTACGTGTGACACTATCAGAGGGGATTATGGGTAAGTGTTCAGTAGAGTAAAGAGGTTAATGTAGGTCAGAGGGGACTGTGGGAAGGTGAGTAGAGGAGTAATTTGAATCTGCTCATGAATGTGCAATCTGAGATTAAACAAGAGAAAAAACATGATGTGCAGAATGAAACTTACAGACAAAGACACAAGAACTTCAGTGCATGAAGATACAGAGTCACTGCTTCGATTTGTCTTGTCTGATGATGAACTCATTCACAATCACAACACAACATCAGAAATTAACGCAAGGCAATTTTATAGCACATTTCATACACAGTGGTTATTCAAAATGCTTTACATAAAGAGGAATCAAATACATAAGAGTAAAAATGGAATGCATAAGAAATAAAAATAACATAAAATGCATTAAAAATGAAATAAAAACAAGAAAAATAATTAAAAGAATAAAAAGATGATACATATAAAATAAAGTGCAATCAGTTCGGACATAGCACAGTGCTCAATCAGTAAATGCATAGCTATAATCAGTATCATATTACAGTTTTTCTCAATTGTTTAAACACTATAATGTCTCAGGTTACGCATGTAACCATGGTTCCCTGAGAACAGGGAATGAGACACTGCGTCTGAACGCTAGGGGAACCGCCTCCGCGGGAACCGCTGTCTGAAACACATATCCAATCTCGGCAATATCATATTGACTGGCGATAGCCCATGACATCATAACAATGCGACCCACAAGTATATAAGGGGCGCTCAAATAACATGTCATCCGCTTATCGTCTGAAGGGACTGTAAGCAGGTGGGCCCCGAGGCATGGCTACGAGACGCAGCGTCTCGTTCCCTGTTCTCAGAGAACCATGGTTACATGTGTGACCTGAGACGTTCCCTTTCGAAAGGGAACTCGAGCTGTGTCTGAATGCTAGGGGAACGATATACCCATGCCGCCATGCTGAGGGGAGTGCATGGCAGTGACAACTGTCAGAATCAAGCAATTCCAAATGAAACGCCAGACCCACTCACCCTACGGGTCACAAATGAGCTGTCAGTGACAGCGCTCCCAGCGGTCAAAGCCTCAGCTATAAGCCTCAAAACACCCTCCGTATTATACATATGAAGGCCTGCCAAGGCCGTACAAAGGCCTGGAACCAACAACTTCAACAGAAGGGGTCCCTTTTAAGGGAACGTGGCTAGGGATACGAAGGCAGCCCAGCCAGTCACTTCTCAGGGGAACAAAGTCAACCCCGAATGCCACCAGGACGGCTGACCTGGCTTCTAGCTGAACTAGTAACCTAGTCTGCCAACAACCTGTCTGTTTCCTCAGAAACAGAGTCTCTAGACACAGAAGTCTCACAAAGAGACATCCAGAAATAGGGACTGCAGAAAGGGCAGTAGACCAACTCAGACCAGATCTTAGAGACGGGCATCCTGGAGTGCAGGACTCAGCGAAGTGCTATTGACCCATGCAAGTGAGGGGAGTTACTCTGCTCGATCCTAGGATCTACAAAGCACCTATGTTTCAAGGCGCTAAGGAGGCTGTGCACTCTAAAATGGAACCCTCGCGAGGTGAATGCTCACAGCCTAGGGGTGATCTAACTGGGAGGCCTCGAGAGAAGCCTTCAACCTCTGACCAGACTTAGGGAGCTAAGTACTCAAACCCACCCTCAGAATGAGGAGAGTACAAGCTTGACCTATGAGGTCGACCAGGTTATAGGCTAAAATATGAAGGTGAGCTAGGTTAGCCAAGCCAGCAACACGTAGTAGCGTGCGGTCTCAGGGAGGCCAGAAAGGCCAACCACCTGACAACAAGACCTTGCTGACCGATACCCAACTGCTGGGGACTCGCATCAGGGAGGACAACAGTGGCTAACTACCTGGTATCGAGTCTTGACTGGCAGAGAAGTAACCATACTATGGGAAATTTGCCTTCAGAGGGGCCTACTAAGGCCAAACATCTCGATGGCAAATGTTCACTGGCTGAATGTTGTCATTGCTAGCTGTCATGTGCCTGCATATTAGGGGCTGGCTCTCAGGGAGGCCTGCTAAGGCCAACTACCTGATAGCAAGTCTAGCTAGCTGTCCAAAGCCTGCAACCTTGGGCTCGCCCACAGGGAGGCCTGCTAATTCTCAGAGCGGCCTGCTAAGGCCAAAACAATGAAAACAAGCAATAGCTGGTTGCCAGATACCCACACTGCTGGGGACTCGACCTCAGAGAGGCCTGCTAAGGCCTACAATCTGAAGCAAGCCCATGCAGCTCTACCAGAAACCCCAATACTGCTGGGGGACTAGCCTCCAGGGCCAGCTGCCTGGTGGCCAGTTCTATGTGGCTAAATACACTAAAAAATACCCGCAAAATAGGGAACTCGCTCACAGAGAGGCCTCCTAAGGCCTACTACACCAAGGCCTGCTACCCGACAGAAAATTCCTGCTAGCTTTCACATACCCAAAGTGCTGGGGACTCGCTCACAGGGAGGCCTGCCAGCTACCTGGAGCGTGTCTAGTTGCTACAACATCCACACTGATGGGGGCTCGCCACAGAGAAGCCTGCTAAGGCCTACTATCTGACAGCATATCAAAAGAGCTACCAGAAAACCCATTTACTCGGGCAGTTAACAGGGAGGCCTGTTAAGGCCAGCTACCTGACAGCGCATGTGCTGGCTGCTAGGGGCCCAACATGGTGGGGGCTCACTCTGAAGGGAGTCCTGTCAAGGCCTACTACCTTATAGCAAGTTTAGTAGCAGAAATAATTTTACTATTCAACGCCTGGGACCTATCACATCACCAACAAGCGGTGTACTCAGTAAAAGCACTTTTTACCCTTTAAGCAAGGGGAGTACAAACATACACCAACATGCCCTGGAGGAGGCCCACCTGGGCCTATTACTTCCGATGAACATGGGCGTCAGCTGGTGGCAATGCTGAGCTGCAAGGGAGCAAACTAAATGACCAGCCCATTGTGAAGGTCAAATACTGCTCGACCTGAGCCACAGTGGTGCAGGGCAGATAAAACAGAGCTATAAGCAAAGCACTCAGAAAACACCTTGTTTTTCAAGGGAGTACTATCTGTCTGACCCTGAGAAGTACCAGGGTGGAGGCCAACAACCAAGACTCTACTCATGACAGAAATGATATCTGTACTCAGCCCCAGGGGAATGGGGCCCTTTCATAGAAAAGCCACCCACAATCAACCCAATGCTTGAATGTCTAGTACAGCGGGCTTAAGAGGAGCCTAGCAAAGGCCTACCTGAGCTTAACTTCTGAAATGCGGAACGCGGGAAAAGCATTTACTAATCACAAATAGAAAAAGGAAACCCATCTATTCTGCCTCTACACCAATCTGCACTATGCAGAAGGGGGTGGGCCTTGGCCAGACGACTCTCAAATGAGAGGAGGCCAGCACTAGGGATACAAAAGGGAACCTACACTCACCTAATGAGGGGTCAGAGGCAGGAATGTTCAACAGACCGCCTTCACTATCCCTAGTACTAGCCTAGGCGAAAAACCAGCACACTCACCTAAGAAGACCCAAATGGCACTTCTTTCTCTCTAAAAATCGTTCTAGCCAACCTACAGGGAACTTCAGGGCCCTAATTATTATATTTTTACAATAGATAAAAAATAAAAATTCCTTCCTAACTTAGATAAATGCTCATGCACATCCTACACAGGGAACAGCAGTCTAAAAGAGATACGTTAGTATTTTAAATAGATACAAGACCTGGTAACAGTTCTACCTGCGGCCACAGGGTGGCGACCTCCACCATGGAAAAGTGGTGTCTTCCACCCTTACAAGCCTGAAAGGGTCTTCCCACTATCAAAGCCAAAGGCAGACCAACAGAATCATAATACTCATTATCGGCCCAGCCACAGGCCTGATTTAAGAAGCGCCTGGGGTAAAGAAGAACGGAGCCTTCTGGCCCTGTCCGTGGCCCTCGGGTCGGGATGGGCCGAGCCCAATCTGTCTGGATGAAGACTCAGACCTCAGCGGCATGCATGTCTTGAATGCCGCTGGTCTAAGTCGCTCAGCAGGTCAGTCTGGTGCGCCTGCCACACAGCCATCGTGTGCAGAGCAGCACCAGCCTGACCCGCTGCCACGTATGCCCTGCCATTCAAGCGAGATATCACTTTAAGGGGCTTAGATGGCAGAGTCTGAGCTTTCAGTGACGATGTCCGCTCTCTCTCTCTCTCTTTTTTTTCTCTTTTTTTTCAAGAAAAGTGCTAAATAATAACATATATTAATATAATTATTATAATTATTATTACCGGTCGGTGGCATCGACACATACCCATATTACTTGAAAAGAAAATAAATGTCTTGGCATTCTTCCATGCCCCATCAACCTCAGTATGCAGGTCAGGAAGGAATGGAAAGCTCACTTGAGCTGTAGGATTATGGCCAGAGAGAAACCGATCGCCATGCCTTTTTCAGTAAACTCACCCTCTCTATCCTCCTTGGCTGGAAGTGCACTCGCCGCTGGACCTGAGGATGCAGATGACAACGCATCCTCTCCCAGCAGCTCACTCATGAGCCGCCGAATCACGTGAGCGGTCACACCCCTCTCAAACTGTTCGGCAAGCTCCATCTGAGAGCCCCATGATAAGGCCTCAGCGCGAGCAGGAGCCAAACCACCAGGTCCAGATGCTGAACTCTTTTCCCTTGAAAAGAGAGTCAGATGAGAACGGAGCGTTCTTAACTTAGGAAAACGCTACAGTTAGCACAGGCAACTCCCTCGAGAATCTCCCGTGCATGCTCTTCCCCCAGACAGAGAATGCACAACTCGTGTGTGTCATTTGGTGTTAGATAACGAGGACACGGGTCCACACACTTAGTAAGCTGACTAGTTACTAGTTTCATAATTGCCACGGTAGTGTTTCACACAAAACAGTCCCTGAAGACAAAAAGAGGATGACATGTTATCTGGGCGCCCCTTATATACTTGTGGGTCGCATTGTTATGATGCCATGGGTTTTCGCCGGTCAATATGATATTGCTGAGATTGGATATGTGTTTCAGACACTGGTTCCCATGGAGGCGGTTCCCCTAGCGTTCAGACAGAGATCAAGTTCTCTTTCGAAAGGGAACCAGGCTTTTGAACTAAAATTTCAAAAACATAACACCATTTATCAAAAAGCACACCCATTTCCCTAAACTATAAACACTATTCCTCTGTTTTGACATGTTAGTCAGATTTGTTAAACTATCACTGCAAAACTCTACACACAAATCCCTTAATTTCTCATTGCCTACACCATGTTGTCATTCAATATTTTTCACTCAAGTCAGTGTAGCTTGAGCGCAATTAGCATACAATTACCCAGGTGGAAACATTTAGAGTCAAAATTTATTACACTGCAATCAGAACCTTCAACAGATCAATAAAAGAGCCAGAGACAGTTCATTCAGTTTTGGAACAATGGATTGAAAAGGTCGAGGACACCAGAGAGGAGGAGGAGGGAGATGAGGAGGACAAGGAGAAGGAGGAGGAAGAGAAGGAGGTGGAGGATGCGGATGAGGATGAGAAGGAATGGGAAGGGCAAGGAGACAAGCAGACTTGTATGAAATTCGTGCCTTGTCCATGGTATGACTATGAGGGAGGCTGGGAAGCTGGGTAATGAGTACAGCCAAACTTGAGACACTTCACCATCACCTCGATCATAAGAACCTTCAGGGAGGAAAACAGGTAGGTGTACTTCTGGCTGTTCTCCACTGTATCTTTTGAGTGCTGTACTCTGTTACAACACAAACATGTACTGTAGCTGTTGCACTGTACTACTGTAATGAAAAGAGATGCATCAAATTGCTTCATACAGTCAGTTTCTGTATGCTTCCATTTTCTATACATTTGTTGTCTTTTTTGTGTTTATCTTGTGAAAATGTTTTTGAGGGGGAGTACCAGAAGCAACATAACTTATTTCTGGTTTTGTAGTATGGTTTTGAATTCATCTCACCAGTGTGTAAGACTATGCTGCAGTGTGTGTGTGTGTGTGTGTCTGTGTGTTTTTGAGGGCTTGTGTGTCATGTCTGAGGGCAAAGTTTGGTTTTTCAGCAAGATGGAATGGCTTTGAGTGGAGACTGGAGACCCAGCTAACAGAATTTTGTTATAAGAATGTTCTCTAAATATTCAGTGTTGGTTCTGGGAACGTAAAAAATGTCCAGTTTTCTTGACGTTAGAGGAACATTTTTTTATAAGGTATAATGTTCGACAAACTCAAAAAAAAAAAAAAAACATTCTAGGAACGTTGATTTGTAACATTCCAAGAACATGAGAATGTTCAGTTTCCTTAATGTTAGTAGAATGTTATTTAAAGGTTAGTATGATGTTCCTGAAACATTCTTTAAATCATTCAAACACCTGCTGTGAACAAACACAGAAAGAAAGAGAAATTACAACTTAAAGAGAAATTACAAACTACAACTTTTTTCAGCCTTAGATGAACTGAAGATAAAAGACATTAAATCCCTGAAGATCTGATTAAATAACTCCACAAACAGCATTACCAGCTTCACTTATTACTAACCAGACTGACTTTATTTCTGTCACACGTCTACAGAAGCTCTTATTGAGAATTAACAGAGGTTTAGATGTTGATGACTTATTGAAAATGTTTCGTTTGATGTCGCTATTATGGTGATTAGTGTTTGCTTTAGTTGAGCTCTTGAACCATGACTTTTGTTGAGTTGCTTCTTTATCAGCAAATGCAGGTGTTTTCAGAAAACATTTTTGCATTGATAAAGCTTCATTTTGACCTGAAAATATGAAGTTTGGGGAATTGGGTGAGAAGTTATCGATCTGTGTTTAGAGTTTCGTTTAAGTAACTAAGAACAACTAAACAAAAGGGGTCGGTTGTATAAACTTCTAAGACTAGTCTTACAACTTAGTCATGACATTTTTTTTCTTTGAGACTGTTCATACCTTTTTTTTTAAGTTACATAAAAACATAGATTGGTCTAATTTGATAGTGAAATGTAAGATCTAACTAACTGCTTGTTGGTCATACTAGTTCTTAAGATATAGTCTTAACATAATTCCTATATTTATGCAACTGGCCCCAGAAGCCTATGATATGTTCTTGTGTGTGTGTGTGTGTGTGTGTGTGTGTGTGTGTGTGTGTGTGTGTGTGTGTGTGTAGGTATGTATGTGAGAGAGAAAATGTGTGTGTGTGTGTGTGTGTGTGTGTGTGTGTGTGTGTGTGTGTGTGTGCGTGTCTGTGTGTGTGTGTTCATGAAGGACAGCATCACCTTATCTTAATAAACACTCAGTCACAGTGAATCCTCCAATCAGCAGCAGAGTTGAACACATAGAAATAATGTTGAACAAAGAGAAATCTGAAAATACATAAACACATACAGAGATGAATAGAGAGAAATGGGGATGTAGATATGTATATTTAAACATACAGTAAACAAACACAGAATTAATGAGAAATATACATGGTTGTGAATAAATAAAAAGTGTAGTATTTTTATGAAGCTGCTCTGATGTTGCTGTTCTGCTTATTGCCACAACTAATCGATTAATTCATCAATAATGAAAAATTGTCAACACATCCCTTGCAGAAAGAAAATACACTCTAAGAAGAAATGTGTAGAAAAATGACACATATTATGTGTAGCACTCTAATTTACACATTTTGTGTCAATATTGCATAAAAATGTGTTGGAAGAATTCAATTGTTTTACACATATTATGTGTAGTTTTAAAATTAACACAACCTGTGTATTTATTCACAGCATCAACATAATCTGTGCAGCCAAGAACACCTGTAATGTGTTAATATTACACATTGACACATCTTTGTGTTAATTTTAGAGGTGAAGACCAGACCTCCAAAACCAAGACCATTCAAGACCGGAGGTGTGGTCAAGACCAGACCTTCCAAGACCAAAACAAGACCATTCAATCAAGATAATTCATTAATCATGTGACTACTGAACATTAGTGACGAACACCTGCTGTTAACAAGCAGAATCACCAAAGGAGAAAATCACAATTTTTAAGTCACCATCATGGTGATCAGGGTTTGCTTTAATTGGGCTCTTGTCCCTTTACTTTTTAATATTAGATTTTGTTTGGGCTGTTGTAACTGTTGTAAAAAGAAAAGATGATCATGTGGTGTTGGTTATGTTTTCACATAATCATTATTTGAACTGAATCACCAAACTCATTCAGAGCCCAATCTCTGAGTTAGATTTACATTATTGATTACAGCAGCACTGTGATTCTACAGCAGAAGATCAGCTTTTTCAATATAATCTGAAGGATTTCTCAAAAGTTGTTCTGATATATATATATATATATATATATATATATATATATATATATATGATCTTCTGCTGTAGAATCACAGTGCTGCTGTAATCAATAATGTAAATCTAACTTTGGTGATTCAGGTCAAATAATGATTATGTGAAAACACAACCAACACCACCTGATCATCTTTTCTCTTTGTTAATTAATTAATTTAGTTAATTAAAATTACAACAGCCCAAACAAAATCTAATATTAAAAAGTCAAGGATCAAGAGCTCAACTAAAGCAAACCCAGATCTCCATGGTGGTGACTTAAAAACTGTGCTTTTCTTTTTTGGTGATTCTGCTTGTTATCATCAGTATCTTCAATAATGGTCAATCATCACTCAATTAATCACTTAATTATCTCATTAACTTTAACACTCTTGAGTGTAGACTCAAATAAACTCTGATGAGAGTTAATTTAACACTGGAGTTTTTGCTGTGTATTATGTCATATATTGCATTATATTTTGCAGTAAATTCCCATATACTTTTGTTCCGCAAGGGATGCTCTGAGAGGTTTTGCTGTTTAATGCTCTTGAGACACGTTTTAGTGCATCTAATATTTCTGCAACCGGTAAAATGATCTTAATTTTCAATACAAAATAATACAAACATGTTTCTTACCCTGTTTTACATTGAGAGTGACTTTAGTGATGATGTGAGCTCCACACCAGTATATCCCAGAATCCTCTTCTCTCAGATCAGTGATGTTTACAGTAAAGACTCCAGTAGAAGCTTCATCACTGAAAGAGAATCGATCATCTCTGATCGTCTCCAATGAAACTCCATCCTTCACACACATGGAGGGTTCATGTGCTTTGCAGAAGAGTTTCTGATGTTCATCATGATGTTTGCACTGGATTGACATGTCGTCTCCTTCATACTTAGTCAAGTTCAGCTCTGGAAATGATTAGAAATATAAGAACATCAATTCACAGCCATAGTTTCACATATTCAGATGATAAACCTTCCTCACCCTCGTTCATGATGACGATCAGATGAGTGTAAAGATAATTCACGTCTCTCTCTAATGCACACCAGTATTTCCCAGCATCCTCTGCTGTCAGTCCAGTGATGGTCCCAGTGAAGACACTTGCAGTGACGTCATCATTCAGAGTCAATCTGGTCTCTTTCTCTTCATTGAGAGTATTTCTATCTCTAGTGGAGCACTTCCCCTTACAGAGAGACTTTGACTTTGATTTATAGATTGAATCATAAGGGCAGATGATCTCAGCAGATTCTCCTTCACGTCTCACTACTGGAGCCACTGCAAACCAACAAACACAGACATTTAACACACATGATTCTGAATATACTGTATTTACTACAATGAAATCATCTGAATTCACTCACTGATGAGGTTGAGCTGAATTTTGGTGGTCAGGGAAATGAAAGTCAAATGTGTGTCTCTGGTTTCTGCTCCACACCAGTAAACTCCAGCATCTCTCACGCTCACATTACTGATGCTCACTGTAAAAACTCTCTCTTCATTTCTCTCTGATGAACCATTCATTTCTGTCACTGTAGATGTGCTGATGTTTTGACAGATGTGATTATCATCCTCTTTGCAGAAATGAACTTTATGTTCCTCTGGGATCTGACAGGTGATGCCAACTTCACCAAGATAAGAAGTTTTATTCACAACCTTTGGATAGTTTACACCTATAAACCAGGATGAAAATTACATTAAAATCAGATCAGATAGTTCAAACAGGAGAGATAAAGTATTTCATGTTCCTCACCATCTGTGACGTTCAGCTGAAGTTCAGTGAAGCTCTCAGTATAGTGAGACACATTCACTCCACACCTGTATGTTCCTGCATCTGCAGCTTTCAGCTCTCTAAAAAACACCATCAAGACTCCTGCTCTGGTGTCGTCATATAAAGAAACATCT
The DNA here is from genome assembly GCF_019924925.1 of Ctenopharyngodon idella. Taxonomy (NCBI): domain Eukaryota; kingdom Metazoa; phylum Chordata; class Actinopteri; order Cypriniformes; family Xenocyprididae; genus Ctenopharyngodon; species Ctenopharyngodon idella. The sequence continues at coordinate 1,214,960 of NC_067220.1, forward strand.
CCATTCTCCATCCATTCATCCTGAACTCCTGGATTCTTCCTCTCTGAACATCCATCTGATTCTTTACAGATGTATTTTGGCTTGGTTTTGTATTGAGGATGTTCACACTTGATCATCATACGACCTCCTGAGTATCCGCTCACTCTAGACACGCCCACTTTAGCTGTCAATCACAAATATCACATCTAATCAAATTTTCCACAAACAGAGATTGTAGAAACTTTAAAACCAGATATGACTTAGTTATTCCACTTACTGATAATATGTAGATGAACAGTATTAATAATGGAGTAAGTGTACGAGTGTCTGTAGATCCAAACTCCACATAAATAAACTCCTCCATCATCTGGTGTCACAGCAGTAATTCTCACACTGAAGATGTTTTTATGTCTGTCATCAGAAATCCTGAATCTTTCTTTCTGATCCTGTGTTTTATTAGTGGAGATCATCTCATCAGTGATGTCATTTCCTACTTTGAATATGGTTTTTCCATCATACTTTTGACCCCATGAATATTCACAGCTGAAAGCAGCTTCTGTACTATATAGGATCACTGTCTTTGATGCTCCACAACACGAATCTGTCAACATTCAGAGTTTTCATTTGTAAACTGTGAGAACATAAAAATATGAAACAAGGATAACAATGACAAATAGATTTTATTTATCTTTTTTTTCTCCTACTCACCCATGATGTGCAAATGAACGGTATTAATAATGTAGTAACTGTACGATTGTTCTCTGATCCAAACTCCACATAAATAAACTCCTCCATCATCTGGTGTCACAGCAGAAATTCTGACGCTGAAGAGGTTTTTATGTCTGTCATCAGAAACACTGAATCGTTCTTTCTTACTCCATGTGCTGTAGATCATCTCAATAGAGTCTTTTCCTTCTTTGAATATGACTTTTGCATCATTAATATGATTCTGTGAATATTCACAGCTGAAGGTGGCAGTTTCTCCAATATTCACCATCACTTTCTTTGACACTTTACAACATGAATCTGTAAATAACATAATAAAGAAGTATATTTCACATATATAAAAGCTTTGAAATGATCAGTGGTTTGACTAAACAAAGACTTTTATCTTAAAATGACTGACCTTCTTCCACATTCAAAGTCATATCAATGTACCGCTGGCCAATAACCCTAATCCAGTATCTTCCAGCATCTTGTTGATTTAAATCTCTAATGTAGATCATGAGGTTTCCCTCATTGCTTCGAAACAGTGTGAATCGTCCTTCATTAATCCAGTTATCATGTTTCTTATAATTTATTATTGTTCTCCACTCAGGTAATTTGGCCATATATTTAGCGGAGTAACTGAACCAAACCTCCCCAGAATCAACAAGAAGACTTCCTCCAGAATATCCAGTGACTCTAAAGCATCTCACTGCACCTGTCAATCAGATTGATACTGTGATCAGAAACCTCATGAACAGAAAACAGCATCATTACTGCAGTGATGAAAGAGAAAAGCTCTGACCTGAGATCAGGTAGAAAGTGAAGAAGATGAGGAGGATCTTCATTGTGAGTTGAGTTCAGTCTTCTTTATGCTGAATGTTCTCTGTGTGAATCTCTCTGTCTCTACATCTGTCTGCTTTAGTTACTTCCTCTTTATTCAGCTCTTTATCAGCAATGAGCAGCTTTACTGGCCCCTCCCACCATCAGCACTGACTGAATATTACATTAATCACACTGAAAGAGCGCCACCTAGTGGAGGTTACAGTGTCTGATACTGAGAGATCATACAGGTTTCATCTTCTCTATATAAGGACTAATGACACTGAAGATAATTGATCAGCATTATTTAAATCTTCCACTAGAGGGCGACAGTATAATTCACATGTAATGTGTCAATAGGGGGCCTCAGCAAATTTACAAAGGCAGCTTTAAGATTAAACTAATTAAAAATGAAAGGTTAACTCTGACATAATTCACACATCAGGAAATGTTGAGTTACAAAGGCTGATCCACTCTCACAGAAACATACTGAGCAACTTCATGTCTTTATTAAGCAGCATCACCTTCCTGTGACTCAGGGGAAAAAAATCATGATACTTTTGTTTTGACATTTATACCTCAAGTTTTTGACATCTTTATAAGCTGTAAGAAACATTAACAGTTTTATTAGGAGGAAACAGGCATGATTTGACTTGCAGGTTAAATACTTCATGCCTATAAAAATAATATCGTACATTTACATTGATCCAAATATGAAGCTGATCCTGTGGCCATATGAACTTCAATAAGTGTTGTAACACTAGGTGGCGCTCTTTCGGTGTGATTAATGTAATATTCAGTCAGTGCTGATGGTGGGAGGGGCCAGTAAAGCTGCTCATTACTGATAAAGAGCTGAATAAAGAGGAAGTAACTAAAGCAGACAGATGTAGAGACAGAGAGATTCACACAGAGAACATTCAGCATAAAGAAGACTGAACTCAACTCACAATGAAGATCCTCCTCATCTTCTTCACTTTCTACCTGATCTCAGGTCAGAGCTTTTCTCTTTCATCACTGCAGTAATGATGCTGTTTTCTGTTCATGAGGTTTCTGATCACAGTATCAATCTGATTGACAGGTGCAGTGAGATGCTTTAGAGTCACTGGATATTCTGGAGGAAGTCTTCTTGTTGATTCTGGAAAGTTTTGGTTCAGTGACTTTGCTAAATACATGTATAGGTTACCCAAGTTGAAAGCAATGATAAATTCAAAAATAAATAAGAAAGACAAACAATGGATTAATGTGGGACGATTCTCTCTGTTTCGCAACAATGAGGGAAACCTCATGATCTACATTAGAGAACTGAATGAACAAGATACTGGAAATTACCAGATTGGCATTAACGGCCAGTGGTAGATCGATATGACTTTAAATGTGAAAGAAGGTCAGTCATTTATATTAAATAAGTAAATTATTTTAATTTTTGTTTTATAAAACTTGATCATTTGAAAGCTTTTATAGTCATTAAATATATTTATTTATTATCTGAATGACAGATTCATGTTGTAAAGTGTCAAAGAGGGTGATGGTGAATATTGGAGAAACTGCCACCTTCAGCTGTGAATATTCACAGAATCATATTAATGATCCAAAAGTCATATTCAAACAAGGAAAAGACTACACTGAAGATGTGATATACACCACCTCCATGCTGAATAAAAAAGGGAGATTCAATATTTCTGATGACAGAAACAAAAAACTCATAACTTTGATAATTTCTGCTGTGAGACCAGATGATGGAGGAGTTTATTTCTGTGGAGTTTGGATGTACAGACACTCGTACAGTTACTCCATTATTAATACTGTTTATCTACATATTAGTAGTAAGTATAAAGTGGGCGTGTCTAGAGTGAGCGGATACTCAGGAGGTCGTATGATGATCAAGTGTGAACATCCTCAATACAAAACCAAGACAAAATACATCTGTAAAGAATCAGATGGATGTTCAGAGAGGAAGAATCCAGGAGTTCAGGATGAATGGATGGAGAATGGAGATGTTTCTTTATATGACGACACCAGAGCAGGAGTCTTGATGGTGTTTTTTAGAGAGCTGAAAGCTGCAGATGCAGGAACATACAGGTGTGGAGTGAATGTGTCTCACTATACTGAGAGCTTCACTGAACTTCAGCTGAACGTCACAGATGGTGAGGAACATGAAATACTTTATCTCTCCTGTTTGAAATATCTGATCTGACTTTTATTTAATTGTTTTATTTCATAGATGCAAACTATTTAAAGAAAGAGACTGAATCTGCTTATCTTGGTGAAGAAGTCAACATCAGCTGTCAGATCCCAGAGGAACATAAATTTCATTTCTGCAAAGAGGATGATAATCACATCTGTCAAAACATCAGCACATCTACAGTGACAGAAATGAATGGTTCATCTGAGAGAAATGAAGAGAGAGTTTTTACAGTGAGCATCAGTAATGTGAGCGTGAGAGATGCTGGAGTTTACTGGTGTGGAGCAGAAACCAGAGACACACATTTGACCTTCATCTCCCTGACCACCAAAATTCAGCTCAACCTCATCAGTGAGTGAATTCAGATGATTTCATTGTAGTAAATACAGTATATACAGAATCATGTGTGTTAAATGTCTGTGTTTGTTGGTTTGCAGTGGCTCCAGTAGTGAGACGTGAAGGAGAATCTGCTGAGATCATCTGCCCTTATGATTCAATCTATAAATCAAAGTCAAAGTCTCTCTGTAAGGGGAAGTGCTCCACTAGAGATAGAAATACTCTCAATGAAGAGAAAGAGATCAAGACTGACAGATTGACTCTGAATGATGACGTCACTGCAAGTGTCTTCACTGGGACCATCACTGGACTGACAGCAGAGGATGCTGGGAAATACTGGTGTGCAGTGACATTAGAGAGAGACGTGAATTATCTTTACACTCGTCTGATCGTCATCATGAACGAGGGTGAGGAAGGTTTATCATCTGAATATGTGAAACTATGGCTGTGAATTGATGTTCTTATATTTCTAATCATTTCCAGAGCTGAACTTGACTAAGTATGAAGGAGACGACATGTCAATCCAGTGCAAACATCATGATGAACATCAGAAACTCTTCTGCAAAGCACATGAACCCTCCATGTGTGTGAAGGATGGAGTTTCATTGGAGACGATCAGAGATGATCGATTCTCTTTCAGTGATGAAGCTTCTACTGGAGTCTTTACTGTAAACATCACTGATCTGAGAGAAGAGGATTCTGGGATATACTGGTGTGGATCTCACATCATCACTAAAGTCAACCTCACTGTTAAAAATGGTAAGATATTTTATTATTTCTCCATTGTCTGTGGGCCAGATTGAAATCAATACTTGAACAATCACTTTAGGTCAGATTTACTGATGTGGCAATGGGGGCCACTAAGAAACACACTGCATTGTGCAAAATGCATTGTAACCACAGCATTGTATTCTGATGTTTGAAACATGAGTGCTAGCAGTGGACCACTTTTCAGCAGTGAAGCATCAATGTGATGAGATAAAAAGATGCTCAGTTATTTTAACGAATCATTCAAAAAGCCTCTTAAACTCACTTTGAGCGGTTACTGAATCAATATCTGACCACTTTCTAACCTGCAAGATATCAGTATACTAATTTGTTCTCACTGCGTAAAAATGATAAACCGACTTCTACACACCAATAGCCTGAATACTGATGTTTTATACAGACCTATTTAAACAGGACTAGTTTTCCCTGAGCATAGCCGAATTCATTGTTAACACATGTACACTAAAAAAATGGCAGGAATTTACAGGATTAAACAGTATTATTTTACAATAAATTACTGTCAGTCAGAAATGTACTGTGAAATCAATGCATGCTGGGTCATTTTCTTACAAATGTCTGTTAATCAACAGCAAAATGATACTGACGTCACAGTACGTTACTGTTCTTGTTTTACTGTGAATTCACATGATAAAGTTGTCTTTAAGCATGATGCCACTGCAAGAAATTATATTGTTTAGTACTATAATTGTTTTGAAGTCACCGTAACGGTGATCAGTGTTCATATGTGTGGGATCTTAGACCTTGTATATTCATATTCATATTTGTGATCTAGCCAAGTCAGAAGTTTGACAAATGAAAACATTTGTTAAAACAATGACAATCTACAATATGAAATAATCTAACTGGCTAATTTTGAGTTATTCAAACTATTCTTAGCATGAATATGAAGATTTTAGCATTATTTGAGCATGAAAATTTACCAATAACATAACTGTTTGTAGATGAAAGATGTGACATCATTTTGCAACACTATTTTTTTTTCTTATAAGCATCATCTAATGATGATATCAATACTCAACATTCAAAACACAACAATGACACTCAACAAATAAAAACACTTTACAATGCAGGAGGTGTTTACTGCATACCAGATCAAAACCACAGAAATGAGCTGAAGGTTCAGAGTCTCAGTTTAATGTGACTGTGAAGAATTAACGGTTTTTATTCAGGAAAACAACAGTGAGATGCATGAGACTCAACAGACACAGATGAAGTAGAACAAAGGTTATGTATAAGTTTGCATAAGAGAGACTAAAATACACTCTTGTTACTGCAGAAAAATTCAGCTTCATTAAAAAAAGCGTGAACATTTACCTCACAATACTAGACTATTTCCTTTATGAAAACATTGCAAACAGATTCTATAAATATTTCATTCATGTAAAATGTTTTTATTCACACTTTAAACAAATTTTAAAATAGATTTATGGTGGATAGAAAAGGGCTGAAAATGAATGCCATAAATTTTAATATCTGTGTAGATAATATTTTATTTACATGTATCTCTTGGTTTCTCTTTAATTAACACTGTATGTTTTATTTTCAGATTTCTCCATGATCATCATTATTTGTGTGTGTGTGATTCTGCTGCTGATTGGTGGATTCACTCTGACTGTGTGTAAATTAAGACACAAGAGACGAGGTTTGATCATTTATTATCTGTTGAAAAAATGATTTAATTAAATTAATTTATTTGAGTGTCTCTGAGCTGCTTGAATCTTCTGACTGTCAGCAGCAGTAAAATCTCACTGACTCAATGAGTTTCTGTCTCAGATGCTGCTGTTCATCTCCAGTTTGATCTAGTCTGTCTTTCTCTTACTGATCGATTCATTTTGTTTTGGGTTATTAGGAAGAACCTCAACATCAGACAAGAGAAAGAGAGAGAGAAATATAATGGTGAGTCACAGTGTGTGTATGTTTGTATAAATATTGTGGTTATGAGATGTTTTCTCCTTTTAAAATAAGTTTCTTTCTATTTTCTCCATGTTCAGTCATCATGTGCAGACAGCAGACGTGATTCTCTCACAGACCCTGGATCAGCTCAAATGAACAGTCATGATGAATTACCCACAATCCTCTCTGATGAGCTCCTGTATGCGTCTGTCAGTTTCCAGAAGCATGAAGAGTCTCTCAGTGACGCTACAGTCTCCTTCAGTAAGGACCAGATTCACTCTGATTACGCCACGGTCAGTCACCGCATGAGACTCAACTAACTCACTTATAACAGATCACAGATCAGCACACTTTACTAACAGTATTGCTTACGTTTACAGTTCATTGATAAAAATCTCTTTATAATCCATAGTTTAGTGTTAAACAGATGTTTTATTGATCAGGGTCGTTCAGTCTGTTGAATCATGAGACACTTTATAGTTTCTGCTGCTGATCATGTTTCTTCTTTCACATGTTTAAAATAGCAGATGTGTCAGAGGTTTACTGGTGTGTGTACAGAGTTTGTCATCTCAGTTTATCTGAGGGTGTGATAAAAACAGGAAATAAAACCACTGAGTGACGCTTATAGAATAAACTGTAAAGTTTCCACTCCAAATGCAGAGACACTATAGTTAATAAAGTATCTTTAACAGCAGCTGTTTAAATGTTTTCTCTTTCTCGTCTCTCTGAATATTGATTCTCTTTGACCTGCTTTTGTTTTGTACATGCAAGAGACTTTTGCTGATGTTGTTTTTAGTTCATTCTTGCTCTGTTGGAACTGAGGTTATGCAGAGTTTTACTGCATAATCATATCTTTTATTCATTGAAAAATAAACATTTATATTTTCTGCTTATTCCTTGTTTGATGCCCAAAGCTTTTATTTAAAGTTGTAGAATCAGAGAGATTATTTACACTGTTTTTTTACATTATAATTGAAATGTCAAACATTGTCATGGCATTGACTTATACATGAAACTTTCTGTCTCAAAGTTTCTCACGAGCGCTGGAGGTGTTGTTTGTGTTGGCGTGATGAACAGGCTGTTTTTTTCCGTCCAGCTCAAAGCCACAGAAAACTGGTGAAGGTTCAGGGTCTCAGTTCAGTTTAATTAAACAGACTTACTCAGGAAACCCACAGTGAGACACATGAGACTGAACAGAGAGAGACAGAAGATCAACATCCATTGTGAGCAGAAGACAATAAAGACTAAGAGCTGATCGTTCAATAATTCACCTCCAACATTTTCTGAGAGTGAGAAATGAGATTCTAAAGACTGAAAATGTTTATGATCAACAAATTATCTGTGTGATTTGACAATTTTACTTTTCAGATCAAACTAAATTAAAATATAGCTGCAAGCAGCAATTATCGGGGCCAAGCACAACAAGCCAGCCAACATGGCTGTGAGCATCAGACCATCTGCAACGGGGAGCAATTAAAGTCTTATTAAGATTATTTTAGTGAGGTGACAATGACACTCGCATAGTTTGGTGTCAATATGTTAAAGCATTACAGAGATACAGCCTAAAGATTCTTTTTGGCATCAAGCCTGTACTTCATTTCTACGGTATACAAAAACGGTTTGATGAATCAACTTGAAATCCATAGCTTTTTGTCAGCATGGTCTGAAGATGATACGATTTGAATTTAGTGAAAATCTGAGCAACGGTCTATGAGGAGTTTGAAAAAGTAGGTTTTTAAGGAAAATCAAAATGACTGACAGGAAGTTTGGCTGACAATGGCAAAATTGGCATCAATGTTCTCAGCATGACCCCCAGAATCTAATAAGACCAGTCTCATTACAATAGGCCACATTCATACAGTGGTATGTGAAAGTTTGGGAACCCCTTGCGGAATCTGTGAAAATGTGAATAATTTTAACAAAATAAGAGAGATCATACAAAATGCATGTTATTTTTTATTTAGTACTGTCCTGAGTAAGATATTTTACATAAAAGATATTTACATATAGTCCACAAGAAAAAAAAATAGCTGAATTTATTAAAATGGCCCCGTTCAAAAGTTTGGGAACCCTTGATTCTTAATACTGTGTGTGGTTACCTGGATGATCTACGACTGTTTTTTTTGTTTTGTGATGGTTGTTCATGAGTCCTTTGTTTGTTCTGAGCAGTTAAACTGAGCTCTGTTCTTCAGAAAAAAATCCTCCAGGTCCTGCAGATTATTCAGTTTTCAAGGATTTTTTTGCATATTTGAACCCTTTCCAGCAGTGACTGAATGATTTTGAGATCCATCTTTTCACACTGAGGACAACTGAGGGACTCAAACACAACTATTAAAAAAGGTTCAAACATTCACTGATGCTCCAGAAGGAAACACGATGCATTAAGAGCCGGGGGGTGAAAACTTTTTGAATTTGAAGTTCAAGATATATTGTACTTAATTTGTCTTCAGGGAAACATGTAAGTATCTTCTGTTGCTTCCGAAGGGCAGTACTCAATGAAAAAAAAAGATATTTCAACAAAAAAAGAAAAATTTGGACATCTGCATCCTGTTCAAAAGTTTTCACCCCCCGACAACTCCAGGTTTTACAGTAAATTTTATGGTTTGTTTTATTTTGATGATCATTATCAACATTATTTTCTCTCTGGATAAAATCTACGTATAAAATCATAGTGTTTCTTTATATGGCAGTAAGAGTAATATGCTAGTTTGCTTTTCTGAATTCAGTAAAAACATAATTGTCAGTCTAGACAGAGATATAACTCTCTATATCACTGAATGTGAAATGTCAGTGATATTATGGGATATTATGAGATCATCATCAGACAGAAAACAGGTGATAAACGGTGAAATGAGTCTGTATATTTGATTTTGGTAGCATTTTAAAAATCAAAAGTGTGTATTTTCAGATAAATGCTCTTTAACACCCAGTATTTTATATTTTTTACTAAAGAGACTTGCTTGAAAAAGCTTTTTGTGTTCACAGGGTTGTTTGATACTGTGGTCAGTGTGATGAAGATCATGAATATGAGATGCTCTTCAGCTTGTGGTTTTCTGCACTATTTATCTTCTGTGGGTCAAACCAAGAAACCCTTCAGCTGTCTGCAAGTGTGATAAAAACAGGAAACATTTATCTTAGTATCGATGGCCACAGACTTTCCACTCCATAAAAGATACAGAGAATTTTTCTGTGATTAATTGTGATTAATCACACCTAACATTAAAGCTTATATACAGCATATACTTTGGACAAGCTTATATTTCGTTCATTTCGTCTTTATAATTATTTTTCTTTTTATTCAGTGGCAGAAACAAGCTTCCAAGTTATTAGTAATAAACCGTATTTGCAGCTGTGTCTGACTGTATCTCACATTGAACCTTCAGTTCTTATTTCAGATTCTGAATATTCAAATACGACACGACAACATAAACGGGAGAGCCAATGAGGTTTAAGCACAGTTTCTACTCCTCCCTTTTCTCCTTATATGGCGCTGAGCGCTGCGCTTCCGTTTGAATGAAAACAAAGTTTGCGGGTGAATGGAAATTTGAACTGACGGATCAGCGAGGAAGATTTTCTGTGAGTAATCAATTAATTTTAGATCTGTTCCTCACACAGACATGTTTTATCCCATTAGAAAACTTAATTACACATCACAAAGCGTATGAATGACTTGTATGGTATTTTATTTGATCTTGACAGCAGTGCTTTAACTAACCGTCGCTGTTACAACACAGAAGGGTCGGAGACAGGAGATCACAGACAAGGATGTTTATTGATACCAGCAGAGGTTAACAGCAGTGCAGGTGAGTATGTGACAATGTGAAGATGATAAACTGAAGTGAAGATAGGTGATACTGTCCTTTTGTGGTTGCAGACGTGGAGATCTTGAATGGCGTTGGAATGGATGAACGTAGAACATGGAGAACACTCACACACGGACTGGAGATCACACAAGGAGAACAGGAGACACTGGAGACTCTCTTTATACTGGTGTTGATGAGGTGGTGATGAGGTGCAGGTGCCGGTGATCAGAACTCAGGAGAAGTGGTGCGCTGTGATTGGTGAATGGTGGAGCCTGGCGTGTCTGTGACAGTACCCCCCCCTCCACGGCCCGCTCCTGAGGGCCGAGGACCCCGACGTCATGGTGGCCGTCCTCTTCCACGTGGGGCAGGTCTGTCAGGATGGTTGGAGTGGAAGGCGTGAAGCAGGTTGGGGTCAAGTATGTCGTTTCTCGGGACCCAAGAGCGTTCCTCGGGGCCGTAGCCTTCCTAGTCCACAAGATACTCCAAACAGGAATGGGGTGAGTCCAGTAGATGGCTGACACAGGGAGTTCTGTGCGTACTCGGCCCAACCCAGATACTGGTTCCAAGAGTTCTGGTGGCCGTGACAGAAGGTACAGAGGAAGCGGCCGATCTCCTGGATCTTCCTCTCCGTCTGCCCGTTCGACTGAGGGTGGTAGCCGGATGAGAGACTGACGGTCACACCTAGGAGCGAGAAGAAGGCCTTCCATACCCATGAAATGAACTGGGGTCCTCTGTCTGAGACGATGTCCTCGGGAATTCCGTAGTATCTGAACACGTGATTGAACATAAGTTCAGCGGTTTCCATGGCAGTGGGTAAGCCCCTCAGGGGAATCAGACGACATGACTTGGAGAATCGATCTACGATGACGAGAATGCAGGTGAATTCATCGGATGCAGGCAGGTCGGTGATAAAATCGACTCCTAGGTGTGACCAGGGTTGATTAGGAACGGGCAGAGGATGGAGCTTGCCGGATGGAAGATGGCGAGGGCTCTTGGAGATGGCGCACTCCCTACAACCCTGCACGTACCTTCTGACGTCAGCTGCCATGTTAGGCCACCAGAAGCGCTCCTTTAGCAGCGAGAGGGTTTCATTGACCCCCGGGTGGCCAGTGCCAAGTGACATGTGGGCAGAGTGAATCAGTGGGGTGCGTTGTGCCCTGGTGGTGTAACGCAAGCCTGGTGGACAACCCAACGGAGTGTTGGTGGAGGCATTGGAGGAGGGCAAAGTTTCCTCTGACCAGGTGATAGGACTGACGAGGATGGTTTTAGGGAGAATGGTTTCTGGTTCTTCTGGTCTTTCCTCAGGAGCATGGAGACGAGATAGGGCATCCGCCTTGACATTTTTGGAGCCGGGACGAGAGGAGAGGGAGAAGTCAAAACGGGTGAAGAATAAAGACCAGCGTGCTTGCCGAGGGTTCAGTCTTTTTGCAGCTCTTAGGTACTCCGAGTTCTTGTGGTCAGTGAGAACTATAAAGGGGTGTTTAGCTCCCTCCAACCAATGCCTCCACTCTTCAAGGGCCAACTTCACAGCCAGAAGCTTGCGTTTTCCGATGTCGTAGTTGGTCTCTGCCGGGTTGAGCTTGCGGGAGAAGAAGGCGCATGGGTGAAGTCTACTTGGGGTCCCCTGCTGCTGAGATAGCACCGCTCCCACTCCCGTGGTGGAGGCGTCCACCTCTACTACAAAGGGCAGGTCTGGATTGGGGTGGACGAGGAGGGGAGCGGTGGTGAAGGCTTCTTTAAGGGTTTCGAAGGCGTTGGTGGCAGCCGATGTCCAGGACAGAGACTTGGGCTTATTACGGAGCAGGTTTGTGAGTGGATGGGCGATGGAACTGTAGTTTTTGATGAAACGGCGATAGAAATTAGCAAAACCAAGGAAGCGCTGGAGTTCTTTAATAGTGGAAGGAGTGGGCCAGGTCTTGATGGCTTCCACCTTCCCCTCGTCCATCCGGATGCCACTGTGGTCGATGATGTATCCCAGAAAGTGCACTGAGGGCTGATGGAAGGAACACTTTTCAGATTTTAAGAAGAGATGGAATTTTCTCAGGCGTTGGAGGACCTCCGCAACATGGTGGCGATGTTCGGCCAAGCTCCGGGAGTAGATTAAGATGTCGTCAATGTAGACTAGAACGAACTTATGGAGGAACTCCCGGAGCACCTCGTGGATGAAGTCCTGGAATACGGAGGGGGCGCTGACCAGGCCATACGGCATAACAAGATATTCATAGTGGCCGGTAGGTGTCACGAAGGCGGTCTTCCACTCGTCCCCCTCACGTATCCGGATGAGGTTATACGCGCTGTGGAGGTCCAGCTTGGTGAACACAGTGGCACCACGGAGATGCTCCAGGGCCGCAGGGACGAGAGGAAGGGGATATCGGAACTTGATGGTTATCTTGTTGAGTGAACGGTAGTCAATACATGGCCGCAAGCCTCCGTCCTTTTTTGCCACGAAGAAGAAACTCGAAGCAGCAGGGGAAGTAGACTGGCAGATGTAACCTTGAGCTAGGGCCTCCTTGATGTATTCTTCCATGGCCTTCTCCTCCGGGATTGACAACGGGTAGATCCTTCCCCTGGGCACTGACTCACCCGGAAGCAGATCGATGGCGCAGTCCCATGGCCGGTGTGGAGGCAGCTTGGAGGCTCTTTGCGGGCAGAAGACGTCACTGAAGGGGGCGTAACATGTTGGGATGTCGATGGAACGTTTCTCCACAGGACTCTTGATGGACGTGGCACAGATGGAGATTTCTTCAGAAAGAGGAGACGAAGGAACTGGAAACTTGGAGAGACATCTGGAGAAACAGGTTTCGCACCACTTCAGGATCTCGCCGTTGCTCCAGGAAATGACGGGGTTATGCTGCTCCAACTAGGGACGCCCTAGGATCACGTCAGAGGTGGATTCCTCCAGAACCAGCAGATGTATGTTTTCTTGGTGCAACACTCCGATTCGAAGCTGTATAGGGCCAACACAGCGACTCACGTGTCTTCTGCTGAGGAGTCTGCCCGTTACAGAATGAATTTGGTAGTTGGTCGGAGATGGCGTGGTCTTGAGCTTGAGTTGTCGGCAGAGGGCGCCGGAGATGAAGTTGCCGGCTGACCCTGAATCGAGGAGCGCCACCACTGGAAGGGAAACATCAGCGGCAGTAAGGTTTACTACAGTGGTGAGCGGCTTCATCTTATTCATGGAGGGAATGATAGCACTCACCATAGGACGTGAAGGACGAATTGGGCATGCGGAGATTACATGCCCAGGGGAACCACAGTACAGACATAGATTCAGGGTCAGCCGCCGTTGTCACTCAGCAGAAGAGAGGCGTGAATTTTCCACTTGCATGGACTCTGGAAAGCTGGATGAAGCGCTCGAGGCCGATGGAATCCTCGTATGCAGCGAGATGCAACCGCACCCGAGGATCCAATCCTTGTCGGTAGGTGGTAATAAGGGCTTGTTCATTCCAACCACTGGAGGCAGCTAGCGTTCTAAATTGTAAAGCATATTGGTTGACAGACATAGCACCTTGTTTGAGATTGTATAATTTCTCACCGATTGACGAATCTGAGGTCGGCTTGCCGAAGACTTCCCGGAAGTGGGCAACGAAGCTGGAATAGGATTGCGTGACTGGACTGTTCTGGGACCAGATGGAGTCCGCCCACTGAAGTGCTTTGCCTTGTAGGTGAGAAATAATGAACGCTACCTTCGTGGTTTCGGTGGGGTACAGGTGCGGTTGCATCTCCAGGACCAGTGCACACTGCAGGAGGAATCCGCTGGAGTCCTCCGCCGAGCCAGAGTAGGGTGCTGGTTTGGCCATGAGACTGGCGTGAACTGGAAGTGAAGGAGTGGAGACGGTGTTTGCGGAAGTGATCACTGGAGCTGGTGACGGTGAACTGGAGGTGAGTGCTCGGCGCAGGGCGTCCACGAGCTCTTGGAAGGGATCCGGGTGACTCATGCTGGTATCTGGATGTTATGGTCCGGTCTTCTGTTACAACACAGAAGGGTCGGAGACAGGAGATCACAGACAAGGATGTTTATTGATACCAGCAGAGGTTAACAGCAGTGCTGGTGAGTATGTGACAACGTGAAGATGATAAACTGAAGTAAAGATAGGTGATACTGTCCTTTTGTGGTTGCAGACGTGGAGATCTGGAATGGCGTTGGAATGGATGAACATAGAACACGGAGAACACTCACACACGAACTGGAGATCACACGAGGAGAACAGGAGACGCTGGAGACTGGTAAGTAGTTTAGTAGGAGTCCTCGAGGTGAGCATACAGGTAAGTTTAGATGCAAACGAGACCAGACAATGTGGCTGTGTGTGTGATTGCTCTTTATACTGGTGTTGATGAGGTGGTGATGAGGTGTAGGTGCCGGTGATCAGTACTCGGGAGAAGTGGTACGCTGTGATTGGTGAATGGTGGAGCCTGGCATGTCTGTGACAGTTGCGCTGAGGCTCGTGAATCTCACAATATCTTCACAACACTGTTAACTGACTATGATAATATGAAATGCCTCATGATACATTATATAAATTAGTATATTAAACATTTTACTCTAAAACTTGCTGAAATAAAATTAGCATTACTCCAAAAGTAGGCCTATATCAAACTAGGCTCTGTGTACATTTCTGAGGGAAATAAAGGTACATTTTGTAAAATGCCTTTAGTTATGATATAATTTAAGTACAGATAACAAAGACACTAAACTAATAGTCTGAGGAAAAAAATACCTTGAGCAGAGAATCAACTTGTCTGAGACTGTAAACACAAACACAAATGTCTTATTCAAACCTCTGGCTCCATCTAGTGGTAAATATGTGTTAATGCTTGTTAAACTTCTTGGTTTTAGTGAAATGTGTAGGTTATGGTGTGGTAGTTGATAGAGTAGATGCTCGTTTCTTATTCTTCTGTTCTGTTTTGATCAATTATAAATAACTGATTGACATGGATTCTTTATTTTGAAATAAATGAGTGACTTTGCAGGAATGGAAGTTTTCATATAATATTTGATAATTACATGGACTCATTGTTCATGTAAATGTTTTTAAAATCAAAGTTAAAGATGAAGGAAGCAGATGAAGTCAAGTCTCAGCATTTCACTCTTTGTTCAGTTTGTGTTGTTAAACTGTCATCAGTGATGCTGAAGTTTGATTGACAGCTGCTGTCCGTGGTGCTGAATCCACAACTGCCTGTTAAAGTGACAGAAGCAGCAATCAGACTCAGACTTCAGCTGATGAGCCTCTGATGATCTGAGGACTGCATCAGGCGTGTATTTAGATAGAATGGAAACGTATGGTATTATTTTAATTTATTACCCTTACTTAATTTAACTGAAGGAAATTTGTACACACAATTTATTTCATTCAAATTAAATTATTTGGGTCAACACAGTTTAGTTGGATTAGTTCAAATGAATTTGCTGTAGTCGGCTTAACTTAATTACAGTTTTCTTACAGTATGTTGATCCAACTTAATTTGGTTTTTACTATAATCAAATATCTGAATATTTTACATATCTGGATTCATTTAAGGCAAAGTGTGCAAGAGAATGCTAATGCAGGAGATCACTTGAAGTTTTATTCATCATGCAAATTGAATGAACAAATAAGAAAAGAGTGTTGTCAGTGCTGACATTAGTAGTATTACTCACTGAACACAAGCGCCACTCTTCAGCACAAAATTCAAAGACATTACAGAAACTCCTTCAAATGCTCAACATAACTGAACATTAAACACTATCACATCTTTCCTGCTACTAAAAAACAAAAAATAAAACTTAATCATTAAATTTATTCTCCTTATGCAGATATTGCAAAGCATGCTGGGAACTACAGATCCACTGCCCATTTAGTTGTCAACAAAAATGATTCATGTAGTTTAAACACAAATAGATCAAGTACACTTCAGTTTTATAACACAATGTAATTAAGTTGTGAGTGTGACAAAATGTGTAAAAAAGCATGTTACCTTAGCTCATTTTAATTAAACTGAACAAGAGGCAAACATCTTTTCTTTTTTTTTTTTTTTTTTTTTTTGAGTTCATAAAGTATTTAACCTGCAAGTCTGTTTCCTCCTAAAAACTGTTAATGTTTCTTACAGCATTTTCCTGTTTTCCTGTTTAAAGCTGCTTTGAAAAAAATCTTTATTGTATAAAGCGCTATATAAATAAAGCTGACATGACTTTACTGCTGATAAAGATGTCAAAAACTCAAATAAATGTCAAAATCCAAGTAATAGATGCATTTTTTTATTTGTAGAGTTAGAGTTAATGATATTTAATAAAGACATGAAATCACTCAAAATGTTTCTGTATATGAGAGTAAATCAGCCTGTGTAACTCAACATATCGTGTTATTAGGGTTGTGCGGTATACCAGTACTGGGAAAATACGTATTTTAAATGTACGTATTTTATTCAAACTGTACAATATCATGATTTTGCTCACTTCGGTACTGGATACGCCGCTGTTCCAAAGTTCACCGCTAGGTGGCAGTGTGCTACTCAAACTGACATGAAACCAGCAAATGTGACAATATAGAAGAACAAAATAGATAAAGAAGGTGAATCTCAATCAACATGCCCAAAACTAATTAACAAAGAGGCAAGTAGAAGTGAAATGTTGCTTGACCATCCTGACTTGTACAGGGCATTAAGAGATCGACAGGTGAGTACATGATTCAAATTAAAAATGTTTAATAAAAGTATTTAGTGGCAGATAGCAGCAGGTACATTAGGATCCGATGTAGCCTACTGTTATGTGTTTTCTTCTCAAACAGTTTACGTTCACTTAAAACATAGGCAACTGTGTTTATTGTGAATACTCACCAATACGGACATTTTGACATAACATTGTGTGTATTTGACTGTTTAAGCTCAATAAGCTGTGAAAACTAACTCAGTTTGTAACGCGTGTGCTCTATGAGAGGCAGCTTTATGTGTGCGCTGTGAGTATGAGCGCAAAGAAAACTCAGCGCGCGAACATTTCTGAATGATATAAAATCGCTTTCATGTTTAAATTGACAAGGCTTAAAAAGACGTGGGCAAGTGACAGTTCCTTCAGCTGAGCAGACACGGCCATTTGAACCCAGAAACCTTCTGCCCATTTTGAGAGAGAGAGAGGAGACGCAGTACAGATCATTCTCTCAGTTTCCAAATTACTGATTTGATGTGATAATCTGTGGTGATTCACTTACTAGCCTATTGTTTAGAATATAAGACGACCCTGAATTTAAGACCCCCCCCCCCCCTTTCAAGATGTACCTTTTTCAATTTTCATATTACATATTTTTCATATTTAAATTTTTGTATTGAAAGTGTTGTAAATACTGGTAAAATGTACCAAAAATCACATTTAAAAATAAACACTTTATGGCATGCCAGAAAAATAACGGAGTGTCTATTTACACTAAGATCAAATAGCGTCCCTTGTTGGCAAACGCTATTTACACTAGCTCTGCCCACCAGGGTCTGGTTGGGCTATTATTGCATCCTGTTAATGTACAAAAATACTGAGGTGCAAATAATATCTGTCAATATAAAGTATAGATAGCATCTAATTACTATTTACTCTTATTGCAAAGAACTGATACTTTTACATGGTGTAAATAGAATCTATTGCTATTTTCACCTAAATAGCATATCGCTAAGAAAATGCTGCTATTGTCACTAAGTGTAAATAGCATCTATCGCTATCTAGCTATCTATCGCTATATAGCATCTAGCCGCTGCCTTAAAATAACCTGTAGTTCTCATTTACAGTAGATTTCACAATGACTGATTTCTCATCTTTTTATGTACAGTGACAGATGTTGGCATGTCAAAAACACAAGTGTTTGATTCACATTACCTATCTGAAACAGGGGATATGAATGATTTTTTTCCTGTGGCCGATCATATAGCGCTGCAAACACAGCAATTTCTCCCTGAAGTCGGAGGGCAAGCGCTGGGCAAGACTTGTTCTGCGGCGTAATGCTAATCCATTACACCACATCATTATGTGTCAGTTTGTAGCTGAAATAAGAAATGAGGGGCCTCTCTAGTGGGTAAGTTCAGCTCTTTGGTGATATCCAGTGCCTGTACTGGCACACTTGCCTGTCAATTTCTTCAAAGAGGCTGCTTTTAGGACCACGGTAAGCTTTTCTCTGACTGTTAGCATTTTTAAGACTGTTTACACTGCAACACCATGTTTCTTGTATGTTTAATGAGAGATGTTTGATGACTCCGTTGCATTTATCACCATGAGCTTAAAGTTTGCATCATAACCTTTACACATTTGCTGGTTCACTTGCCCCACTTTTGTCTTATATTCAGAACAATACAGTGATAAATGTTTGCAGTAATTTCCTGCATAATAACCAAAAAACCTGCTGGAAATTAGTAAAAATATCGATAATTTGGTACCGTACCGAAGACAAAATTATAGTATCGAGCCAGCCCTACACGATATATGAATTATGTCAGTTGTATATGGTATATTTTGTACTACAGTATCTTGCATTTTAGCATTTTATTTATGTTTTGTTATGTTTTGTTTAGCCATTTATTTTAAATAATTTTAACCTTGAAGCTGCCTTGTAAGTTTACTGAGGCCCCCTATTGACACATCACATGTAAATTATACTAGTGGAAGATTTAAATAATGCTGATCAATTATCTTTAGTGTCATTTGAAATATATAGAGAAGATGAAACCTGTATGATCTCTCAGTATCAGACACTGTAACCTCCACTAGGTGGCGCTCTTTCAGTGTGATTAATGTAATATTCAGTCAGTGCTGATGGTGGGAGGGGCCAGTAAAGCTGCTCATTGCTGATAAAGAGCTGAATAAAGAGGAAGTAACTAAAGCAGACAGATGTAGAGACAGAGAGATTCACACAGAGAACATTCAGCATAAAGAAGACTGAACTCAACTCACAATGAAGATCCTCCTCATCTTCTTCACTTTCTACCTGATCTCAGGTCAGAGCTTTTCTCTTTCATCACTGCAGTAATGATGCTGTTTTCTGTTCATGAGGTTTCTGATCACAGTATCAATCTGATTGACAGGTGCAGTGAGATGCTTTAGAGTCACTGGATATTCTGGAGGAAGTCTTCTTGTTGATTCACGGAAGGTTTGGTACAGTGACTCCGCTAAATATATGACCAAATTACCTGAGTGGAGAACATTAATAAATAATACGAAACATGATAACTGGATTAATGAAGGAAGATTCACACTGTTTCAAAACAGTGATGGAAACCTCATGATCTTCATCAGAAAACTGAACCAACATGATGCTGGAAGATACTGGATTTGGGTTCATGGCCACTGGTACCTTGAAATGACTTTCAATGTGAAAAACGGTCAGTCATTTTAAGAACAAAGTCTGTTTAATAAAACTACTGACCATTTCAAAGCTTTTATATACAGTATATACATTTTTTTTTTTGTGAATTGCAGATTCATGTTGTAAAGTGTCAAAGAGAGTGACGGTGCATAATGGAGAAACTGCCACCTTCAGCTGTGAATATTCACAGAATCATATTAATGATCCCAAGATCATATTCAAAGAAGGAAAAAACTCTATAAACGTGATCTACAGCACAATGGATAAGGAAGAAAGATTCAGAATTTCTGATGACAGACATAAAAATATCTTCAATGTGAGAATTTCTGCTGTGAGACCAGATGATGGAGGAGTTTATTTATGTGGAGTTTGGATCAGAGAACAATCGTACAGTTACTCAATTATTAATACTGTTCATCTACATGTTATTAGTAAGTAGATCAAACTCTCAATCAAGTCTGTCCAAAAAAAAAATAAATGTCTAGAGTGACTGGCTACTAGGTGGTAATAGGTGGTCATATGATGATCCAAGATCCAAATGTGACCAACCTCAATAAAAAAAAAAAAAAAATTAAAAAAAACCTAAAATCATATGAAAAAAATCTGAAAGATTTTCAGAGAGTAAGAACCTTTGTATGAGTCAAAATCTGCAAAGGGGTAATCAAATGTATAAAATCATGTAAAAACTTGATTTCACTCAGTTCCCTGATCATTCCCAAGAACAAATTTGTAGTCATGTATAGTACATTATGTATTAGGTAAGTTATCTTCTCTGACAGACAGCATTTTGACGCCGCTCAGGCCACTATTTTCTCACTCTCCTCAGAAAGCGATCAGTCAATACATCTGGTGATGTGGGATTTCCAGGAAATGCGTGACTGTTGTGTTTCTAGGGTGTTATTTTTTGATAGACATTGATTGAGTGTAATGAATCGTAAAGTAATAGTTATTTATTTCTTAGCTTCCAAGTATTCAGTGAAATGATTGACGGCCATGAGTGTGTTATGACAATGTTTTTAGTTTAATATTCTAAAAGACAGCTAGCCTGAGTTTTTGACAGATGTGATAATGTGCGTGAGGGGTGAACTATGTTTAGGTAATTTTTTTAATGGTTGGTAAAAAGGGTTTTGGGTAATTATAAGATGTGCTGGAGACGTTTGAAATGCTTTTTGCGTAGTTCATTATTTTACGTAATAAAGTTTTGTGGCTTAAATATATTAAATGTCAGAAAATGACATGTTAGGTTTACCAAAAAATATGACATTCAATTGTTGCAAATTCATTGACTTTTGACAGTCAAGTTGTTTTCTTTTTTTTAACCAGAAAAGTAGTGGTATTGATGCACAAAGTGTTTTTATTGTCTCTTAACAAAAATATAACAAAAATATCTTTTTATTTAAAGGGTTAGTTCACCCAAAATAAAAATTCTGTTATTAATTACTCACCCTCATGTTGTTCCACACCTGTAAGACCTTCGTTCATCTTCAGAACACAAATTATATTTTTGATAAAATCCGATGGCTCAGTCAGGCCTCCACTGACAGCAAGATAATTAACACTTTCAGATGGCCAGAAAACTACTAAAGATGTATTTAAAACAGATCATGTGACTACAGTGGTTCAACCTTAATGTTATGAGGAGATGAGAATACTTTTTGTGCGCCAAAAAAACAAAATAACGACATTTAACAATATCTAGTGATGGCCGATTTCAAAACACCGCTTCATGAAGCTTCGAAGCTTTACGAATCTTTTGTTTCGAATCAGTGGTTCGGAGTGCGTATCAAACTGCCAAAGTCACGTGAACTATTGAAATTGCGGAACACTTATGACTTAACAAAGCCTCGTTTACTGAAATCACATGACTTTGGCGCTCCGAACCACTGATTCCAAACAAATGATTCGTAAAGCTTCATGAAGCAGTGTTTTGAAATTGGCCATCACTAGATATTGTTAAAAAGCCATTATTTTGTTTTTTTGGCACAAGAAAAGTATTCTCATCTCCTCATAACATTAAGGCTGAACCACTGTAGTCACATGAACTGTTTTAAATACATCTTTAGTAGTTTTCTGGCCATCTGAATGTGTTAATTATCTTGCTGGCAATGGAGGCCTCACAGAGCCATCGGATTTTATCAAAAATATCTTAATTTGTGTTCCGAAGATGAACGAAGGTCAGAATTTTCATTTTTGGGTGAACTAACCCTTTAAGCCCATGAAAATACTGAAAATCACTTTTTAAAACTGTTCCATTATTACTCCTTAGCAGATTTTGACTCATTAAGTATTTCTTCTGATTTTGTTTTTTTTTTTTTTTTTTTTTTTTTGTGATCAACTTTTTATTTTAATTTTCTACATATAACAAACATACGGTGAATGGGGGGGACAACAGACATATTATCAATATTCACTGACTCAATGAGCCAGAAACTTAGTGATCGAACCTGCTCTCCATTTTCCCAAAAATAAATAAATAAAATAAATCGTTATTATTTACCAGTCAGTGGACGAACATATAGGACAAGATTCCAAAAAGAAATTAGCAAGTGTCCATGGCCACCTTGTTATTGTTCTCTTCAGAGTGGTTAGAATCATCACAAACGTTGAGCTGAAGGGATGAAGGGATGGAGACGGTCTTCTAAGAGGGAACTGACAAAATTCCCTGCCTTTTGAGGAGAGCCGAACATTATATGTTCATCTTTGTGCCGTAGTTTAATTGCCGCCGGATAGGTAAGGAAGGGCTGGAGACTGAGTGCTGTCATCTTCTTCAAGACTAGATTAAAGCTCTTTCTCTTGGCAGCCGTGGCTGGACTAAAGTCAGGAAAAAATAGTATTTCACCAGATAGGCCTGCCGAGCACCCTTCAGGATCGCCGACCTGTCATGCCATCTTAGTACATGGAAGAGGAGAGTGCGCGGCCGATCAGAGCTTTTCCTTCCGTCTTATACACAATGGGCCTATCTCGATGTCAGGGTTCAGTGAAGGGATCCACTTGGAAAGATTAGCTCTGAGGAAGCCAGCTGCATCGGAGCCTTCCGCCCCCTCTCAGGCAGACCCACCAGTCAAACGTTATTTCTCTTTCTCCTGTCTTCAGTGTCCGTCATTTTTTTTGGTGAGTTGTTGCAGCTGATTTCTTAAGTTTGTGACTGTCTACTATCCTCGCGTGCAGCTGCTTGAACGGAATCGACCCGGTCATGTGTCTGTTTTGCCGCGTTGGCTAGCTTTTCAACTTCTTCTTTAGTTCTGTAACAGAATTGTTGGTCGTTTGTATATCCAAATGTAGAGTGCTGGGATCAGTACAGAACCTATCACTTCTCTCACAGTTGAAGCCACATCCGAATCAAGAGTACTTTGTTGCTCTTTGAGCGTTTGCTTGATACCGTTAGCTATAGCAGTGTCGAGATCCTCTCTGGAGATGGTGTAATCTTTGAATTTTTTCTTTATTGCGATTGTTCCATCTGTCTTTTCCGATTGCCCTTGACTGCTGGGGTACTCATAGTGGGCTAGATAAAGAGTGGTTCAAAATTTACTGACAGGATTATGCAATATCTGACAAAGTGAGCGGAGCAAAGATCTATGTGTACTATGTGTGCTGCCGAAGGGTCACGTGATTCTCCTAGTATTTCTTCTGATTTTTATGTAATTCCTCTTTATTTACAGATGCAGCATCTGCTCGTCTTGGTGAAGAAGTCAACATCACCTGTCAGATCCCAGAGGCAAATAAAGTTCATTTCTGCAAGGAGGTTGATGATCACATCTGCCAGATAATTAGTACATCAAAAGTGACCCAATTAAATACATCATCTGTGAGTAATGAAGGGAGCATTTTTATAGTGAGCATCAGTAATGTAAGTGTGAGAGATGCCGGAGTTTACTCGTGTGGAGCAGAAACCAGAGACACTTTCACCCTGACCACCAAAATTCAGCTCAACCTCATCAGTGAGTGAATCCAGATGATTTCATTGTAGTAAATACAGTATATTCAGAATCATGTGTGTTAAATGTCTGTGTTTGTTTGCAGTGGCTCCAGTAGTGAGACATGAAGGAGAATCTGCTGAGATCATCTGCCCTTATGATTCAATCTATAAATCAAAGTCAAAGTCTCTCTGTAAGGGGAAGTGCTCCACTAGAGATAGAAATACTCTCAATGAAGAGAAAGAGACCAAGACTGACAGATTGACTCTGAATGATGACGTCACTGCAAGTGTCTTCACTGGGACCATCACTGGACTGACAGCAGAGGATGCTGGGAAATACTGGTGTGCATTAGAGAGAGACGTGAATTATCTTTACACTCATCTGATCGTCATCATGAACGAGGGTGAGGAAGGTTTATCATCTGAATATGTGAAACTATGGCTGTGAATTGATGTTCTTATATTTCTAATCATTTCCAGAGCTGAACTTGACTAAGTATGAAGGAGACGACATGTCAATCCAGTGCAAACATCATGATGAACATCAGAAACTCTTCTGCAAAGCACATGAACCCTCCATGTGTGTGAAGGATGGAGTTTCATTGGAGACGATCAGAGATGATCGATTCTCTTTCAGTGATGAAGCTTCTACTGGAGTCTTTACTGTAAACATCACTGATCTGAGAGAAGAGGATTCTGGGATATACTGGTGTGGAGCTCACATCACCACTAAAGTCAACCTCACTGTTAAAAAGAGTAAGATAGTTTATTGTTTCTGCATTGTCTTTGGGACAGATTTAAATATTCAGATATCGACACTTGAACAATCACTCATGTTTGGATCTACCAATGTGGCAATGGGGCTCACTAAGAAAACACACTAAGGAAAAGCATTGCCACCAAAGCATTCAGTATTCCAATATATAAAATATGAATTTAAGCAGCGAACATGATTTTTTTTTCAGCAGTGATGAATGTGATGAGATAAAAACACTGTACCATGAAATAGTGGTAAAAAAAACTATTATATATCTATTTATTTAGTTGTCCTCGTGGAACATGCACACCAAATGTTTTCTAAAGAGTATCACAACTGGAGGCTTCCTGAGGCACTGTAAACACTGCTGTAAAATCTTGTTCATTCTTTGCCTAGCACCGCACTGTGGCCGTCCACTGCCTGTGTGTGTGCTTCAAAGGCGTTTAAAGTTGACACAAATGCCAGTTTACTATTTTCTGAATGTTTTCATGCTATCAAACTTCAATCTAGTTTTACTTTTTATGTCAAACATGTCTTAGAAAGATTTAAAGATTGTTTTAGGAGGATGTGGAAACACATTGAGGATGTTTAAAGAAAACATCTCGGTTACTGTTGTAACCTCCATTCCCTGATGGAGAGAACGAGACATGGTGTCGAATGCTGACACTAGGAGTCACACCTCGGTCAGGGCATACCACAACAGACTGTAGGAAGATTCTTGGGAAGTGAACAGGTCTACCTGTGCTCTGCTGAATCGACTCAAAATCAGTCTCCACTCTCCTCGGAGTGACACTTGTCATGACAGTGCATCTACTAGTTGCTGTGTTGTCCATCTGCACCAACACATGCTTGCCCTGAATCAATGGCTCCATAGGTCCAGCAGTGCTGCCAGCAACTCAAGGCAGTTGATTTGCCAGCACAGTCAAGGTCCCATGCAGGAGCCCCCCAGCCTGGCTTGGAGGCAACATCAGGCGTGGACACTTGTTCTAAGGCAACCCCTGCCTGTAGAAATGCAAGGTCTGTCCAAGCACTGAACGTACGGCATCAGATCTGCGTGATGGCCTTGCCCATCTTGGGACTTCAATCCAAGCTGTGTTACTGGATGCCATATGTCCCAGGAGCCTCTGAAATTGTTTCAGTTGAGCCGCTGTTTTCCCCTGAACGTCTTCAAGCACTTCAGCACAGACTGGGCTTGTTCACTTGTGAGACACGTTGTGATATTTATTGAGTGAGCTATAATCAGCCAGTAATCAAGATAATTGAGAATTCGGATGCCCACTTCCCTTAATGGCGCAAGGGCACCCTTTACGACTTTCATGAAGATGCATGGTGACAGGGACAGCACAAAAAAGAGGACTTTGTACTGATATGCCTGACCCTCAAAAGCAAACTGAAGAAATGGTCTGTGTCGAGGTAAAATCAAGACATGGAAGTACTCATCCTAAAGGTATATCGCAGTAAACCAGTCATATTAGTGAATACATGTCAGAACGTGCCTCTGCGTCAACATCTTGAGAGGAAAGCATGTGCAGGGCCCGATTTGGAAAATGCAGGTCTAGGATTGGTCTCAACCCACTGCTTTGGTATGATGAAGTAAGGGCTGTAAAAATCCTTCTTCATCTCGGCTGGAGGGGCAGGTGCATTTGCATGCTTCGCAAGAGGACTGCAATTTCCAGGGGTGCAAACTTGTCACCTTTTGGCAGATTTTGTTTTGTTTACCATCCAATAAAATGCACCAGACAAACTGTTATTTTTGGGTTTACCAGCTTATAGATTCCTTGTATTCTGTGTACACAGTATATTTAACTTTTTTCTGCTCAAAATTTCAAAAACAAAACAGTTTTGTTGAGTACCTACCGTAACTAGTATTTTCTCAAACAGCATCTGGTATAAATGTGATCTTAATTATTTTTCTATATATATTATTTGATTAATCAACTTTATATCGTTTCAATGGGTTTTTGATTCATATCAAGTTTATCACCTACCTTAATTCAATAACCACACATTAAAATCACAAGATATTTCGAATATACCCACTTTATACAGAGCTGAAGGTTCAGAGTCTCAGTTTAGCTTGGCTGTGAAGAATTAAAGGACTTTATTCAGGAAACTCACAATAAGACTCAACAGAGGCAGAAACAGAGATGAAGTAGAACATGTTTGTTGATCTGCAGAAGAGAAACTAAAGTACATTTACAATTCATTCAGCCACAAGAAATAGACAAGCATCAATTAAGTTTTAGTGCACTATATTCATAGTCTGAAGCCATTTCATAGCTTAATGTGAGGGACAGATGAATATTTACATTGTTAAATTAATCATCAGATAAATTTCATAATCCTGACAGCCCTACTGAACACGCATCTTTTTCATCAACACTTGACCCATTAAAGGGTTAGTTCACCCAGAAATGAAAATAATGTCATTACACCCGAAACACCTTTGTTCATCTTCGTAACACAAATTAAGATATTTTTGATAAAATCCGATGGCTCATTGAGGCCTGTATTCACAGCAATGATACTTCCTCTCTCAAGATCCATAAAGGTACTAAACACATATTTAAAACAGTTCATGTGAGTTCAGTGGTTCTGCCTTAATATTATAAAGCAACGAGAATATTTTTACAATTTTACAAATACAGTTTTTTTTTTTTTTTACAATATCTAGTGATGGCCAATTTCAAAACACTGCTTCATGAAGCTTCAGAGCTTTACGAATCGAATCAGTGGTTCGGAGCGCCAAAGTCACGTGATTTCAGCAGTTTGGCGGTTTGATACGCGATCCGAATCACTGATTCGACACAAAAGATTTGTAACGCTCTGAAGCAGTGTTTTGAAATCGGCCATCACTAGATATTGTTAAAAAGTTGTTATTTTGTTTTTCTTCATTTTTGTTCCGAAGATGAATGAAGGTCTTAGGGGTGTAGAACGACATGAGGGTGAGTAATAAAAGACAGAATTTTGTCATTTATTACTCATTTATTACTCATATTACTAACCCTAACCCTAACATTTTTGGGTGAACTAACCCTTTAATAGACTAACTGGGACTAACAGCACTTGCATATTGTTGCTCTATTTCTGGTTGGATTGCTTTTGTTATTCTCTTCATTTGTAAGTTGCTTTGGATAGAAGTAAATTAAATGTAAATGTATGTATATCTCTTGGTTTCTCTTTAATGAGCACTGTGTTTATGGGTTTTTTTTTTCTTTCAGATTTCTCCATGATCATCATTATTTGTGTGTGTGTGATTCTGCTGCTGATTGGTGGATTCACTCTGACTGTGTGTAAATTAAGCCACAAGAGACGAGGTTTGATCATTTATTATCTGTTGAAACAAACACACACAGTTTCAGCCAATCTTGTTAATCTTAAGTACCTATAGAGTAGTGCATCCTTTATACCTCCGAAGAGTCTTTATTTTTATCAGATTTATAAAAGACAGATACAGCTGTACCAATTCTTTTCGAAAACATTCAAGCTCCTGGAGGCGTGTTGTGGGCGGAGCTAAAGAGTCACAAGCACGCAATACATCATCGCATAACTTTTGATTCACTATACGTTCGTTTTGTCTACATTATATGCACTTATAGTGCCGATTTCCAACAAAACACAGGCATCTGATGTAGTTTTACTTACCACCTGTGTTTCCGACTTATGACTGAGATCTTTGATCCCTAGGACCGCTCCATCTTTCAGTTTCAAACGATATAAAAAATTCCAGCGTCGAACTGGGCCTTGTTTATAAAACATTCATCACCGAAATGCCAGGAACAAACAAACACACTTGCACAACTCTGTTGCTGACCGGAAAAACAAACTGCATCCACTGTTCCCTTAACACTGGGTTCTTTGGGAAGTTTATCTTTCCCTCAGTACCAAACACTTCTTTGGTGACATTGTAGATTTTGTGGTCTAAAAACAAATCTTTCTAGAGCAAGTCCTGTGTGTGCAGCACAGATGACGACTTCCGTAACCTGAACGAAGCACATTGATGGGCGTGCTCTTGCTCTCGCTCTGGTTGATGTGTGCACACACTCTTCTGGGAGAAGTGCCCATACAAGGAATTCCGCCCTTTATGACATCATACAGGGCCATACTCAAAAAAAAAACTTTCTTAAACTTATACGAACATTTCAGTCTTTAACATGAGAATCCAACTCTTTAACAGTGTAAATAAATCAGAATGCATGAAATGGCTTTAGACATCCCCTTTAATGACTAGTTATATATATAGCAGCAGTGAAATCAAACTGACTCAATGAGTTTCTGTCTCATGCTGCTTTTTGTCTCTAGTCTAGTTTGTCTTTCTCTTACTGATCGATTTATTTTTTTTGTTTGTTTTGGGTAATTAGGAAGAACCTCCACATCAGACAAGAGAAAGAGAGAGGAAAATACAATGGTGAGTCAGAGTGTGTGTATGTTTACATTATATATTGTGCTGATTAGATGTTTTCTCATTTTAATGTATTTTTTCTCTCTATTTTCTCCATGTTCAGTCATTATGTGCAGACAGCAGACGTGATTCTCTCACAGATCCTGGATCAGCTCCTGATGAATTACCCACAATCCCCTCTGATGAGCCCCTTTACACGTCTGTCAGTTTCCAGAAGCATGAAGAGTCTCTCAGTGACGCTACAGTCTCCTTCAGTAAGGACCAGATTCACTCTGATTACGCCACAGTCATAAGACTCAATTCACCAAAATCTCTTTATAATCCATAATTTTGTGTTTGTCTTTATTAGAATCATTCAATGCAGTCTGTTGAATCACGAGACACTTTAAAGCAGCCGCGGCTCGACTGGGGCAGAGCCCCACCAAAATATTCATCCAAACATAGACCTCTATATACACTGAATTAATAACAAATTATAAAAAAATGAAGCGCATGGATTCGGCATGCGCTTCATTATTTCCACGTGACGTGTGGAATAGCGTATTAAATTAATGAGATTATAAACCCTTTAGCTTAAACGTGCTCATGTGAATGGCTTTTATATACAGTAGTTCTGTTGTGTTTGTTTCATGTTTGTTTCACTGTTTTCTTCACTGGAATTCCTACATAACTTGTAACATTCTAAAACAACATTCTGACGCAATAAATACTACATTTAGGCAATTCTATGACATTCTATGCATTTGTTGTGTGTACTAAATAATGTCAATCATCGATAGATAGACATTAGAATTCTGCCAAAAGTGTTTCTGATGTGTTCAGCGATTAGGATATAAGGCTTACAAAATGTTTATCATAAACCAGCGCTAAGACCCAGAATCTGCCCTACCTAATTTATGGCCAGGAGCCGCTACTGCTTTAAAGTTATAAAATAGAAGTTGTGTCAGACATTTATTGGTGCGTGCAAAGAGTTTAGGTTATCTGAAGATGTGATTAAAACAGGAAATACAAACCTTAAGTGAAACAAAATGCACTATAAAGTTTCCACTCCAGATGCAGAAACACGTATATTTAAAATGCAGCTTTTGATACATAAAGCCTCTTTAATAGCAGCTCTTAAACAGACACATAATACCTTTATGATGAGACATGATGCTTATCTGTTCATAGCTGTTAAAATGTCAGTTTTCTCTTTCTCATCTCTCTGAATTTTGATTATTCCTGCTTCAGATTTGTACAAGAGTTTCTGGTTACAGAGAGATTATGAGAAAGTTTATTTTTCTGATGTAACAACTGCTTATGCCTTTACTGTAGAATCAAGTATTTTTGAAAGTATTTCCTATTATTTTTTGTGTATTGTCCAGAGCAGTTATTTAAAATCTTGCAGTCAGGGAGATTATTATTTTTTATATTATATTTGAAATGTCAAACTTTGTCATGACATGGAATTTACTAAATCAGCATTACATAGAGGACAACTGAATGTATTTTTCGTACTGATGAAATCAACGTTACAAGATCCGAGAGAAACATCCAGAAACACAGTTTAAGATCTTAATGAACAGCATGAAAGACAATAAGTATTATTTATACTTTCTGCAAAAGAGATCTGAGTCTGAAATCTGAATGATATCATTTTTGTCTCAAAGTTTTTTTACAAATGCTGCAGGAGATGTTTTTCTGTTTGCGTGACAAATGGGCTGTTTTTCAGTCCAGCTCAAAGCCACAGATAACAGATGAACAACTGAATATGAAATGTCAGTTTCTGATGTTATGTTATGATATTATGGGTGAGATCATCATCAGACTGCAAACAGATGAGATGTGGGGAAGTGGTACAGAGTCTGTAAAGTGGTGTTTGAACTGTTACTAAAATCTTTCAAATAAAAAAAAACAGAAGTGTGATTAAGTTTAAAAAAATTCAAGGGTGTGTAATTTCAGAATAAAAATGCTGAAATGTGGTGTTTCTTTACTAAGATAAAGAGACTTGCTTGTAAGTGTCGCATGTCTTTGTGTTTGCAGAGTTGTTTGATACTGTGGTCAGTGTGATAAAGATCAACATGAGATGCTCTTCAGCTTGTGGTTTTCTTTTGCTCTATGTATCTTCTTTGAATCAAACCAAGAAGCCCTTTAGCCGCCTACAGGTGTGTTAAAAAAAGAAAATGTTTATCTTAGTAACTATGTATACAGACTTTCCACTACATAAGATATTCTGTGAATTTGTGTAATATATTGAAAATAAAAATATTCCATGAACTTAATTCGGTACTGACATACGGACGGATGTCAGACTGGCTGCAGATTCTGTGCATGTGTTTGTCGCCTGTCAGCACTGTCTATTTCTAGGCTTCTTGCCCTTGAAAGGTCAAATGCACACATAATTATGCCTAAATGTCCATATTGACAGTTATGTCTTAACATCAACATTTGGGACATGTGTCAGTATCATCCGTGCATTAGGCCTACAGTAGGTCTTAAAGTGAAAGCAGCCTAATACCAGCTTCTGTGTCGTTAATGTTAATCAAACTACAACAACTGGGGGAAACTGGTTCTTAAACTTAAAGCACTGTTTGTGTCTGTATCTTAATGTTGTATTTATTTGTCCTATTGCCATTTGTATATACGTTCTTATTTTATTACTGACTGTTTACTTGATTACTTAATTACTTGGAAATGTTATACTTATATTAGGCAATTGCTTATCACTGTGGTTTTCTTATAAAATTTTGGTAATATTTCCCACGCTAAGTGATCATGTTTTTAAAGCTAGATAGCACACCACTGGACTAGCCTTTGTTTGTGTGTTTTTGTAAGATACCAAAATAAACAAGATTTATGCATTTTGTTTGTTCTATTGTCATGTGTGACTATTACAAGAGCACACCACTGAACTGGAAATATGTATAGATAGTAATAATAATAATTAATAAATAAAGCTGCAATCAGCAACTTAGGGGTCAAGCACCACAGAGGCAGAATCAGGAGCTAAAAATCAAGGTAGTGAGTAAAGACATTTGAAGATGGTTTTAAGCAAAATTGATTAAATCCTATAAATAAAATCACTTGAAATGTGACATAAATGCTTATTACTTTTGATCAGTAGGTGGCACTGACACCAAATTGATCTAGTGTGGTCAGTGTCGGTGACATTTTTTTTTTTGAGATTTTTTTGCGTGATTGAGATTTTTTGTCATATTGTTCGGAAGTTATAAGCAAAGAAAAAAAATCAATTCTAATATTTTGTGACCAAAAGGTGACACTGTGCTGAAACTGAACAGGTACCCTCAGGTCGTGGTTGTCACAACAGATACCAAGCTTCGTCAGAATACTCTAAAGCATTTTGGTGTGTTATTCATCAAATTTTTTCTCATGTCAGCAAATTCTGTGGATTATCTGATTCAGTTTTTGTGAAAATCAGAGCAATAGTCTAGGAGGTGTTTGGAAAACTCATCCACACAGAGACAAAACTTGCAGGATTCATATTTAAACAGTCTTTTTGGGGTTTAATATTCACAGACACTATATCCCAATTAGAATAAAGAATTTAAGAATAAAAAAAAAAAACCTTACCATTCATAATCATCAGCTTGATCAATTTGACCCTCAGAATGAAAGGGCGTGGCCGTGGGCGTGGCCGCATTAGTGGATAATGAGATGACTCACGAAGGACTGACGTCTCTTTTCAAACAGATTACATAAACAGAGAATATTTGTTTTTAAATGATTTAAAACCTGGCATTTCAACATTTCTTTAGACATATGTCTCATGTTTGTGTGATACATATTCATTAAGTTACAGTTAATTTTCTAAAGACTATCAGAATGCACTTCATTGAGAAAGAGACTGCAGCTCGCGCATAATGTTAGTTTTCTTTATTTTGCAAAAAGCACAACATTTTGTTTTTACTGTGAGTGTACACAAATAAAAAAAGACATTCCACAGTTTTTAATAACGTATAACTCTTATTCGCCATTGGTCTGCTGCAGAGGCTTGATTCAACAGCAAGTACAGAGGATGTCGTTGTAGTCTCAGGGGTCAGCAAGGAGATGAATAGGCAGTCAACCCCGCCCGTTTTGGTGGCCTGAAAAGCCATTTGCCTGTGCAGGTGCACAGACGTGAACAAATCAGACTTCAGTATTTCGGAGAAAACAGAGTTTCTCCATAAGTGTCATGAAAACTCTGACGCAATGCGAGTAAACCATATCGAAAGGGAACAAAGTTTGCGGTGAATCGAAATTTAAACTGACAGATCAGAGAGAAAGATTTTCTGTGAGTAATCAATTAAATTTAGACCTGTGTCTCACACAAAGCTGATTTATGTATTCAGAAAACTTGAAAGACACGTCACAAAGCAAATGAATGACTTTTATGGTACTTTATTTGATCTTGGCAGCAGTGATTTAACTAATGGTTGTGCCGAGGCTCGTGAAACTTTTGCAGTATCTTAACAAAATCTATCAACAGTGTTAAATGACTATGATAAATTATCGAATGCCTCCTTATACATCATATAAATAAGGCAAGGCAAGGCAATTTTATTTTTAGAGCACATTTCATACACAATGGTAATTCAAAGTGCTTTACATAAAGAAGAACCAAATACATAATAATAAAAATGGAACGCATAAGAAATAAAAATAACAGTAAAAACAGGGAATACCACTATCTGGATGGAAGAGTTAGGAAATTTCAGGGAGTTTTTTGTTGTTCGTCAGAGCGGATCTAAACGGATCTATCCATCATAAGAACATTAAACATTTTACTCTATAACTTGCTGAAAACCAGACGCCAACAAGTGAAGTCAAGTCATCTTCATTTATATAGCGCTTTTTACAATACAGATTGTTTCAAAGCAGCTTCACAGTGATAATAGGAAAATTATGGACAGAGATTATTTTGGCTTTACAGCAGCTCTAGGAAAAAGTTATTTTCGAGTTAGTAGGTTTTTGTAGGTTTTTGATTGAATCACTTCCGTTGTAAAAATTGTTAATTACTAACTTAGGGGCTGCTTAAAAAGACAACTTTTTTTTCTTTCTTTCTTTCTTTCTTTCTTTCTTTATTTATAAAGCTCTTTCACACAACTACTAGTCGATCCAAAGTGCTGTACAATACAGGTAGAATAAAATGAATAAGAGACAACAAAACATTGAAACACAACATAACAATACGATTTACATAGCTAGATAAAAGCTTGACATAAGGTGATTTTTAAGCCGGCATTTAAATACAGGCAGAGAAGGTGCAGCTCTAATAGAGGCTGGTAACTTGTGCCATAGACTAGGACCAGCAACAGCGAAGGCTCGATCACCTCTGCAATGGAACCTAGATCTAGGAACAGTGAGGAGACCAAGATTACTGGATCTTAGGGACCTATTTGGTTTATAAAGAAAGATTGCCTCGGAGAGATATGGTGGGGCTTGATTGTGCAAGGATTTGTAAACAAAAGTTAAGATTTTAAAACTAATTCTAAATTTAACTGGTAACCAGTTTAGTGAAATAAGAAGGCGAGATGTGGTCGAACTTTCGTCTTCTTGAAATCAGTCTTGCAGCAGCATTTTGGACCATCTGTAAACACACTATAGAAGACTGACTTATACCATAGTAAAGTGAATTACAGCAGTCTAGACGAGATAGAACAAACAAGTGAATAATCTGTTCAAACTGTTTAACAGAGAGTAATGATTTGATTTTTGATAAACGCCGTAAGTGGAAAAAACATGATTTGACCACTGCACTAATTTGTTTCTCAAAACCCAGGTTGCAATCAAAAAGAACACCAAGATTTTTGGCACAAGGTGTAAGGTAGGAGGAGAGATGACCAAAATGAAGGACACAGTCTCGATATGACTTTGAGCCGAACAGAATGATTTCGGTTTTGTTCTCGTTTAACACAAAGAGATTCTGCTTTAACCATATTTGTAATTCGTTTATACAATTCAACAGAGGTCCTAAAAAATCTTTACTTTTATGCTGCAAGGGAAAGTAAAGCTGAGTATCGTCCGCATAAAGGTGGAATGACAAAAGATAGATTGGCAGCATGAATATAGAAAATAAAACTGGAGCAAGAACTGAGCCCTGTGGCACCCCACAAGCAAGTGGGTGTGAGGACGAACTATGTTGGCCAATAGAAACACTAAAGCTTCTGTTAGTTAAAAAAGATTGAAACCAATTCAATACCTTTCCCTGTAGTCCAACACAACTCTTCAACCTGGAAATCAAGATGTTGTGGTCAACCATATCAAATGCAGAGCTTAAGTCTAGTAGCACCAGAGCCACGGTATTCCCTTTATCTGTTTCTAGTAAGATATCATTTACAACTTTTAAAAGTGCAGTTTCTGTGCTGTGTTGTTTATGTTTTACATGGTGTGAGAAAGTCACGTAAACTATACATGAAAACTGATCAGATCAGACTGAAACGGATTCACAGAAATGCGATTGGAATAGGATTTCAAACCACATATTAATGTAGCTCGAAATGGATTCGTAAAAATCGCATTTCATGTTCTTTTTTGCCATTCACACGTGATAAATCTGATTGGATGTCTTTCATATATGCTCAAAAATAGGATTTGGACTGACAGTCTGAGCGTAGCCTTAGAGCACAAGTTACAACACTGATGGAAGTTCATATGGCCACAGGATCAGCTTCATATTTGGATCAATGTAAACGTATGATATTATTTTTATATTCATGAAGTATTTAACCTGCAAGTCAAATCATGCCTGTTTCCTCCTAATAAAAAACTGTTAATGATTCTTAAAGCTGATAAAGATGTCAGAAACTTAAATGTCAAAACATTTTTTTTATTTTTTTTATTTCCTTGAGTCACAGGAAGATGATACTGTTTAATAAAGACATGAAGTTGCTCAATATGTTGCTGTGAGAGTGGATCAGCCTTTTTAACTCAACATTTCCTGATGTGTGAATTATGTCAGAGTTAACCTTTCATTTTTAATTATTTTAATATTAAAGCTGCCATGGAAGTTTACTGAGGCCCCCTATTGACACATTACATGTAAATTATACTGTCGCCCTCTAGTGGAATATTTAAATAATGCTGATCAGTTATCTTCATTGTCATTAGTCCTTATACAGGTGCTGGTCATATAATTAGAATATCATCAAAAAGTTGATTTATTTCACTAATTCTATTCAAAAAGTGAAACTTGTATATTATATTCATTCATTACACACAGACTGATATATTTCTTTTCATTTTGATGATTATAACTGACAACTAAGGAAAATCCCAAATTCAGTATCTCAGAAAATTAGAATATTACTTAAGACCAATACAAAGAAAGGATTTTTAGAAATCTTGGCCAACTGAAAAGTATGAACATGAAAAGTATGAGCATGTACAGCACTCAATGCTTAGTTGGGGCTCCTTTTGCCTGAATTACTGCAGCAATGCGGCGTGGCATGGAGTCGATCAGTCTGTGGCACTGCTCAGGTGTTATAAGAGCCCATGTTGCTCTGATAGTGGCCTTCAGCTCTTCTGCATTGTTGAGTCTGGCATATTGCATCTTCCTCTTCACAATACCCCATAGATTTTCTATGGGGTTAAGGTCAGGCGAGTTTGCTGGCCAATTAAGAACAGGGATACCATGGTCCTTAAACCAGGTACTGGTAGCTTTGGCACTGTGTGCAGGTGCCAAGTCCTGTTGGAAAATGAAATCTGCATCTCCATAAAGTTGGTCAGAAGCAGGAAGCATGAAGTGTTCTAAAACTTCCTGGTATACGGCTGCATTGACCTTGGACCTCAGAAAACACAGTGGACCAACACCAGCAGATGACATGGCACCCCAAACCATCACTTACTGTGGAAACTTTACACTGGACCTCAAGCAACGTGGATTGTGTACCTCTCCTCTCTTCCTCCAGACTCTGGGACCCTGATTTCCAAAGGAAATGCGAAATTTACTTTCATCAGAGAACATAACTTTGGACCACTCAGCAGCAGTCCAGTCCTTTTTGTCTTTAGCCCAGGCGAGACACTTCTGACGCTGTCTGTTGTTCAAGAGTGGCTTGACACAAGGAATGCGACAGCTGAAACCCATGTCTTGCATACATCTGTGCGTAGTGGTTCTTGAAGCACTGACTCCAGCTGCAGTTCACTCTTTGTGAATCTCCCCCACATTTTTGAATGGGTTTTGTTTCACAGTCCTCTCCAGGGTGTGGTTATCCCTATTGCTTGTACACTTTTTTCTACCACATCTTTTCCTTCCCTTCGCCTCTCTATTAATGTGCTTGGACACAGAGCTCTGTGAACAGCCAGCCTCTTTTGCAATGACCTTTTGTGTCTTGCCCTCCTTGTGCAAGGTGTCAATGGTCGTCTTTTGGACAACTGTCAAGTCAGCAGTCTTCCCTATGATTGTGTAGCCTACAGAACTAGACTGAGAGACCATTTAAAGGCCTTTGCAGGTGTTTTGAGTTAATTAGCTGATTAGAGTGTGGCACCAGGTGTCTTCAATATTGAACCTTTTCACAATATTCTAATTTTCTGAGATACTGAATTTGGGATTTTCCTTAGTTGTCAGTTATAATCATCAAAATTAAAAGAAATAAACATTTGAAATATATCAGTCTGTGTGTAATGAACGAATATAATATACAAGTTTCACTTTTTGAATAGAATTAGTGAAATAAATCAACTTTTTGATATTCTAATTATATGACCAACACCTGTATATAGAAGATGAAACATGTATGATCTCTCAGTATCAGACACTGTATCCTCCACTAGGTGGCGCTCTTTCAGTGTGATTAATGTAATATTCAGTCAGTGCTGATGGTGGGAGGGGCCAGTAAAGCTGCTCATTACTGATAAAGAGCTGAATAAAGAGGAAGTAACTAAAGCAGACAGATGTAGAGACAGAGAGATTCACACAGAGAACATTCAGCATAAAGAAGACTGAACTCAACTCACAATGAAGATCCTCCTCATCTTCTTCACTTTCTACCTGATCTCAGGTCAGAGCTTTTCTCTTTCATCACTGCAGTAATGATGCTGTTTTCTGTTCATGAGGTTTCTGATCACAGTATCAATCTGATTGACAGGTGCAGTGAGATGCTTTAGAGTCACTGGATATTCTGGAGGAAGTCTTCTTGTTGATTCACAGAAGGTTTGGTACAGTGACTCCGCTAAATATATGACCAAATTACCTGAGTGGAGAACAATAATAAATTATAAGAAACATGATAACTGGATTAATGAAGGAAGATTCATTTTATTTTGCAATGAATATGAAAACCTCATGATTTACATCAGAGAACTGAACACACAAGATGCTGGAACTTATCGGACTGGGGTTCATGGCAAATGGTCCATCGATATGACTTTGAATGTGGATGAAGGTCAGTCATTTTATGATCAGAGTCCTTGTTTAGTAACTATACTGGTCATTTATATATATATGAAATATATTTCTTTATTTTGTTATTTACAGATTCATGTTGTAAAGTGTCAAAGAGGGTGATGGTGAATATTGGAGAAACTGCCACATTCAGTTGTGAATATTCACAGAATCATATTAATGATCCCAAGATCATGTTAAAAGAGGGGAAAGACTCAATTGAGATGATCTACAGCACATTGAACAAGGAAGAAAGATTCAGTATTTCTGATGACAGACATAAAAACCTCTTCATTGTGAGAATTACTGCTGTGACACCAGATGATGGAGGAGTTTATTTATGTGGAGTTTGGATCAGCAGACACCCATACAGTTACTCCATTATTAATACTGTTCATCTACATATCATGGGTGAGTAGTACATAAAACAAAATCTATCTGGTATAGTTTCTGGTATAGTAAAGTTTCTAGAAGTTTGCTGTCAAGTGAATTAGATGTGATATTTGTGATTGACAGCTAAAGTGGGCGTGTCTAGAGTGAGCGGATACTCAGGAGGTCGTATGATGATCAAGTGTGAACATCCTCAACACAAAACCAAGCCAAAATACATCTGTAAAGAATCAGATGGATGTTCAGAGAGGAAGAATCCAGGAGTTCAGGATGAATGGATGGAGAATGGAGATGTTTCTTTATATGACGACACCAGAGCAGGAGTCTTGATGGTGTTTTTTAGAGAGCTGAAAGCTGCAGATGCAGGAACATACAGGTGTGGAGTGAATGTGTCTCACTATACTGAGAGCTTCACTGAACTTCAGCTGAACGTCACAGATGGTGAGGAACACGATATACTGTATCTTGCATGAATAAAGTGTCTGATCTTATTTTTATTTAATTGTTTTATTTTACAGATGCAAAATATCCAAAGACAGAGACTGAATCTGCTCTTCTTGATGGAGAAGTCAACATCAGCTGTCAGATCCCAGAGGAACATAAAGTTCATTTCTGCAAAGAGGATGATAATCACATCTGTCAAAACATCAGGACATCTACAGTGACAGAAATGAATGGTTCATCTGAGAGAAATGAAGAGAGAGTTTTTACAGTGAGCATCAGTAATGTGAGCGTGAGAGATGCTGGAGTTTACTGGTGTGGAGCAGAAACCAGAGACACACATTTGACCTTCATCTCCCTGACCACCAAAATTCAGCTCAACATCATCAGTGAGTGAATTCAGATGATTTCATTTTAGTAAATACAGTATATTCAGAATCATGTGTGTTAAATGTCTGTGTTTGTTTGTTTGCAGTGGCTCCAGTAGTGAGACGTGAAGGAGAATCTGCTGAGATCTTCTGCCCTTATGATTCAATCTATAAATCAAAGTCAAAGTCTCTCTGTAAGGGGAAGTGCTCCACTAGAGATAGAAATACTCTCAATGAAGAGAAAGAGACCAAGACTGACAGATTGACTCTGAATGATGACGTCACTGCAAGTGTCTTCACTGGGACCATCACTGGACTGACAGCAGAGGATGCTGGGAAATACTGGTGTGCAGTGACATTAGAGAGAGACGTGAATTATCTTTACACTCATCTGATCGTCATCATGAACGAGGGTGAGGAAGGTTTATCATCTGAATATGTGAAACTATGGCTGTGAATTGATGTTCTTATATTTCTAATCATTTCCAGAGCTGAACTTGACTAAGCATGAAGGAGACGACATGTCAATCCAGTGCAAACATCATGATGAACATCAGAAACTCTTCTGCAAAGCACATGAACCCTCCATGTGTGTGAAGGATGGAGTTTCATTGGAGACGATCAGAGATGATCGATTCTCTTTCAGTGATGAAGCTTCTACTGGAGTCTTTACTGTAAACATCACTGATCTGAGAGAAGAGGATTCTGGGATATACTGGTGTGGAGCTCACATCACCACTAAAGTCAACCTCAATGTAAAACAGGGTAAGAAACCCTTTTTGTAACGAATTATTTTTGTTTTGTAGTACTTTTACTGGCTGTAGAACTTAACAGCTCTCCCAGATAGCATCAATGATCGAAATAATGTTGAATCAATGTTAATATGTCAACGTTAACTGCATTGAATTAATATCACTTTTGCACCCTCAATTAATGTTGAATCAATGTTGAAATTTCAACAAAAAATCAATGATGATGGCATTGAATCAGGGTTACAATGTGATGGTGGTTCAACATAATGCTTACACTCTCAGAAAATGAAACACAACTACAACTGACTTAAAGCTACACAGCCTGAAATCAACTGAAGATAAAAGAAGACAATCAATCTCTCAAGATCTCAGCAGACGTTCTTTCTGAGAATGAACAGAGGTTTAGATGTTGATGTTTTATTGA
The DNA here is from genome assembly GCF_019924925.1 of Ctenopharyngodon idella. Lineage (NCBI taxonomy): Eukaryota > Metazoa > Chordata > Actinopteri > Cypriniformes > Xenocyprididae > Ctenopharyngodon > Ctenopharyngodon idella. The sequence goes on from NC_067220.1 coordinate 1,255,591, forward strand.
AAATGTTTGGTCACCATTATGGTGGTCAGTGTTTCCTTGAGTTGGGCAGTTTGACTCTTGGCAATGCATGCTGGGAGTCATGAGTTGTATACTATGGTGGCTCCCAGCATGCATTGCAGAATGAAGGATGTCACCATTGTTGAGATTCATATGCTGATTCTTAATGTCTGTGTGTCTAAAGATTTTTTTAAAAATGTGCACTTTAAAAGTCAAGATTCATAATGTCTGATCTGTAGCAAGAATGTATTGTTGGTGAATGTTACCTATTAAAAACAAATATGCACTTTTGCTCAGGAGAACGATTAGTAAATGACTTTGCTTTATGATGATGAATACTATATCACTCTGTCATTTTGTTTCTACTTTTCTTTGCAACAAACGATGTGTTTTGGTAAACACTGTTACAAAGACCACAAATTCACATAAAAAAGCCAAGAGTCAAACTGCCCAACTCAAGGAAACACTGACCACTATAATGGTGACCAAATATTTTCAATAAAACCAACATCTAAAACTCTGTTAATTCTCAAAAATAACTTCTGCTGAGATCTTGAGAGATTGATTGTCTTCTTTTATCTTCAGTTGATTTCAGGCTGTGTGGCTTTAAGTCAGTTGTAGTTGTGTTTCATTTTCTGAGAGTGTAAGCATGATGTTGAACCACCATCACATTGTAACCCTGATTCAATGCCATTACCATTGATTTTTTTGTTGAAATTTCAACATTGATTCAACATTAATTGAGGATGCAAAAATGATATTGATTCAATGCAGTTAACGTTGACACATAAACATTGATTCAACATTATTTCGATCATTGATGCTGTCTGGGCTGTTTCTTGTCTCGTCACGTTCAGTTTTGAGTAATATAAATCATGTAAATGGTAGCCTATAGACTATCTTTAATTCAAAACGCCAAATTTGACAAAAAAAAAAAAAAAATGCTGGATATCGGCCGTTTAACACTTCTATCATAAAACAGTTGTCAGATATTAAAGTAGCTGTCAAAGCTATTTAGCTACTAACCTTGCTCTTTCAACTCTTCATCATATCTATTTATTGGGGTGGACTGCGTAACATGTAGAATTTTAATCCTAAATTTAACATCAATCAACAAATATGTCAGCAAAAATAATATTTTAAAGGGTTAGTTCACCTAAAAATGAAAATTCTGTCATTAATTACTCACCCTCATGTCGTTCCACACCCGTAAGACCTTCGTTCATCTTCAGAACACAAATTAAGAAATATTTGATGAAATCAAAATCAGACCTTCTCCGTTCTGATCACTCTGTTTGACGCACATGTGTACTGACTTTTGTTTAGTGACATCTGTGTGAAGTTTAAAGGTCGTTTCCTGTCAGGATGAGTTGGGAATAGAGTACCTCAGGGATGACGTGTTTTTGTAGGCAAAACCTGGAAGCGAGTTAGCATTTTAGGACTTCTGGTTTCATCGCCCTAAAGTCAATGGGTTTTTTTAATGGTTTTTGCTAAATCGCCTGAAATAAGGTCTGTGGTTAACAAAGCCTCTAAATATTTTCATGTTTTGATCTATGACATAAAACACACCAGTTATAACCTGCTTGTGATTTTTTTAAACCTTTATTGTGTCTTAAAAACGGCGGTTGCTAACAAGTTGCTAAAAGGGACTACTTCCTTTGGCGGGGACTTTAAACGTCATCATGACAAACAGGACATTTGGACAGCATTTCTCATTAAAAAAAGTGGATAAGTATTCATACACAATGCAGATCATAATCAGCAAGCATGTTTTTAAATAAAGTTTGAGGAAGCTTGGTGGTGGTGACGTTGATCCGCGACCATGGTGTGCTGTAGTCCGTTTATAGCCTACTGTTAGCTTTTTATATCTGATGACTTTATTTAGGCTTCAAAATGTATAAATGTTGTGTTAACTTGTAAAGATTGTCTTGATAGACAAAATGTGTAAGTGTCATAACCCTTTGTTAAACACAGAGCTTATTTTTTGCGATTTTCCAAAAGTCTATGGGAAAAATGCATAGGCTTTCGATCGAGGGAACACGTGCGCTGCTAACTTCCGTGTTGGCCTACAAAAACACGTCATCTCTGAGGTACTCTTTTACTTTCCCCCCCTCAGCTCAGTTTGTGTCATTTTCAGGCGTGTTCACTAGTTTAAAATGTTTTCTGTTCCTTCTTGTTTATTTTTTCAGTAATGATTATTTTATTCATTTTAATGATTGGTTGATGGCTGCAGTCATGATCAAAACAGCAACATTTACATTCAAAACGGCTTTGTAAAAACAGCTTTATCTTTGATTCATTTATTTCTGTGTACAAACCTGATTCCAAAAATGTTGGGACACTGTACAAATTGTGAATAAAAAAGGAATTCAATAATTTACAAATCTCATAAACTCATATTTTATTCACAATAGAATATAGATAACATATCAAATGTTGAAAGTGAGACATTTTGAAATGTCATGCCAAATATTGGCTCATTTTGGATTTCATGAGAGCTACACATTCCAAAAAAGTTGGGACAGGTAGCAATAAGAGGCCGGAAAAGTTAAATGTACATATAAGGAATAGCTGGAGGACCAATTTGCAACTTATTAGGTCAATTAGCAACATGATTGGGTATAAAAAGAGCCTCTCAGAGTGGCAGTGTCTCTCAGAAGTCAAGATGGGCAGAGGATCACCAATTCCCCCAATGCTGCGGCAAAAAAGAGTGGAGCAATATCAGAAAGGAGTTTCTCAGAGAAAAATTGCAAAGAGTTTGAAGTTATCATCATCTACAGTGCATAATATCATCCAAAGATTCAGAGAATCTGGAACAATCTCTGTGCGTAAGGGTCAAGGCCGGAAAACCATACTGGATGCCCATGATCTTCGGGCCCTTAGACGGCACTGCATCACATACAGGAATGCTACTGTAATGGAAATCACAACAAAACTTCCAGAAAACATTGTCGGTGAACACAATCCACCGTGCCATTCGCCGTTGCCGGCTAAAACTCTATAGGTCAAAAAAGAAGCCATATCTAAACATTATCCAGAAGCGCAGGCGTTTTCTCTGGGCCAAGGCTCATTTAAAATGGACTGTGGCAAAGTGGAAAACTGTCCTGTGGTCAGACGAATCAAAATTTGAAGTTCTTTTTGGAAAACTGGGACGCCATGTCATCCGGACTAAAGAGGACAAGGACAACCCAAGTTGTTATCAGCGCTCAGTTCAGAAGCCTGCATCTCTGATGGTATGGGGTTGCATGAGTGCGTGTGGCATGGGCAGCTTACACATCTGGAAAGGCACCATCAATGCTGAAAGGTATATCCAAGTTCTAGAACAACATATGCTCCCATCCAGACATCGTCTCTTTCAGGGAAGACCTTGCATTTTCCAACATGACAATGCCAGACCACATACTGCATCAATTACAACATCATGGCTGCGTAGAAGAAGGATCCGGGTACTGAAATGGCCAGCCTGCAGTCCAGATCTTCCACCCATAGAAAACATTTGGCGCATCATAAAGAGGAAGATGCGACAAAGAAGATCTAAGACAGTTGAGCAACTAGAAGCCTGTATTAGACAAGAATGGGACAACATTCCTATTCCTAAACTTGAGCAACTTGTCTCCTCAGCCCCCAGATGTTTGCAGACTGTTATAAAAAGAAGAGGGGATGCCACACAGTGGTAAACATGGCCTTGTCCCAACTTTTTTGAGATGTGTTGATGCCATGAAATTTAAAATCAACTTATTTTTCCCTTAAAATGATACATTTTCTCAGTTTAAACATTTGATATGTCATATATGTTGTATTCTGAATAAAATATTGAAATTTGAAACTTCCACATCATTGCATTCCTTTTTTTATTCACAATTTGTACAGTGTCCCAACTTTTTTGGAATCAGGTTTGTATATTTACCATGAATTTTGTATGTTCGTAATGTCTGCAAATTAAAGGATTAGTTCACTTTCAAATGAAAATTAGCCCAAGCTTTACTCACCCTCAAACCATCCTAGGTGTATATGACTTTCTTCTTTCTGATGAACACAATCGCAGAAATATTAATAAATATCCTGAAGCATCCGAGCTTTATTATGGCAGTGATAGGGTTCAATGAGTATGAGCTGAAGAAAGTGCCTCCATCCACATCCATCCATCATAAACGTACTCCACACAGCTCTGGGGGTTAATAAAGGCCTTCTGAAGCAAAGCGATGCGTTTGTGTAAAAAAAATATCAATATTTACTAAGTCATGAAGTAAAACATCTAGCTTCTGCATATTCAACTCTTGCAGTTCACAAAGCTTACGCCTTCCCTATTCAACTTACAGAAAATGTGTAACTGACACGATGCCAGTTTATATTTTCTTCGTAACTTCAATATGGAAGGTGGTCTGGCGGAAGCTAGATGTTTTACTTCATAACTTGTTTAAATATGGATATTTTTTTACACAAATGCATCACTTCTCTTCAGAAGGCCTTTATTAACCCCCCAGAGCACGTGGAGAACGTTTATGATGGATGGATGTGGATGGAGACACTTTCTTCAGCTCATACTCAGTGAACCCTATCACTGCCATAATAAATCTCGGATGCATCAGGATATTTATTAATATTTCTCTGATTGTGTTTATCGAAAAGAAGAAGGTCATTTACACCTAGGATGGCTTGAGGGTAAGTAAAGCTTGGGCTAATTTTTATTTCAAAGTGATCTAATCCTTTAACCCAGTCTGTACACTCCCATTTCTCTCTAATCATCACCGTATTTTTCAGATTTCTCTTTGTTCAACATCATTTCTATATGTTCGACTCTGCTGCTGATTGGAGGATTCACTGTGACTGAGTGTTTATTAAGATGAGGTGATGCTGTCCTTCATGAACACACACTGATTATAACTACTACAGACTAACACAAAAACCGTTTATGAATACTCTTTTTCCAAATGAGGACATCCAAAATGTCTTCAAAGGGACGTTTTGTCAGATGCAGGTTATAAACAACTTTTAACCCTTACTTTTTACCTTCATCATTCTTTAAAATCTGATAAACATCACATATTAAATATATAAGCTAAGCCTTTTAAAATCTTTCTGGTCACAAAGTTTCTCATGAAGTCTGGAGGTGTTTTTGTGTTTGTGTGACGATCAGTCCAGCTCAAAGCCACAGAAAACAGGTGAAGGTTCAGAGTTTCAGTTCAGTTTAACTGAAGATCAAACAGACTCACTCAGGAAACCCACAGAGAAAAGAGAGAGAGATGATGAACATCATTTGTCAAGACTAATATTTGCCTTGTTGTTACTGAAGATGTTCCATAATTAAAATATAAATAATTAGTTGGACTGATGGATTCACTCTGTTTGTAAATTAATGGTTTAATGATTAAATGAAACTATAAAATGTACTTAAATATCAACTATATAAACTATTTATCAAACTAGATGTTTTATAAAGGTCATGTGAGCAGTTCGTGCTCGTGCAAAACTCGCCCCTGTAGTGTGTTTGTAAAGTTTTGGGTTTTTAACATGTGGTCAGTGTGATGAAGGGAAACTAACATGACAAGCTATTGTGCTTTTCTTTTGCTCTATTTATATTCTGATGGTCAAACCAGCCTTCAGCCTGCTGCAGGTGTGAGAAAAACAGGAAACGGTTTCGTAGCAACGATAGAAACAAACTTTCCACTCCATAAAGATATAATTTATAGTATATACACAATTATTCCTTTTTTTTTGTTCAGGACAACTGAAAAAAACAAGGTTTTCGAGGTCACAGTGTTTCTGCTGCATGTACAATAACTTTGGTTTTTACAACATCACAGAGAGGAACAAGTTCAAAACTATTTTTGTTACGAACTGCAGTCATGAATATGCGTCTTATAAAATGTCTGCTTGCTTTTCAAATGTTACAAGTTCTGCCAGAACGACTGTTTGGACCTTTTTTCTGTCTCAGGAGAAAATTAGCTTTTAATTTCAGACTTCTGATTGAATCCTTTGGCTCCATCTAGTGGTAAATCTGAGGTAATGTCTGATTTCTTGGTTTTATTTCAGTGAACTTTAGTTGTATTGTATGGCAGTTGATAGTGTAGGTGGATTTTTTTTATTATCATTATTATTATTCTTTTGTTCTGTTTTGATGAATTATAAATGGCACTGATTTACACGCTTCATTAATTTTGAAATCTCAGAGTCAATCTGAAGGAATTAAACACTGGCATAATATGTGATAATTACATGGACTCATTATTCATGTAGATGTTTTAACAACCAAAGTTGAAGATAAAGCAAAGGAAGCAGATGAAGTCAAGTCTCAGCATTTCACTCTTTGTTCAGTTTGTGTTGTTAAACTGTCATCAGTGATGCTGAAGTTTGATTGACAGCTGCTGTCTGTGGTGCTGAATCCACAACTGCCTGTTAAAGAGACAGAAGCAGCAATCAGACTCAGACTTCAGCTGATGAGCCTCTGATGATCTGAAATCTATATTATCTTATTTGTATATGATATATATTTTGTATCTTTAGCATTTTTGTTATGGTACATTATTTCAACCTTCTGTTTTGAATTATTACCTTATTATCCACTTTATTTTGCAGCGCAGAAGTAAGCTGTTTTCTGTGAATGTGCGAAACTTCCTCGCTCACTCTTATATGTTAAAAATAAGGTGGATAGAGAACATGAAAACCTGTATGAGCTCTCAGTATCAGACACTATAATCTGTTCTCTACACAACCTTTCCAAATAAACTGATTTATAATTTGCTGATTTATGTAATGTGTCACTGATGGTCAGTAATTCAGCATAAGAAGTGTAATGTGATGTCTATGAGAACAGGAGCTCATCTGAACAGACTGTGAATGTGTTTGTGTGTGGTGATGAATCTCAGTCATGTGCTGCAGATCAGCTGCTGTCCGCGGTGCTGAACATCTGAACGACTCTCTTCCACCAGCAGGAGATCACACTGACATTTTACTCTTAAAAATATGGTCAACCTGTTTCCCCCTCTGGCTGTTGACAGTATTTTCTGATTTATGGATGATAAAAAAAAGAGAAATCCAAAACACACTCTGTAAAAACCTTTAACTTTTGGAAATATATGCAAATGTGTGCATATTTAATTATATAATACTCCATTTGCAAATTTAAAAATGTCAGAAAACTTGTAATACAAAGTAGTGTACTGTTATTAATCATGTCATGTTCTCTGTGTTTGTCTGTCTTCAATCTTTGTAGTCTGTTGTAGTTTTTCATGTTGATTTCTCCTTGATCGTCTCCCCCAGGTGTGCCCTGTTACCTATTCACAGTATATTCCTGTAGGCTACTTTCTCAGAAATGACAAATATCACCCTGAATGCATTGTTTTATACGGTATATTACTGTTTTAATGGAAAACAGAATGTTGCTGTTGAAATTTGGCCTTTTTTTTACAGCAGTTTTTTACAGTGTATGTTTTGCTGCATTAGGTAAAGCAATGGTTATTTATTATTCGAACATGGTCGCCATCCCAAATCATGCATATGCTTGCCTGTTCAAATACTGGTTTGTGATCATAGCCACCTTAACAACAAGAGCGTTTATGCTGGGATGTGTAGGTTATTGATAAGCGACATGTCTAACTATTTCATGACATTCTATTTAAATGTGTTTTTAAGGAGGAATCGCATCTAGCCTTTACCCTAGCCTTCACCCTCCGCCTATGCCTCCTTGATATATGAATTATGTCAGTTGTATGGGGGATATTTTGTACTACAGTATATCTACAGAGGCTTGTGATTGTTTTTGTTGAGAGGATACTTTGTTCTAATATTTCTGTTTTATTGTGTATTTGTTGTATTTTAAAATGTTGTTTTACTGTATGGCTGCTACATTGGCCAGGTCTCTCTTGTAAAAGAGATTTTAATCTCCATGAGACTTCCTGGTAAAATAAAGGTACATAAAAATAATCTTGTGTTTTAGAATTTTCTTTATGTTTTTGTTTTAACCCTTTATTTTAAATTATTTTAAAGGGGACCTATAATGCCCCTTTCACAAGATGTGATATAAGTCTCTGGTGTCTCCAGAATGTGTCTGTGAAGTTTCAGCTCAAAATACCCCACAGATCATTTATTATAGCTTGTCAAATTTGCCCCTATTTGGGTGAGCAATAAAACACCGTTTTTGTGTGTGTCCCTTTAAATGCAAATGAGCTGCTGCTCCAGAAGAGGGCGGAGCTTTAACAGCTCGTGCTTCGGTTACTCAACAACAACAAAGCTGGAGAATCTCACGCAGCCAAAATGAGGATCATCAGTAACAGTGTTCAGTCTTACATTGTTCAAACCGGAGTCGACACTGATGGAGAGACTCAGGAAGAAGTTACAACTTTTAGAATGAAACTGGACGTTTCTGAATAGTTAGTGGATAAATGTTATGTAGCTGCTGTGGAGCTGATTCAATTCATCCACTAGCATGTGCCGTCATGTTAATCTTTTGTGTTGAATTGACCCTCGTTTGTGAAGCAGTCCGGTGTAAAATGACGGCATGTCAACAACACTCTACTACAACAACTCTTCCTCTTCTCTAAAGCAGCCCAACATGGCCTCACCCCCTTTGTTGCGTGTTCTCGGGGGCGGGGTTTATGTAAATTTTAGGGATTGTGATGTCACTAACCCGGGAAGAAGCTCATTGTAGTCCTTACCAGCCGTTTGTTGTAGTCCTAAAAAGCGATTTCTGTAAAAGAAAATATCTCTCTTTGCATTGAACTTTGAGCGTCGTAACTTTGCAGATGTTGTTTATGCTCAAACAGCAACATTACACACTAACTAAAGTTAAAAAAGTGAAATCATCATCAAGGATCTTTCTGGTCACAAAGCGAGGGAGCGAGTCTACTCTGATGTACACTTCAAGCAGCTCTATATCCCACAATTCAACTTGATTGTGACATCACAGCAGATCGTGCTTAACTGAAGTTTATGATATATTGATTATTTTGGGAAAAATGGTCAATGACTGTCAGCTACGGCTACCAAACAAAAACTTTAAAATTAAAGTAAAATATCCTAATTTAAATAAAGTGCAAAACACTGTTGTTTTACAGGTATATACTGAATTATTACTAACAAAACACATTAACTAAAATGTGAATCTCTTGTATTTAACCAGAAAAAAGCACACATGAATGAATGAATGAATGAATGAATGTAACTATATGTTACTGCCTCTGAAATAAAGCAACAGCAATGTTTTCTGGCTCATCCTGGACTGAAGCACAGGATCTACTCTCCAGCACAATGGTGACCCACAAAACACATGATACAGAAACACTTTAAACTGGCTGCTTTAACTGTGTGTCTGTGATATGTGTTTGTTATAGCAAAAAAGAAAACAAAAACAAAGAGACTCTGATCAGATGATGTTGGTCACTTTTTAAGTGATGCTATTGTCATCATGAAATGCTCTGATTCACTGACGCCGGAGTTAATCTTTGATTAAATTGTTTAATATTAGTTCTTAATTTATCATATGTCAATACTACTGCAGTGCTGTGATACTATAAACAATTTTATTAAAACATTATGCAGACATCAAGAATCAGCATATAAATCTCAACAAAGGTGACAATAATAATAAAAAAATCAGATGAACTCTGAACGTCACAAAACAAGCTACTAAAGTCACAAAAAAGCTTTGTTGAATGTGATTAATGACATAATACTTAAAATAACAGCTGAGTTGTTAATTTACATATATTGTTTGTAATTTTACAGAGTTTTGAGTATAACTTAAAATAAAAGAAAATGACAAATGTTTCCGTTATTTTCCGTAAAATTAGGATTTTCTTTTTACAGTGTATACTAATTATGTTGAGATTTAATTGCATAATAATTGTAGCTACCTTATGTTCACAGTCAAAGTTTAAACTATTGATATTTTGTTTCATTTGTGTAATTTTATTTTTCTTCAACAGCTCATATACATATATATTTCCTCCAACAACTTATACGAATATAGAATGTTGCATAAAACAAATTCATAAGGGGTTTAAATAATAAATCAGCTCCAGAGTGAATTCAAAGTGATCAAGGGCTTAGTTCCATTTAAACCTTATGCACGGGTTCCTCCAGTAGAGGGCACTCATGCAATGTAAGCAATGACACACATCCAAGTCCACGAGACAGAGGGAAGTTAGTGAGTGAAGGGCATAAAAATTTGGAGTGGAACGCAGCCATAGAGAAAATTAAACCTGTATGATCTCTCAGTATCAGACACTGTATCCTCCACTAGGTGGCGCTCTTTCAGTGTGATTAATGTAATATTCAGTCAGTGCTGATGGTGGGAGGGGCCAGTAAAGCTGCTCATTGCTGATAAAGAGCTGAATAAAGAGGAAGTAACTAAAGCAGACAGATGTAGAGACAGAGAGATTCACACAGAGAACATTCAGCATAAAGAAGACTGAACTCAACTCACAATGAAGATCCTCCTCATCTTCTTCACTTTCTACCTGATCTCAGGTCAGAGCTTTTCTCTTTCATCACTGCAGTAATGATGCTGTTTTCTGTTCATGAGGTTTCTGATCACAGTATCAATCTGATTGACAGGTGCAGTGAGATGCTTTAGTGTCACTGGATATTCTGGAGGAAGTCTTCTTGTTGATTCTGGAAGGTCTTCATCCAATAACAGATATCAATATCTGAAAAAACAAAACACCCTGGGAAGATGGAATATAATAATAGAGAATAATAAACACAATCAATGGATTAATAAAGAAAGATTCACTCTGTATGTCAACACAAACAGACACATCATGCTTTTCATCAGAGAACTGAACCTACAGGACTCTGGGAGATACCGGATTGGGCTTTCAGGTTCAGGGGATATTGAAATACATTTGAATGTGAAAGTTGGTGAGTAATTTTGACATATGAGATACAAATGGGGCAGAATATACAATTTAAAGAATATATGGCAACACCTTTAGATTTACAGTAGGATTTCAATTCTAATGTTAATTTAGGGTGACCATATTATGGGTTTCTAAAATAATAAATTGCTAATTATGCTAATTAATTATGCAATGCTAATTAATACAGCTTGAAATTAAAAAAAAAAAAAAAAATTCTAGAAGTTTACATAGAATTAAGATTAATCTAGATTTATAAATGCTGGAAAAAACAGCATTGTTCACTGTGAGCTCATTTAATGCACTGACTATGTTAAGAAATGAAAGCGTTTTGTGTTACCAGTTAACTTAGCTGACAAATATTCTCCTTTGGTTGATGTTTTGTGCTTTGATGAACTAATATCATTTGCATCCAAATCGCACCTTCATTTACCAATTACATGTACGTAGTTTGCAGGTCAGGTATTCTGCTTCAAACCGGTCCGACCGGGAAAAGGCAAAGGAAATTTTGTGCAATTTGTCCATGATTTACATTTTCACTTTGGGCACTGTAAAGAGATCCACCATCCGTTCCTGCTCAGCGCTTCTTTTAGTGGTCAGTTTACACTGAACACATTTATGCAGGTGAAAAAGAGGCGAGGGCGCATATGAGACTCGTTATTTTCTAAAGTTTGACTTATTTTAACTTGATATCTTTAAAACGTGGTGGTTAAAGACATCAGTGTAAAACATGTTTACAAAGAGAAACTATTTCAAAGCAGTGCAGTGGAACACAAGTTTCTTTGTGAATTCACAATCACCATATTATTACTGATGCTGATTGAGAAACAGTTTGACCAACAGCATGTAGGCATCGTACACGACTATAGAGAGCGCGTCAAAATGGGAAAAAAGACAAATCTTGGCCATATGAGGTTATTTAGAAATCGCTTTTTAGGAGGAACTATGGTCACCCTAGTTATATGTCCAGCACCCTCCTCAAAACTGCTAAACAAAATATTTTTATATAAAAATGTTCTATTATGTGTAAATGACAGATTCATGCTGTAACAAGACAAAGAGAGTGGAGGTGAAGAATGGAATGACTGCTGTCTTCAGCTGTGAATATTCACAGAATCATATTAATGATGAGAAGATAATCTTCAAAGAAGGAAAAAACTCTATTGATGAGATTATAAACAAAACATGGAAAAAGAACAGCAGGTTCAGTATGTCTGATAGAAAAGATCAACAATTTATGACTGTGACAATTTCTCCTGTGAGACCAGATGATGGAGGAGTTTATTTATGTGGAGTTTGGATCAACAGACACTCGTACAGTTACTCCATTATTAATACTGTTCATCTACATATTATTATGAGTGAGTACACTGTAGATATGTCTAGATGTTACCTTCCATTGCCATAACCAAATGATTTAGTCATTCTTTTTTTTTTTTTTTGATTACTTTTTTTAATGAGAATAGAACATGGTCAACATGTCTGACACAACTTAACTGTATACCAAACCAAAATAAAATCAATAACAATAATAAATAAAGAAATAATAATAGATAGATAAAAATAAATAAAATGACTTGAATAAAATCAAATAGATAAGATGTTATAGTTTGATGTACATATAAAGTGATATTTGTGATTGACAGATAAAGTGGGCGTGTCTAGAGTGAGCGGATACTCAGGAGGTCGTATGATGATCAAGTGTGAACATCCTCAATACAAAACCAAGACAAAATACATCTGTAAAGAATCAGATGGATGTTCAGAGAGGAAGAATCCAGGAGTTCAGGATGAATGGATGGAGAATGGAGATGTTTCTTTATATGACGACACCAGAGCAGGAGTCTTGATGGTGTTTTTTAGAGAGCTGAAAGCTGCAGATGCAGGAACATACAGGTGTGGAGTGAATGTGTCTCACTATACTGAGAGCTTCACTGAACTTCAGCTGAACATCAGAGATGGTGAGGAACATGAAATACTGTATCTTGCATGTTTGAAGTATCTGATCTGATTTTTATTTAATTGTTTTATTTTATAGATGCAAAATATCCAAAGACAGAGACTAAATCTGCTCGTCTTGATGGAGAAGTCAACATCACCTGTCAGATCCCAGAGAAACATAAAGTTCATTTCTGCAAAGAGGATGATCATCACATCTGCTCATCTAAAGCAACAGAAATGAGTCCTTCATCTGAGAGAAATGAAGAGAGAGTTTTTGCAGTGAGCATCAGTAATGTGAGCGTGAGAGATGCTGGAGTTTACTGGTGTGGAGCAGAAACCAGAGACACACATTTGACTTTCATCTCCCTGACCACCAAAATTCAGCTCAACCTCATCAGTGAGTGAATCCAGATGATTTCATTGTAGTAAATACAGTATATTCAGAATCATGTGTGTTAAATGTCTGTGTTTGTTTGTTTGCAGTGGCTCCAGTAGTGAGACGTGAAGGAGAATCTGCTGAGATCATCTGCCCTTATGATTCAATCTATAAATCAAAGTCAAAGTCTCTCTGTAAGGGGAAGTGCTCCACTAGAGATAGAAATACTCTCAATGAAGAGAAAGAGACCAAGACTGACAGATTGACTCTGAATGATGACGCCACTGCAAGTGTCTTCACTGGGACCATCACTGGACTGACAGCAGAGGATGCTGGGAAATACTGGTGTGCAGTGACATTAGAGAGAGACGTGAATTATCTTTACACTCATCTGATCGTCATCATGAACGAGGGTAAGGAAGGTTTATCATCTGAATATGTGAAACTATGGCTGTGAATTGATGTTCTTATATTTCTAATCATTTCCAGAGCTGAACTTGACTAAGTATGAAGGAGACGACATGTCAATCCAGTGCAAACATCATGATGAACATCAGAAACTCTTCTGCAAAGCACATGAACCCTCCATGTGTGTGAAGGATGGAGTTTCATTGGAGACGATCAGAGATGATCGATTCTCTTTCAGTGATGAAGCTTCTACTGGAGTCTTTACTGTAAACATCACTGATCTGAGAGAAGAGGATTCTGGGATATACTGGTGTGGAGCTCACATCATCACTAAAGTGCATTTAACTGTCAACAAGGATAAGAATAAAGGTAAGAGTTTAATTTATTTGTATTGTCAAATATGAACGCTTGAACAATCACTCAGTCTGACTTTAATATACATTATTGCTTTTGTTGCTCTTAAATTGGATGCACTGAAACTTCTGTTCTATTATTTCATTCAACTAAGTAGATATTAATATAATAATTTATCCTCACTAGATAAAATTATTGACCTATACTGCACATTTGTTCTGTCACCAAAACAAATTCCTTGTATGTGCAAACATATAAAGCTCTTTCTGATTCTGACATCTGGATCTCTGGATTTTTATGGCACTTTATTCCAAACCTGTATTCTTTATGTATTTTCCAAGTTTTGAGTGTTTTCGTGATTCCTGATAATCTCATATAGAAAAATTCCATATACTTCCTCTATTGCTTATGAAAACTTTGCATCTCATTTTCTGACATTGCTCAGGGGGTGCACAGGAGGTGTTTAGTGTTTGTGGTGAAGAGGGTGTTTTCATTTCATGTCAAAACCACAGAAATGAGCTGAAGGTTCAGAGTCTCAGGTTAATGTGACTGTGAAGAATTAACGGTCTTTATTCAGGAAACCCACAGTGAGACTAGAGGTCGACTGATATGGGTTTTTCTCTGGCCGATGCCGATATATGCTGCCAATATTTTTTTGGCCGATTTTCTTTTTTCCCCCTTCATCTCAAAAAATCTTACAGTTAAGTAATAAGAAGTGATACAGAAAATTGCTTGAAAATAAACATTTATTGAACAACATAAACCTCTCCAATCAGTGCACTTGTATAATTTAAATAAAAAAGAAATAATGTATTCATAAATATTAAATACACAAAACAGGTAATCAAAAATCTAGACCATGTCAAATACACCTAGTAGTAGCATAATTGATAGTAATAATACATGGCTCAACTTTTTAAGCACCTTCTCAAAACTGCTCTGAAACATGCTTTTTGTTTATGTTTGTTGACAGACACTGCTATAAGTCAAAAGGCCATAATGTAAGTGATAACAAAAATGAAAGAGTTCACTCATATTACACAGCCTGCTTCTCATAACTGCTTAAAAGTGCACTGGTCACGAGCGATGACGTCGTGGAGGCTATGTCCAACCCACAGACACATTTAATGAGGAAAGTTAACATCCACGTTTCAGCCTTAAGTTTCGCCTGAATTGCACGTGTTTCTACTTTCACATGCAAATGACTTGTTGCACTTATGAAAAGCATGGTCGGCATCAATTCTAGTAGGCTACAGTGTAATTATGCTTTCAAAACAGTCTGTTTTCCCCTGCCGTCTTTAGTTGAAGCTGTGTGTGAACAAGGCACGGCTGCAGAGTCTGAGTTATGCCACTTTTCCACTGAATTTACCTGGAACAATTTGTCCCAGGAACTTTTTTCCCCCAGACCTGTTGCTGTCTGCGTTTCCATCGCGATCTAAAGTTCTGTGAAGATTAAGTCCGGTAACGTAGGACTGCGTGAAACTTTCCATTTCGTCCTCCACATATAAGTTTAATAAAGCCTGAACCTCATCGTCGGTCCATCGGTCATATTTTTAAACTCCACGATTCGAATAGCAAACAACTCTTACTGCACGCACCGCAGACTTTAAAAATGGTGGTTGAAATAAAATTCCGCATGGAGTCAACCAATCAAAATGCTGTGTGAACTTAACCAATCAGCATGTTCAGCACCCTTGTCCCACCCCCGAAAGTTCCAGAACTTTGGAAAAGTACTACCTAGCGAGCAGGTGCTTTCTGAGGGGGAAATTTTTACCTTCATTTAGACCCTGGTTCCTGCGGTCAAAACACACGAGTACCACCCCAAAGTCCCTAGTTCCTGGGGAAAGTTCCTGCGGTGGAAACGCGGCTTTACTCCGTCTCACACGCAGCCTCAGAGGAGGAGAAATTCTCCGGTAATGTACAGAAACAGAATTGATAACGTTGGAGCTCATCTATACAGTGCAGGCTACTATAATAATTTAGACGCTGGACTCATTACCAGGTTTTGGTACCCGTGCCTACCTGTGGCCTAAACTACAGCTGGTTGAAGGCTCGCACAGCCCGTCTGCGTGCAGCCCAATTTTTGAGACCGCGAGGACGGTCCGTGTACAACAGCGCATGTGCGAGTGATTTGAGCGCTTGAAAACAGCAGTCCACTAGGAGTATAGGCTACTTTGAAAGGCTCACATGCTCAGCTGTGCGCAAGATGCAGCAGATCATGGAAAATGAAGTACATCCGAGCCTTTATGCCAGTGGAATGGCAATCTGCTTGCCACAAGAGGCAGCGTCACGTGTTCGACAACAACATTTAGCTGCTCGCAGATGCACCTGCCTATTAATCAGCCTAATTTGCAGCACAATTTGCCGATGCCGATTAATTAAAAAATAATTAAAAAAGAGTTCATTCGGTTGACCTCTAAGTGGGACACATGAGACTCAACAGAGACAGATGAAGAACATGTTTTATGTGTAGGTCTGCAGAAGAGAGACTAAAATGTGCAAATTTTCCCCATAAATAGTCAATTGAACGTATTTCCTAATGTGTGAATGTTGATTAACTGTTTTATTTTCAGATTCCTCCATGATCATCATTATTTGTGTGTGTGTGATTCTGCTGCTGATTGGTGGATTCACTCTGACTGTGTGTAAATTAAGACACAAGAGACGAGGTTTGATCATTTATTATCTGTTGAAACAAATTAATAATTAGTTATTGTAGTGTTTCTGAACTGCTTGAATCTTCTGACTGTCAGCAGCAGTAAAATCTCACTGACTCAATGAGTTTCTGTCTCAGATGCTGCTGTTTGTCTCCAGTTTGATCTAGTTTGTCTTTCTCTTACTGATCGATTCATTTTGTTTTGGGTTATTAGGAAGAACCTCGACATCAGACAAGAGAAAGAGGAAGAAAAATATAATGGTGAGTCAGAGTGTGTGTATGTTTGTAGAAATATTGTGCTTATGAGATTTTCTCGTTTCATTGTACGTTTTCTCTCTATTTTCTCCATGTTCAGTCATTATGTGCAGACAGCAGACGTGATTCTCTCACAGATCCTGGATCAGCTCCTGATGATTTACCCACAATCCCCTCTGATGAGCTCCTGTATGCGTCTGTCAGTTTCCAGAAGCATGAAGAGTCTCTCAGTGACGCTACAGTCTCCTTCAGTAAGGACCAGATTCACTCTGATTACGCCACGGTCAGTCACCGCATGAGACTCAACTAACTCACTTATAACAGATCACAGATCAGCACACTTTACTAACAGTATTGCTTACGTTTACAGTTCATTGATAAAAATCTCTTTATAATCCATAATTTAGTGTTAAACAGATGTTTTATTGATCAGGGTCGTTCAGTCTGTTGAATCATGAGACATTTTATAGTTTCTGCTGCTGATCATGTTTCTTCTTTCACATGTTTAAAATAGCAGGTGTGTCAGAGGTTTACTGGTGTGTGTACAGAGTTTGTCATCTCAGTTTATCTGAGGGTGTGATAAAAACAGGAAATAAAACCACTGAGTGACACTTATAGAATAAACTGTAAAGTTTCCACTCCAAATACAGAGACACGTACAGTTATTAAAGTCTCTTTAACAGCAGCTGTTTAAATGTTTTCTCTTTCTCGTCTCTCTGAATATTGATTCTCTTTGACCTGCTTTTGTTTTGTACATGCAAGAGACTTTTGCTGATGTTGTTTTTAGTTCATTCATGCTCTGTTGGAACTGAGGTCATTTTTTCTGATGTAAGAGTTTTACTGTATAATAATATATTTTATTCATTTAAAAAATAAACATTTATATTTTCTGCTTATTCCTTGTTTGATGCCCAAAGCTGTTATTTAAAGTTGTAGAATCAGAGAGATTATTTACACTGTTTTTTACATTACATTATATAAATGCCAGCAGCCATAACTCCCTGTAGCCCAAGACTGGTTGCCCACTGAAGCTAGGCAGGGCTGAACCTGGTCAGTACCTGGATGGGAGACCTCCTGGGAAAACCAGGTTGCTGCTGGAGGTGTTAGTGAGGCCAGCAGGGGGTGCTCATCCTGTGGTCTGTGTGGGTCCTAACGCCCCAGTATAGTGATGGGGACACTATACTGTCAAAAAGCACCGTCCTTCGGATGAGACGTTAAACCGAGGTCCTGACTCTCTGTGGTCGTTAAAAATCCCAGGATGTCCTTCGAAAAGAGTAGGGGTCTAATTTGCCCATTGGCCTCTGTCCATCATGACCTCCTAATCATCCCCATACACTGATTGGCTTCATCAGTATGTCTCCTCTCCACCAATAAGCTGGTGTGTGGTGGGCGTTCTGGCACAATATGGCTGCTGTCGCTTCATCCAGGTGGTGCTGCACATCGGTGGTGGTTGAGGAGATTCCCTCTTCCATGTAAAGCGCTTTGAGTACCCAGAAAAGCACTATATATTTATATATATAAAAGCACTATATAATTTTGTCAAACATTGTCATGGCATTGACTTATACATGAAACTTTCTGTCTCAAAGTTTCTCACGAGCGCTGGAGGTGTTGTTTGTGTTGGCGTGATGAACAGGCTGTTTTTTTCCGTCCAGCTCAAAGCCACAGAAAACTGGTGAAGGTTCAGGGTCTCAGTTCAGTTTAATTAAACAGACTTACTCAGGAAACCCACAGTGAGACACATGAGACTGAACAGAGAGAGACAGAAGATCAACATCCATTGTGAGCAGAAGACAATAAAGACCAAGAGCTGATCGTTCACTAATTCACCTCCAACATTTACTGAGAGTGATGAACTTTTCTTATTAAAAATAAATAATAATAATAAAAAAATCCTTGTGGGAATTGATAATGTCTTTAATAGTTCTTTAAATGTCATGCATTTATATTGTTAGTATATTTATGTCAACACCACTTTAAACAAGTAACATCTTCAAGATTTACTTTGAATTTCATTGTTTTATTAAGATTTTTTCATCACTTTCTTTCTGGTCCAATTCTAAACATCAGCATATCTTTGTATGGCAGTAACAGTGAGAGTCGTATGATGCATTTTTGAATTAATTTTGAATTCAGCCCAACCAAAAAGTTTTTTAACCTAGTTTTTTTTTTTTTTTTTAACTAGGATGAAGAGACTTGCTTGTAAGTGTCTCAGGTCTTTGTGTTCACAGTGTTGTTTGATACTGTGGTCAATGTGATAAAGATAAACAGCGTGAGATGCTCTTCAGCTCGTGGTTTTCTTTTGCTCTATTTATCTTTTGTTGGTCAAATCAAAAAACCCTTCAGCCTCCTGCAGGTGTGATAAAAAAGGAAATGTTTATCTTAGTAATGATGGACACAGACTTTCCACTCCATAAAAAGATGCTGTGAATTTATTTAATATCTGAAAATAATATTATTATTTATAATATATCCCAGCTATTCAGAATCCTATTAATCTATTCTGCTCCAAATGGTTTTAGTCAGATCAACTAAACATATTTGCTAGAGGGAGCTGAAATCTCAAAACTGTATTTGTTAATAATCCAAACCAACTGCAGTCATAAATAAGTGTTCATTATAAAAGATCTGCTTGCTTTTCAAATGTTAAAAGTACAACTGTTCAGATCTCTTTAATTTCTGTAGCACTGATACATTTTACATTGTTTGATATTTGCATTCAACTTTATTCTGTGATAAGACAAACAAACTCAGGAGAAAAAATATGAATCAACACTGCATTGCATGTGTCTGACTATGTATTTTATTCACGGTGACACACAGAACCTTCTCTTCTTATTTAGATTATAAATATTCAGTCATTACACGACAACATACACCCGAGAGCCAATGAGATTTAAGCGCAGTTTCTACTCCTCCCTTTTCTCCTTATATGGAGCTGAGCGCTGCGCTTCCGTTTGAATGAAAACAAAGTTCGCGGGTGAATCAAAATTTGAGCTGACAGATCAGAGAAGAAGATTTTCTGTGAGTAATCAATTACATTTAGATCTGTTCCTCACACAAAGCTGATTTATGTATTCAGAACACTTAAAAAACACCACGAAGCGTATGAATGACTTTTATGGTACTTTATTTGATCTTGACAGCAGTGCTTTAACTAACGGTCGCGCTGAGGCTCGTGAATCTCACAATATCTTTACAGATTCAAACAACACTGTTACTGACTGTGATAAATTATGAAATGCCTCATGATACAGTGTATACATTAGTATATTAAACATTTTACTCTAAAACTTGTGAAATATAAAAAGGACTCGAACATTAGGCCTATATCAAACTATATGTACACTTTCTGAAAGAAATGTGAATACTGCATGCGAAACTTGCCCCCACAATGCAATGGGATGATTGCCAGGTCTTTAAAAATTTGTTAAATTATATAATTAACTCTTTCCATATATAGATTTTTTTAAGCACACTGCAACCTTTCAGAAACACGATTAAAACTACCATTTTGTGAAATTCCTTAGTTTCATTTAAATAGAGACAACAAAAACATTGAACTAATACATGGTCTGAAAAGATTTCTTGAGAGCATCAACTTGTCTGAGACTGAAAACACAAACACAAATGTCTTATTCACACCTCTGGCTCCATCTAGTGGTAAATATGTGTTAATGCCTGTTAAACTTGTTGGTTTTTGTAAACAGTCTTTGTGTAGGTTATGGTGTGGTAGTTGATAGAGTAGATGCTTGTTTCTTATTCTTCTGTTCTGAATAATTGTAACTGATTGACATTATGACACTGATTTACACACCTGTGAATTTGCAATGAAAGAGTCAATCTGGAGGAATTAAAAACCGGCATAATATTTGATAATTACATGGACTCATTGTTCATGTAGATGTTTTTAAAATCAAAGTTAAAGAAGAAGGAAGCAGATGAAGTCAAGTCTCAGCATTTCACTCTTTGTTCAGTTTGTGTTGTTAAACTGTCATCAGTGATGCTGAAGTTTGATTGACAGCTGCTGTCCGTGGTGCTGAATCCACAGCTGCCTGTTAAAGAGACAGAAGCAGCAATCAGACTCAGACTTCAGCTGATGAGCCTCTGATGATCTGAGGAGTGAAAGACCAGAAACACTGCAGACACAATGAGATGTTCAGATCTGAATACATTTGCCTTCTAAGGCTACGTTCACACTGTCAGTCCAAATCCGATTATTTGTGTATCCGATTGGAATCTGATCTGAAACTATTGACTGACCTCCACATTGTGTATCAACTGTTCAGATGTGATTTGTGTGTCCATCCCACTCTTTCGTTAACAGGAATATCTGCATTGGTTTCTATGGCAGTGATGTTGTGTTGGTAAGTATACACCAAAAACAACAACAACAAATGCAACATGGAGAGGTTTGCAATACAGATGTTGTCTTATTTACAACATGACATTGTGCAGACTTTCAGCATGTTTTCTATAACAACATCTGATGTTTACGTTTTACATGGTGTGAGAAAATCACATAAAGTATACGCAAAATCAGATCAGAGCATTCAGACTGAAACGGATTTACAGAAATTCGATTTGAATAGGATTTCAAACCACATATGAATGTAGCTCGAAATGGATTTGGAAAAATTGCATTTCATGTTATTTTTTGCCATTAGCACATGCTAAATCTGACTGGATTCCAATCGGATATGCACAAAAATAGGATTTGGACTGACAGTCTGAGCATAGTGTATTGACAAATCAGACACGATTATTGTCATATTTAACAAATAATCTGTAAAACTCATTCTGAGGCTTGTGGGACCCTCCCCCACGGACCAGCCTGTGCAAGAGCCTCAGTTACCATGGCCCATCAGAAAAGGCTTAATAGCCCCGAAGTATGTGACCACGTGGAAAAGCAGAGGCAAAGAGACCAATAGCCCTCAAAACAGACTTTCCTGCATTAATTTATAGATGATCTGATCTATAAATGAACATGCTTCCCAGGACATTGTGTTTTTAGGATTATGATTGTTTTGCAGCATCTTTTGTATGATATTTTGTGTTAGGCATATTTTAGGATAAGAACCAATGGCTAACATAAACTCACCTATACAAAGTTTGGTGTCTCTGAGTTTGTATTTTGAAGACTTAAATGATCGTGTATATGATATATTGATACCTGTGCAACATATCAGTATTACAAGAATCTTTAATAGGTTCTTCTCCATCTGTAACCAATCCAGTTACATGCACACGATCTGCTCAAGGCAATGTATCGTAAATTCTCCTGTCGGGAGCTCATATATGATTGGTCCACTGATGCAGAGGAGGAATGGCCAGCACCCGACCTTAAAAGCCAGCGCACAATGCTCCTCCCTCTCTCTTGCTGATACGACCGAAACTGCATCGGTGAGGGCTTCTGCCTGCCTATTGATTACAACTTTGGACCGAACCATCAAGGATTTCTCCTCAGCCTGCAGATCCGATGCTCCTCAACAGCTAAAGGCATTTTGCAAGTATCGTAGATTTGAACACTAAACAGCGATTTAGTATTAATTTGTGAACCCCCTTTGTTAGCAAAGGTGCTTTATTACTGAGAAAACTGATGGTCTTTTCCAGCTTGTTTGATTCTTCTTCCTAGCTCCATTTCCTTTTCCCACTTCTGGTTTCACTCATTTTACCCATGTACGTGTGACTTGTGTGTATGTATGTGTTTGTTAGTTTAGTTATGTGTTTGTGATTTAGTTAATAAAACTTGTGCACAATACATATTTGGTTCTGACTCACTGTCTGCAATAAATTGTCTCATAAATGATTTAGATCTTATTACCAGCTCTAAGTGCTGTAAATGCTAAGAAAGACTTATTTTTCTATGGCCATGAAAAATACCCTTCTCTTAGAATTAATAATCAATACTCAATGTTCACAGAATGAAACTGATTGATTGATTGTAATTTTAATGTAGTTACATCAAGTTAATCTGATTAACTGATACAAATATTCATAATTAATCATAATTAATAATCATGTGAATAATTATTCATATTTCCCCTTTAAGCTAATATCGCTACAGTAGTCTTAGAGCACAAGTTACAACAGTGATGGAAGTTCATTTGGCCACAGGATCTGCTTCTTATTTGGATCAATGTAAACTTAAACTTATGATATTATTTTTATAGGCATGAAGTATTTAACCTGCAAGTCAAATCATGCCTGTTTCCTCCTAATAAAAAACTGTTAGTTTCTTACAGCTGATAAAGATTGTGGATCAGCCTTTGTAACTCAATGTGTGAATTATGTCAGTTAACCTTTCATTTTAAATTATTTTAATCCTAAAACTGCCTTTGTAAGTTTACTGAAGCCCCCTATAGATATACAGTGGGTACAGAAAGTATTCAGACCCCCTTAAATTTTTCACTCTTTGTTATATTGCAGCCATTTGCTAAAATCATTTAAGTTATTTTTTTTTTCTCATTAATGTACAAACAGCACCCCATATTGACAGAAAAACACAGAATTGTTGACATTTTTGCAGATTTATTAAAAAAGAAAAACTGAAATATCATATGGTCCTAAGTATTCAGACCCTTTGCTGTGACACTCATATATTTAACTCAGGTGCTGTCCATTTCTTCTGATCATCCTTGAGATGGTTCTACACCTTCATTTGAGTCCAGCTGTGTTTGATTATACTGATTGGACTTGATTAGGAAAGCCACACACCTGTCTATATAAGACCTTACAGCTCACAGTGCATGTCAGAGCAAATGAGAATCATGAGGTCAAAGGAACTGCCTGAAGAGCTCAGAGACAGAATTGTGGCAAGGCACAGATCTGGCCAAGGTTACAAAAAAAATTTCTGCTGCACTTAAGGTTCCTAAGAGCACAGTGGCCTCCATAATCCTTAAATGGAAGACGTTTGGGACGACCAGAACCCTTCCTAGAGCTGTCCGTCCGGCGAAACTGAGCTATCGGGGGAGAAGAGCCTTGGTGAGAGAGGTAAAGAAGAACCCAAAGATCACTGTGGCTGAGCTCAAGAGATGCAGTCGGGAGATGGGAGAAAGTTGTAGAAAGTCAACCATCACTGCAGCCCTCCACCAGTCGGGGCTTTATGGCAGAGTGGCCCGATGGAAGCCTCTCCTCAGTGCAAGACACATGAAAGCCCGCATGGAGGACTCCAAGATGGTGAGAAATAAGATTCTCTGGTCTGATGAGACCAAGATAGAACTTTTTGGCCTTAATTCTAAGCGGTATGTGTGAAGAAAACCAGGCACTGCTCATCACCTGTCCAATACAGTCCCAACAGTGAAGCATGGTGGTGGCAGCATCATGCTGTGGGGGTGTTTTTCAGCTGCAGGGACAGGACAACTGGTTGCAATCGAGGGAAAGATGAATGCGGCCAAGTACAGGGATATACTGGACGAAAACCTTCTCCAGAGTGCTCAGGACCTCAGACTGGGCCGAAGGTTTACCTTCCAACAAGACAATGACCCTAAGCACACAGCTAAAATAACGAAGGAGTGGCTTCACAACAACTCCATGACTGTTCTTGAATGGCCCAGCCAGAGCCTTGACTTAAACCCAATTGAGCATCTCTGGAGAGACCTAAAAATGGCTGTCCACCAACGTTTACCATCCAACCTGACAGAACTGGAGAGGATCTGCAAGGAGGAATGGCAGAGGATCCCCAAATCCAGGTGTGAAAAACTTGTTGCATCTTTCCCAAAAAGACTCATGGCTGTATTAGATCAAAAGGGTGCTTCTACTAAATACTGAGCAAAGGGTCTGAATACTTAGGACCATGTGATATTTCAGTTTTTCTTTTTTAATAAATCGGCAAAAATGTCAACAATTCTGTGTTTTTCTGTCAATATGGGGTGCTGTGTGTACATTAATGAGAAAAAAAAAATGAACTTAAATGATTTTAGCAAATGGCTGCAATATAACAAAGAGTGAAAAATTTAAGGGGGTCTGAATACTTTCCGTACCCACTGTATGTAAATTATACTGTCGCCCTCTAGTGGAAGATTTAAATAACTCTGATCAATTATCTTCAGTGTCATTTGTCCTTATATAGAGAAGATGAAACCTGTATGATCTCTCAGTATCAGACACTGTAACCTCCACTAGGTGGCGCTCTTTCAGTGTGATTAATGTAATATTCAGTCAGTGCTGATGGTGGGAGGGGCCAGTAAAGCTGCTCATTACTGATAAAGAGCTGAATAAAGAGGAAGTAACTAAAGCAGACAGATGTAGAGACAGAGAGATTCACACAGAGAACATTCAGCATAAAGAAGACTGAACTCAACTCACAATGAAGATCCTCCTCATCTTCTTCACTTTCTACCTGATCTCAGGTCAGAGCTTTTCTCTTTCATCACTGCAGTAATGATGCTGTTTTCTGTTCATGAGGTTTCTGATCACAGTATCAATCTGATTGACAGGTGCAGTGAGATGCTTTAGAGTCACTGGATATTCTGGAGGAAGTCTTCTTGTTGATTCTGGGGAGGTTTGGTTCAGTCACTCTGCTAAATATATGGCCAAATTACCTGAGTGGAGAACAATAATAAATGATATAAAACATGATAAATGGATTAATGAAGGACGATTCACACTGTTTCGAAGCAATGAGGAAAAACTCATGATCTACATTAGAGATTTAAATCAACAAGATGCTGGAAGATACCGGATTAGTGTTATTGACCAGCAGTACATTGATATGATTTTGAATGTGGAAGAAGGTCAGTCATTTTAAGATAAAAGTCTTTGTGTGGTAAAACTACTGATCATTTCATAGCTTTTATATTTATAAAATATATTTCTTTATTTTTGAATTACAGATTCCTGTTGTAACGCGTCAAAGAGGGTGATGGTGAATATTGGAGAAACTGCCACATTCAGCTGTGAATATTCACATAATCGTATTAATGATTCCAAGATCATATTCAAAGAAGGAAAAGATTCCATTGAGACGATTTACAGCACATGGAAGAACAAAGAAAGATTCAGTATTTCTGATGACAGATATAATAAACTCATGACTGTGAGAATTACTGCTGTGAGACCAGATGATGGAGGAGTTTATTTATGTGGAGTTTGGATCAGAGAACAATCGTACAGTTACTCCATTATTAATGCTGTTCATCTACATATTATCAGTAAGTAAAAAAAAAAAAAAAACCTCAATAAAATCTGGCAAAAATACAGTTTGTCTTTTAGATTTAATTGTGATTGACAGCTAAAGTGGGCGTGTCTAGAGTGAGCGGACACTCATGAGGTCGTATGATGATCAAGTGTGAACATCCTCAATACAAAACCAAGACAAAATACATCTGTAAAGAATCAGATGGATGTTCAGAGAGGAAGAATCCATGTATATAAAAAATTTTATTCTGGTTTTAACATAATTTCTCTTGGTTTACAGATGCAACGTTTGTGACTAAATCTGCTCATCTTGGTGAAGAAGTCAACATCATCTGTCAGATCCCAGAGGAACATAAAGTTCATTTCTGCAAAGAGGTTGATGATCACATCTGCCAGATAGTGAAAACAACTACAGTGACAGAAATTAATGGTTCATCTGAGAGAAATGTGAGAGTTTTTACAGTGAGCATCAGTAATGTGAGCGTGAGAGATGCTGGAGTTTACTGGTGTGGAGCAGAAACCAGAGACACACATTTAATCTCCCTGACCACCAATATTCATCTCATTCTCATCAGTGAGTGAATTCAGATGATTTCATTGTAGTAAATACAGTATATTCAGAATCATGTGTGTTAAATGTCTGTGTTTGTTTGTTTGCAGTGGCTCCAGTAGTGAGACGTGAAGGAGAATCTGCTGAGATCATCTGCCCTTATGATTCAATCTATAAATCAAAGTCAAAGTCTCTCTGTAAGGGGAAGTGCTCCACTAGAGATAGAAATACTCTCAATGAAGAGAAAGAGACCAAGACTGACAGATTGACTCTGAATGATGACGTGACTGCAAGTGTCTTCACTGGGACCATCACTGGACTGACAGCAGAGGATGCTGGGAAATACTGGTGTGCAGTGACATTAGAGAGAGACGTGAATTATCTTTACACTCATCTGATCGTCATCATGAACGAGGGTGAGGAAGGTTTATCATCTGAATATGTGAAACTATGGCTGTGAATTGATGTTCTTATATTTCTAATCATTTCCAGAGCTGAACTTGACTAAGTATGAAGGAGACGACATGTCAATCCAGTGCAAACATCATGATGAACATCAGAAACTCTTCTGCAAAGCACATGAACCCTCCATGTGTGTGAAGGATGGAGTTTCATTGGAGACGATCAGAGATGATCGATTCTCTTTCAGTGATGAAGCTTCTACTGGAGTCTTTACTGTAAACATCACTGATCTGAGAGAAGAGGATTCTGGGATATACTGGTGTGGAGCTCAAATCACCACTAAAGTCAACCTCACTGTTAAAAAGAGTAAGATAGTTTATTGTTTCTGCATTGTCTTTGGG
Organism: Ctenopharyngodon idella; assembly: GCF_019924925.1. NCBI lineage: Eukaryota > Metazoa > Chordata > Actinopteri > Cypriniformes > Xenocyprididae > Ctenopharyngodon > Ctenopharyngodon idella. The sequence continues at coordinate 1,282,925 of NC_067220.1, forward strand.
ACAGATTTAAATATTCAGATATCGACACTTGAACAATCACTCATGTTTGGATCTACCAATGTGGCAATGGGGCTCACTAAGAAAACACACTAAGGAAAAGCATTGCCACCAAAGCATTCAGTATTCCAATATATAAAATATGAATTTAAGCATCGAACATGATTTTTTTTTCAGCAGTGGTAAATGTGATGAGATAAAAACACTGTACCATGAAATAGTGGTAAAAAAACTATTGTATATCTATTTATTTAGTTGTCCTCGTGGAACATGCACACCAAATGTTTTCTAAAGAGTATCACAACTGGAGGCTTCCTGAGGCACTGTAAACACTGCTGTAAAATCTTGTTCATTCTTTGCCTAGCACCGCACTGTGGCCGTCCACTGCCTGTGTGTGTGCTTCAAAGGCGTTTAAAGTTGACACAAATGCCAGTTTACTATTTTCTGAATGTTTTCATGCTATCAAACTTCAATCTAGTTTTACTTTTTATGTCAAACATGTCTTAGAAAGATTTAAAGATTGTTTTAGGAGGATGTGGAAACACATTGAGGATGTTTAAAGAAAACATCTCGGTTACTGTTGTAACCTCCATTCCCTGATGGAGAGAACGAGACATGGTGTCGAATGCTGACACTAGGAGTTGCACCTCGGTCAGGGCATACCACAACAGACTGTAGGAAGATTCTTGGGAAGTGAACAGGTCTACCTGTGCTCTGCTGAATCGACTCAAGATCAGTCTCCACTCTCCTCGGAGTGACACTTGTCATGACAGTGCGTTTACTAGTTGCTGTGTTGTCCATCTGCACCAACACATGCTTGCCCTGAATCAATGGCTGAAACCTCCATAGGTCCAGCAGTGCTGCCAGCAACTCAAGGCAATTGATTTGCCAGCACAGTCAAGGTCTCATGCAGGAGCCCCCCAGCCTGACTTGGAGGCAACATCAGGCGTGGACACTTGTTCTAAGGCAACCCCTGCCTGTAGAAATGCAAGGTCTGTCCAAGCACTGAACGTACGGCGTCAGATCTGCGTGATGGCCTTGCCCATCTTGGGACTTCAATCCAAGCTGTGTTACTGGATGCCATATGTCCCAGGAGCCTCTGAAATTGTTTCAGTTGAGCCGCTGTTTTCCCCTGAACGTCTTCAAGCACTTCAGCACAGACTGGGCTTGTTCACTTGTGAGACACGTTGTGATATTTATTGAGTGAGCTATAATCAGCCAGTAATCAAGATAATTGAGAATTCGGATGCCCACTTCCCTTAATGGCGCAAGGGCACCCTTTACGACTTTCATGAAGATGCATGGTGACAGGGACAGCACAAAAAAGAGGACTTTGTACTGATATGCCTGACCCTCAAAAGCAAACTGAAGAAATGGTCTGTGTCGAGGTAAAATCAAGACATGGAAGTACTCATCCTAAAGGTATATCGCAGTAAACCAGTCATATTAGTGAATACATGTCAGAACGTGCCTCTGCGTCAACATCTTGAGAGGAAAGCATGTGCAGGGCCCGATTTGGAAAATGCAGGTCTAGGATTGGTCTCAACCCACTGCTTTGGTATGATGAAGTAAGGGCTGTAAAAATCCTTCTTCATCTCGGCTGGAGGGGCAGGTGGATTTGCATGCTTCGCAAGAGGACTGCAATTTCCAGGGGTGCAAACTTGTCACCTTTTGGCAGATTTTGTTTTGTTTACCATCCAATAAAATGCACCAGACAAACTGTTATTTTTGGGTTTACCAGCTTATAGATTCCTTGTATTCTGTGTACACAGTATATTTAACTTTTTTCTGCTCAAAATTTCAAAAACAAAACAGTTTTGTGGAGTACCTACCGTAACTAGTATTTTCTCAAACAGCATCAGGTATAAATGTGATCTTAATTATTTTTCTATATATATTATTTGATTAATCAACTTTATATCGTTTCAATGGGTTTTTGATTCATATCAAGTTTATCACCTACCTTAATTCAATAACCACACATTAAAATCACAAGATATTTCGAATATACCCACTTTATACAGAGCTGAAGGTTCAGAGTCTCAGTTTAGCTTGGCTGTGAAGAATTAAAGGACTTTATTCAGGAAACTCACAATAAGACTCAACAGAGGCAGAAACAGAGATGAAGTAGAACATGTTTGTTGATCTGCAGAATAGAAACTAAAGTACATTTACAATTCATTCAGCCACAAGAAATAGACAAGCATCAATTAAGTTTTAGTGCACTATATTCATAGTCTGAAGCCATTGCATAGCTTAATGTGAGGGACAGATGAATATTTACATTGTTAAATTAATCATCAGATAAATTTCATAATCCTGACAGCCCTACTGAACACGCATCTTTTTCATCAACACTTGACCCATTAAAGGGTTAGTTCACCCAGAAATGAAAATAATGTCATTACACCCGAAAGACCTTTGTTCATCTTCGTAACACAAATTAAGATATTTTTGATCAAATCCGATGGCTCATTGAGGCCTGCATTCACAGCAATGATACTTCCTCTCTCAAGATCCATAAAGGTACTAAACACATATTTAAAACAGTTCATGTGAGTTCAGTGGTTCTGCCTTAATATTATAAAGCAACGAGAATATTTTTACAATTTTACAAATACAGTTTTTTTTTTTTTTTACAATATCTAGTGATGGCCAATTTCAAAACACTGCTTCATGAAGCTTCAGAGCTTTACGAATCGAATCAGTGGTTCGGAGCGCCAAAGTCACGTGATTTCAGCAGTTTGGCGGTTTGATACGCGATCCGAATCACTGATTCGACACAAAAGATTTGTAACGCTCTGAAGCAGTGTTTTGAAATCGGCCATCACTAGATATTGTTAAAAAGTTGTTATTTTGTTTTTCTTCATTTTTGTTCCGAAGATGAATGAAGGTCTTAGGGGTGTAGAACGACATGAGGGTGAGTAATAAAAGACAGAATTTTGTCATTTATTACTCATTTATTACTCATATTACTAACCCTAACCCTAACATTTTTGGGTGAACTAACCCTTTAATAGACTAACTGGGACTAACAGCACTTGCATATTGTTGCTCTATTTCTGGTTGGATTGCTTTTGTTATTCTCTTCATTTGTAAGTTGCTTTGGATAGAAGTAAATTAAATGTAAATGTATGTATATCTCTTGGTTTCTCTTTAATGAGCACTGTGTTTATGGGTTTTTTTTCTTTCAGATTTCTCCATGATCATCATTATTTGTGTGTGTGTGATTCTGCTGCTGATTGGTGGATTCACTCTGACTGTGTGTAAATTAAGCCACAAGAGACGAGGTTTGATCATTTACTATCTGTTGAAACAAACACACACAGTTTCAGCCAATCTTATATTAATCTTAAGTACCTATAGAGTAGTGCATCCTTTATACCTCCGAAGAGTCTCTATTTTTATCAGATTTATAAAAGACAGATACAGCTGTACCAATTCTTTTCGAAAACATTCAAGCTCCTGGAGGCGTGTTGTGGGCGGAGCTAAAGAGTCACGAGCACGCAATACATCATCGCATAACTTTTGATTCACTATACGTTCGTTTTGTCTACATTATATGCACTTATAGTGCCGATTTCCAACAAAACACAGGCATCTGATGTAGTTTTACTTACCACCTGTGTTTCCGACTCATGTGTTCCCTTAACACTGGGTTCTTTGGGAAGTTTATCTTTCCCTCAGAACCAAACACTTCTTTGGTGACATTGTAGATTTTGTGGTCTAAAAACAAATCTTTCTTGAGCAAGTCCTGTGTGTGCAGCACAGATGACGACTTCCGTAACCTGAACGAAGCACATTGATGGGCGTGCTCTTGCTCTCGCTCTGGTTGATGTGTGCACACACTCTTCTGGGAGAAGTGCCCATACAAGGAATTCCGCCCTTTATGACATCATACAGGGCCATACTCAAAAAAAAACTTTCTTAAACTTATACGAACATTTCAATCTTTAACATGAGAATCCAACTCTTTAACAGTGTAAATAAATCAGAATGCATGAAATGGCTTTAGACATCCCCTTTAATAACTAGTTATATATATAGCAGCAGTGAAATCAAACTGACTCAATGAGTTTCTGTCTCATGCTGCTTTTTGTCTCTAGTCTAGTTTGTCTTTCTCTTACTGATCGATTTATTTTGTTTTGGGTACTTAGGAAGAACCTCCACATCAGACAAGAGAAAGAGAGAGGAAAATACAATGGTGAGTCAGAGTGTGTGTATGTTTACATTATATATTGTGCTGATTAGATGTTTTCTCATTTTAATGTATTTTTTCTCTCTATTTTCTCCATGTTCAGTCATTATGTGCAGACAGCAGACGTGATTCTCTCACAGATCCTGGATCAGCTCCTGATGAATTACCCACAATCCCCTCTGATGAGCCCCTTTACACGTCTGTCAGTTTCCAGAAGCATGAAGAGTCTCTCAGTGACGCTACAGTCTCCTTCAGTAAGGACCAGATTCACTCTGATTACGCCACAGTCATAAGACTCAATTCACCAAAATCTCTTTATAATCCATAATTTTGTGTTTGTCTTTATTAGAATCATTCAATGCAGTCTGTTGAATCACGAGACACTTTAAAGCAGCCGCGGCTCGACTGGGGCAGAGCCCCACCAAAATATTCATCCAAACATAGACCTCTATATACACTGAATTAATAACAAATTATAAAAAAATGAAGCGCATGGATTCGGCATGCGCTTCATTATTTCCACGTGTCGTGTGGAATAGCGTATTAAATTAATGAGATTATAAACCCTTTAGCTTAAACGTGCTCATGTGAATGGCTTTTATATACAGTAGTTCTGTTGTGTTTGTTTCATGTTTGTTTCACTGTTTTCTTCACTGGAATTCCTACATAACTTGTAACATTCTAAAACAACATTCTGACGCAATAAATACTACATTTAGGCAATTCTATGACATTCTATGCATTTGTTGTGTGTACTAAATAATGTCAATCATCGATAGATAGACATTAGAATTCTGCCAAAAGTGTTTCTGATGTGTTCAGCGATTAGGATATAAGGCTTACAAAATGTTTATCATAAACCAGCGCTAAGACCCAGAATCTGCCCTACCTAATTTATGGCCAGGAGCCGCTACTGCTTTAAAGTTATAAAATAGAAGTTGTGTCAGACATTTATTGGTGCGTGCAAAGAGTTTAGGTTATCTGAAGATGTGATTAAAACAGGAAATACAAATCTTAAGTGAAACAAAATGCACTATAAAGTTTCCACTCCAGATGCAGAAACGTGTATATTTAAAATGCAGCTTTTGATACATAAAGCCTCTTTAATAGCAGCTCTTAAACAGACACATAATACTTTTATGATGAGAAACATGATGCTTATCTGTTCATAGCTGTTAAAATGTCAGTTTTCTCTTTCTCATCTCTCTGAATATTGATTATTCCTGCTTCAGATTTGTACAAGAGTTTCTGGTTACAGAGAGATTATGAGAAAGTTTATTTTTCTGATGTAACAACTGCTTATGCCTTTACTGTAGAATCAAGTATTTTTGAAAGTATTTCCTATTATTTTTTGTGTATTGTCCAGAGCTGTTATTTAAAATCTTGCAGTCAGGGAGATTATTATTTTTTATATTATATTTGAAATGTCAAACTTTGTCATGACATGGAGTTTACTAAATCAGCATTACATAGAGGACAACTGAATGTATTTTTCGTACTGATGAAATCAACGTTACCAGATCCGAGAGAAACATCCAGAAACACAGTTTAAGATCTTAATGAACAGCATGAAAGACAATAAGTATTATTTATACTTTCTGCAAAAGAGATCTGAGTCTGAAATCTGAATGATATCATTTTTGTCTCAAAGTTTTTTTACAAATGCTGCTGGAGATGTTTTTCTGTTTGCGTGACAAATGGGCTGTTTTTCAGTCCAGCTCAAAGCCACAGATAACAATGAACAACTGAATATGAAATGTCAGTTTCTGATGTTGTGTTATGATATTATGGGTGAGATCATCATCAGACTGCAAACAGATGAGATGTGGGGAAGTGGTACAGAGTCTGTAAAGTGGTGTTTCAACTTTTACTAAAATCTTTCAAATAAAAAAAAACAGAAGTGTGATTAAGTTTAAAAAAATTCAAGGGTGTGTAATTTCAGAATAAAAATGCTGATATGTGGTGTTTCTTTACTAAGATAAAGAGACTTGCTTGTAAGTGTCGCATGTCTTTGTGTTTGCAGAGTTGTTTGATACTGTGGTCAGTGTGATAAAGATCAACATGAGATGCTCTTCAGCTTGTGGTTTTCTTTTGCTCTATGTATCTTATTTGAATCAAACCAAGAAGCCCTTTAGCCGCCTACAGGTGTGTTAAAAAAAGAAAATGTTTATCTTAGTAACTATGTATACAGACTTTCCACTACATAAGATATTCTGTGAATTTGTGTAATATATTGAAAATAAAAATATTCCATGAACTTAATTCGGTACTGACATACGGACGGATGTCAGACTGGCTGCAGATTCTGTGCATGTGTTTGTCGCCTGTCAGCACTGTCTATTTCTAGGCTTCTTGCCCTTGAAAGGTCAAATGCACACATAATTATGCCTAAATGTCCATATTGACAGTTATGTCTTAACATCAACATTTGGGACATGTGTCAGTATCATCCGTGCATTAGGCCTACAGTAGGTCTTAAAGTGAAAGCAGCCTAATACCAGCTTCTGTGTCGTTAATGTTAATCAAACTACAACAACTGGGGGAAACTGGTTCTTAAACTTAAAGCACTGTTTGTGTCTGTATCTTAATGTTGTATTTATTTGTCCTATTGCCATTTGTTTATACGTTCTTATTTTATTACTGACTGTTTACTTGATTACTTAATTACTTGGAAATGTTATACTTATATTAGGCAATTGCTTATCACTGTGGTTTTCTTATAAAATTTTGGTAATATTTCCCACACTAAGTGATCATGTTTTTAAAGCTAGATAGCACACCACTGGACTAGCCTTTGTTTGTGTGTTTTTGTAAGATACCAAAATAAACAAGATTTATGCATTTTGTTTGTTCTATTGTCATGTGTGACTATTACAAGAGCACACCACTGAACTGGAAATATGTATAGATAGTAATAATAATAATTAATAAATAAAGCTGCAATCAGCAACTTAGGGGTCAAGCACCACAGAGGCAGAATCAGGAGCTAAAAATCAAGGTAGTGAGTAAAGACATTTGGAGATGGTTTTAAGCAAAATTGATTAAATCCTATAAATAAAATCACTTGAAATGTGACATAAATGCTTATTACTTTTGATCAGTAGGTGGCACTGACACCAAATTTGTGAAGTTATAAGCAAAGAAAAAAAATTAATTCTAATATTTTGTGACCACTAGCTGGCACTGTGCTGAAACTGTACAGGTACCCTCAGGTCGTGGTTGTCATAACAGATACCAAGCTTCGTCAGAATACTCTAAAGCATTTTGGTGTGTTATTCCTCAAATTTGTTTTCATGTCAGCAAATTCTGTGGATTATCTGATTCAGTTTTTGTGAAAATCAGAGCAATAGTCTAGGAGGTGTTTGGAAAACTCATCCACACAGAGACAAAACTTGCAGGATTCATATTTAAACCCCCTTTTTGGGGTTTAATATTCACAGACACTATATCCCAATTAGAATAAAGAACTTAAGAATAAAAAAAAAAAACCTTACCATTCATAATCATCAGCTTGATCAATTTGACCCTCAGAATGAAATTGAAAGTCACACTCTTCCTCTGAGGTAAATTCTTCCAGAATTATTCCTCACTGCATCTCAAAATGATGTACATGAATCTAAGCTTGATGCATTTTTCCGAGTTGATGCGGGTGTTCGCTCTGTTGCATGGATCGCCTCACAATTTACCTTTGAATGCTGCGCGCTCTCCGTGGGCGTGGCCGCATTAGTGGATAATGAGATGACTCACGAAGGACTGACGTCTCTTTTCAAACAGATTACATAAACAGAGAATATTTGTTTTTAAATGATTTAAAACCTGACATTTCAACATTTCTTTAGACATATGTCTCATGTTTGTGTGATATTCATTAAGTTACAGTTAATTTTCTAAAGACTATCAGAATGCACTTCATTGAGAAAGAGACTGCAGCTCGCGCATAATGTTAGTTTTCTTTATTTTGCAAAAAGCACAACATTTTGTTTTTACTGTGAGTGTACACAAATAAAAAAAGACATTCCACAGTTTTTAATAATGTATAACTCTTATTCGCCATTGGTCTGCTGCAGAGGCTTGATTCAACAGCAAGTATAGAGGATGTCGTTGTAGTCTCAGGGGTCAGCAAGGAGATGAATAGGCAGTCAACCCCGCCCGTTTTGGTGGCCTGAAAAGCCATTTGCCTGTGCAGGTGCACAGACGTGAACAAATCAGACTTCAGTATTTCGGAGAAAACAGAGTTTCTCCATAAGCGTCACGAAAACTCTGACGCAATGCAAGTTTGCGGTGAATCAAAATTTAAACTGACAGATCAGAGAGAAAGATTTTCTGTGAGTAATCAATTAAATTTAGACCTGTGTCTCACACAAAGCAGTGATTTAACTAATGGTTGTGCCGAGGCTCGTGAAACTTTTGCAGTATCTTAACAAAATCGATCAACAGTGTTAAATGACTATGATAAATTATCGAATGCCTCCTTATACATCATATAAATAAGGCAAGGCAAGGCAATTTTATTTTTAGAGCACATTTCATACACAATGGTAATTCAAAGTGCTTTACATAAAGAAGAACCAAATACATAATAATTAAAAATGGTACGCATAAGAAATAAAAATAACAGTAAAAACAGGGAATACCACTATCTGGATGGAAGAGTTAGGAAATTTCAGGGAGTTTTTTGCTGTTCGTCAGAGCGGATCTAAACGGATCTATCCATCATAAGAACATTAAACATTTTACTCTATAACTTGCTGAAAACCAGACGCCAACAAGTGAAGTCAAGTCATCTTCATTTATATAGCGCTTTTTACAATACAGATTGTTTCAAAGCAGCTTCACAGTGATAATAGGAAAATTATGGACAGAGATTATTTTGGCTTTACAGCAGCTCTAGGAAAAAGTTATTTTCGAGTTAGTAGGTTTTTGTAGGTTTTTGATTGAATCACTTCCGTTGTAAACATTGTTAATTACTAACTTAGGGGCTGCTTAAAAAGACAACTTTTTTTTCTTTCTTTCTTTCTTTCTTTATTTATAAAGCTCTTTCACACAACTACTAGTTGATCCAAAGTGCTGTACAATACAGGTAGAATAAAATGAATAAGAGACAACAAAACATTGAAACACAACATAACAATACGATTTACATAGCTAGATAAAAGCCTGACGTAAGATGATTTTTTAAGCCGGCATTTAAATACAGGCAGAGAAGGTGCAGCTCTAATAGAGGCTGGTAACTTGTGCCATAGACTAGGACCAGCAACAGCGAAGGCTCGATCACCTCTGCAATGGAACCTAGATCTAGGAACAGTGAGGAGACCAAGATTACTGGATCTTAAGGACCTATTTGGTTTATAAAGAAAGATTGCCTCGGAGAGATATGGTGGGGCTTGATTGTGCAAGGATTTGTAAACAAAAGTTAAGATTTTAAAACTAATTCTAAATTTAACTGGTAACCAGTTTAGTGAAATAAGAAGGCGAGATGTGGTCGAACTTTCGTCTTCCTGAAATCAGTCTTGCAGCAGCATTTGGACCATCTGTAAACACACTATAGAAGACTGACTTATACCATAGTAAAGTGAATTACAGCAATCTAGACAAGATAGAACAAACAAGTGAATAATCTGTTCAAACTGTTTAACAGAGAGTAATGATTTGTTTTTGATAAACGCCGTAAGTGGAAAAAAACATGATTTGACCACTGCACTAATTTGTTTCTCAAAACCCAGGTTGCAATCAAAAAGAACACCAAGATTTTTGGCACAAGGTGTAAGGTAGGAGGAGAGATGACCAAAATGAGGGACACAGTCTCGATATGACTTTGAGCCGAACAGAATGATTTCGGTTTTGTTCTCGTTTAACACTAAGAGATTCTGCTTTAACCATATTTGTAATTCGTTTATACAATTCAACAGAGGACCTAAAAAATCTTTACTTTTATGCTGCAAGGGAAAGTAAAGCTGAGTATCATCCGCATAAAGGTGGAATGACACTCCGTATTTCTCAAAAGATAGCACCTATTTGCAGCATGAATATAGAAAATAAAACTGGAGCAAGAATTGAGCCCTGTGGCACCCCACAAGCAAGTGGGTGTGAGGACGAACTATGTTGGCCAATAGAAACATTAAAGCTTCTGTTAGTTAAAAAAGATTGAAACCAGTTCAATACCTTTCCCTGTAGTCCAACACAGATCTCCAACCTGGAAATCAAGATGTTGTGGTCAACCATGTTCGTAATGTCTGCAAATTAAAGGATTAGTTCACTTTCAAATGAAAATTAGCCCAAGCTTTACTCACCCTCAAACCATCCTAGGTGTATATGACTTTCTTCTTTCTGATGAACACAATCGCAGAAATATTAATAAATATCCTGAAGCATCCGAGCTTTATTATGGCAGTGATAGGGTTCAATGAGTATGAGCTGAAGAAAGTGCCTCCATCCACATCCATCCATCATAAACGTACTCCACACAGCTCTGGGGGGTTAATAAAGGCCTTCTGAAGCAAAGCGATGCGTTTGTGTAAAAAAATATCAATATTTACTAAGTCATGAAGTAAAACATCTAGCTTCTGCATATTCAACTCTTGCAGTTCACAAAGCTTACGCCTTCCCTATTCAACTTACAGAAAATGTGTAACTGACACGATGCCAGTTTATATTTTCTTCGTAACTTCAATATGGAAGGTGGTCTGGCGGAAGCTAGATGTTTTACTTCATAACTTGTTTAAATATGGATATTTTTTTACACAAATGCATCACTTCTCTTCAGAAGGCCTTTATTAACCCCCAGAGCACGTGGAGAACGTTTATGATGGATGGATGTGGATGGAGACACTTTCTTCAGCTCATACTCAGTGAACCCTATCACTGCCATTATAAAGCTCGGATGCATCAGGATATTTATTAATATTTCTCTGATTGTGTTATCAGAAAAGAAGAAGTCACTTACACCTAGGATGGCTTGAGGGTGAGTAAAGCTTGGGCTGATTTTCATTTCAAAGTGATCTAATCCTTTAACCCAGTCTGTACACTCCCATTTCTCTCTAATCATCACCGTATTTTTCAGATTTCTCTTTGTTCAACATCATTTCTATATGTTCGACTCTGCTGCTGATTGGAGGATTCACTGTGACTGAGTGTTTATTAAGATGAGGTGATGCTGTCCTTCATGAACACACACTGATTATAACTACTACAGACTAACACAAAAACCGTTTATGAATAGTCTTTTTCCAAATGAGGACATCCAAAATGTCTTCAAAGGGACGTTTTGTCAGATGCAGGTTATAAACAACTTTTAACCCTTACTTTTTACCTTCATCATTCTTTAAAATCTGATAAACATCACATATTAAATATATAAGCTAAGCCTTTTAAAATCTTTCTGGTCACAAAGTTTCTCATGAAGTCTGGAGGTGTTTTTGTGTTTGTGTGACGATCAGTCCAGCTCAAAGCCACAGAAAACAGGTGAAGGTTCAGAGTTTCAGTTCAGTTTAACTGAAGATCAAACAGACTCACTCAGGAAACCCACAGAGAAAAGAGAGAGAGATGATGAACATCATTTGTCAAGACTAATATTTGCCTTGTTGTTACTGAAGATGTTCCATAATTAAAATATAAATAATTAGTTGGACTGATGGATTCACTCTGTTTGTAAATTAATGGTTTAATGATTAAATGAAACTATAAAATGTACTTAAATATCAACTATATAAACTATTTATCAAACTAGATGTTTTATAAAGGTCATGTGAGCAGTTCGTGCTCGTGCAAAACTCGCCCCTGTAGTGTGTTTGTAAAGTTTTGGGTTTTTAACATGTGGTCAGTGTGATGAAGGGAAACTAACATGACAAGCTCTTGTGCTTTTCTTTTGCTCTATTTATATTCTGATGGTCAAACCAGCCTTCAGCCTGCTGCAGGTGTGAGAAAAACAGGAAACGGTTTCGTAGCAACGATAGAAACAAACTTTCCACTCCATAAAGATATAATTTATAGTATATACACAATTATTCCTTTTTTTTTGTTCAGGACAACTGAAAAAAACAAGGTTTTTCGAGGTCACAGTGTTTTCTGCTGCATGTACAATAACTTTGGTTTTTACAACATCACAGAGAGGAACAAGTTCAAAACTATTTTTGTTACGAACTGCAGTCATGAATATGCGTCTTATAAAATGTCTGCTTGCTTTTCAAATGTTACAAGTTCTGCCAGAACGACTGTTTGGACCTTTTTTCTGTCTCAGGAGAAAATTAGCTTTTAATTTCAGACTTCTGATTGAATCCTTTGGCTCCATCTAGTGGTAAATCTGAGGTAATGTCTGATTTCTTGGTTTTATTTCAGTGAACTTTAGTTGTATTGTATGGCAGTTGATAGGTGTAGGTGGATTTTTTTATTATCATTATTATTATTCTTTTGTTCTGTTTTGATGAATTATAAATGGCACTGATTTACACGCTTCATTAATTTTGAAATCTCAGAGTCAATCTGAAGGAATTAAACACTGGCATAATATGTGATAATTACATGGACTCATTATTCATGTAGATGTTTTAACAACCAAAGTTGAAGATAAAGCAAAGGAAGCAGATGAAGTCAAGTCTCAGCATTTCACTCTTTGTTCAGTTTGTGTTGTTAAACTGTCATCAGTGATGCTGAAGTTTGATTGACAGCTGCTGTCTGTGGTGCTGAATCCACAACTGCCTGTTAAAGAGACAGAAGCAGCAATCAGACTCAGACTTCAGCTGATGAGCCTCTGATGATCTGAAATCTATATTATCTTATTTGTATATGATATATATTTTGTATCTTTAGCATTTTTGTTATGGTACATTATTTCAACCTTCTGTTTTGAATTATTACCTTATTATCCACTTTATTTTGCAGCGCAGAAGTAAGCTGTTTTCTGTGAATGTGCGAAACTTCCTCGCTCACTCTTATATGTTAAAAATAAGGTGGATAGAGAACATGAAAACCTGTATGAGCTCTCAGTATCAGACACTATAATCTGTTCTCTACACAACCTTTCCAAATAAACTGATTTATAATTTGCTGATTTATGTAATGTGTCACTGATGGTCAGTAATTCAGCATAAGAAGTGTAATGTGATGTCTATGAGAACAGGAGCTCATCTGAACAGACTGTGAATGTGTTTGTGTGTGGTGATGAATCTCAGTCATGTGCTGCAGATCAGCTGCTGTCCGCGGTGCTGAACATCTGAACGACTCTCTTCCACCTAGCAGGAGATCACACTGACATTTTACTCTTAAAAATATGGTCAACCTGTTTTCCCCCTCTGGCTGTTGACAGTATTTTCTGATTTATGGATGATAAAAAAAAGAGAAATCCAAAACACACTCTGTAAAAACCTTTAACTTTTGGAAATATATGCAAATGTGTGCATATTTAATTATATAATACTCCATTTGCAAATTTAAAAATGTCAGAAAACTTGTAATACAAAGTAGTGTACTGTTATTAATCATGTCATGTTCTCTGTGTTTGTCTGTCTTCAATCTTTGTAGTCTGTTGTAGTTTTTCATGTTGATTTCTCCTTGATCGTCTCCCCCAGGTGTGCCTTGTTACCTATTCACAGTATATTCCTGTAGGCTACTTTCTCAGAAATGACAAATATCACCCTGAATGCATTGTTTTATACGGTATATTACTGTTTTAATGGAAAACAGAATGTTGCTGTTGAAATTTGGCCTTTTTTTACAGCAGTTTTTTACAGTGTATGTTTTGCTGCATTAGGTAAAGCAATGGTTATTTATTATTCGAACATGGTCGCCATCCCAAATCATGCATATGCTTGCCTGTTCAAATATTGGTTTGTGATCATAGCCACCTTAACAACAAGAGCGTTTATGCTGGGATGTGTAGGTTATTGATAAGCAACATGCCTAACTATTTCATGACATTCTATTTAAATGTGTTTTTAAGGAGGAATCGCATCTAGCCTTTACCCTAGAGTTGGTTCACCCTCCGCCTATGCCTCCTTGATATATGAATTATGTCAGTTGTATGGGGGATATTTTGTACTACAGTATATCTACAGAGGCTTGTGATTGTTTTTGTTGAGAGGATACTTTGTTCTAATATTTCTGTTTTATTGTGTATTTGTTGTATTTTAAAATGTTGTTTTACTGTATGGCTGCTACATTGGCCAGGTCTCTCTTGTAAAAGAGATTTTAATCTCCATGAGACTTCCTGGTAAAATAAAGGTACATAAAAAATAATCTTGTGTTTTAGAATTTTCTTTATGTTTTTGTTTTAACCCTTTATTTTAAATTATTTTAAAGGGGACCTATAATGCCCCTTTCACAAGATGTGATATAAGTCTCTGGTGTCTCCAGAATGTGTCTGTGAAGTTTCAGCTCAAAATACCCCACAGATCATTTATTATAGCTTGTCAAATTTGCCCCTATTTGGGTGAGCAATAACACACCGTTTTTGTGTGTGTCCCTTTAAATGCAAATGAGCTGCTGCTCCAGAAGAGGGCGGAGCTTTAACAGATTCAAACAACACTGTTACTGACTGTGATAAATTATGAAATGCCTCATGATACAGTGTATACATTAGTATATTAAACATTGTACTCTAAAACTTGTGAAATATAAAAAGGACTCGAACATTAGGCCTATATCAACCTATATGTACATTTTGTGAAAGAAATGTGAATACTGCATGCGAAACTTGCCCCCACAATGCAATGGGATGATTGCCAGGTCTTTAAAAATGTGTTAAATGATATTCCTGAAAAAAATTCCTTAGTTTCATTTAAATAGAGACAACAAAACATTGAACTAATACATGGTCTGAAAAGATTTCTTGAGAGCATCAACTTGTCTGAGACTGAAAACACAAACACAAATGTCTTATTCACACCTCTGGCTCCATCTAGTGGTAAATATTTGTTAATGCCTGTTAAACTTGTTGGTTTTTGTAAACAGTCTTTGTGTAGGTTATGGTGTGGTAGTTGATAGAGTAGATGCTTGTTTCTTATTCTTCTGTTCTGAATAATTATAACTGATTAAAATGAAAGAGTCAATCTGGAGGAATTAAACACTGGATTAATATTTGATAATTACATGGACTCATTGTTCATGTAAATGTTTTTAAAATCAAAGTTAAAGAAGAAGGAAACAGATGAAGTCAAGTCTCAGCATTTCACTCTTTGTTCAGTTTGTGTTGTTAAACTGTCATCAGTGATGCTGAAGTTTGATTGACAGCTGCTGTCCGTGGTGCTGAATCCACAACTGCCTGTTAAAGAGACAGAAGCAGCAATCAGACTCAGACTTCAGCTGATGAGCCTCTGATGATCTGAGGAGTGAAAGACCAGAAACACTGCAGACACAATGAGATGTTCAGATCTGAATACATTTGCCTTCTAAGGCTACGTTCACACTGTCAGTCCAAATCCGATTATTTGTGTATCCGATTGGAATCTGATCTAAAATTATTGACCTCCACATTGTGTATCAACTGTTCAGATGTGATTTGTGTGTCCATCCCACTCTTTCGTTAACAGGAATATCTGCATTGGTTTCTATGGCAGTGATGTTGTGTTGGTAAGTATACACCAAAAACAACAACAACAAACGCAACATGGAGAGGTTTGCAATACAGATGTTGTCTTATTTACAACATGACATTGTGCAGCCGCTGCAACACAACCTTGTTTCTGCAGCGACTTTCAGCATGTTTTCTATAACAACATCTGATGTTTATGTTTTACGTGGCGTGAGAAAGTCACGTAAACTATACGTGAAAACTGATCAGATCAGACTGGAAGGGATTTACAGAAATACGATTTCATGTTCTTCGCATTTCATGTTCTTTTTTGCCGTTCACACGTGCTAAATCTGATTGGATGTCTTTCATATATGCTCAAAAATAGGATTTGGACTGCCAGTCTGAGCGTAGCCTTAGAGCACAAGTTACAACACTGATGGAAGTTCATATGGCCACAGGATCAGCTTCATATTTGGATCAATGTAAACGTATGATATTATTTTTATATTCATGAAGTATTTAACCTGCAAGTCAAATCATGCCTGTTTCCTCCTAATAAAAAAATGTTAACGATTCTTAAAGCTGATAAAGATTTACTTAAAGAAACTTAAATGTCAAAACATTTTTCTTTTTATTTCCTTGAGTCACAGGAAGATGATACTGTTTAATAAAGACATGAAGTTGCTCAGTATGTTTCTGTGAGAGTGGATCAGCCTTTGTAACTCAACATTTCCTGATTTGTGAATTATGTCAGAGTTAACCTTTCATTTTTAATTATTTTAATATTAAAGCTGCCTTGTAAGTTTACTAAGGCCCCCTATTGACACATTACATGTACATTATACTGTCGCCCTCTAGTGGAAGATTTAAATAATGCTGATCAATTATCTTCAGTGTCATTTGTCCTTATATAGAGAAGATGAAACCTGTATGATCTCTCAGTATCAGACACTGTAACCTCCACTAGGTGGCGCTCTTTCAGTGTGATTAATGTAATATTCAGTCAGTGCTGATGGTGGGAGGGGCCAGTAAAGCTGCTCATTACTGATAAAGAGCTGAATAAAGAGGAAGTAACTAAAGCAGACAGATGTAGAGACAGAGAGATTCACACAGAGAACATTCAGCATAAAGAAGACTGAACTCAACTCACAATGAAGATCCTCCTCATCTTCTTCACTTTCTACCTGATCTCAGGTCAGAGCTTTTCTCTTTCATCACTGCAGTAATGATGCTGTTTTCTGTTCATGAGGTTTCTGATCACAGTATCAATCTGATTGACAGGTGCAGTGAGATGCTTTAGTGTCACTGGATATTCTGGAGGAAGTCTTCTTGTTGATTCTGGAAGGTCTTCATCCAATAACAGATATCAATATCTGCAAAAACAAAACACCCAGGGAAGATGGAATATAATAATAGAGAATAATAAACACGATCAATGGATTAATAAAGAAAGATTTACTCTGTATGTCAACACAAACAGACACATCATGCTTTTCATCAGAGAACTGAACCTACAGGACTCTGGGAGATACCGGATTGGGCTTTCAGGTTCAGAGGATATTGAAATACATTTGAATGTGAAAGTTGGTGAGTAATTTTGACATGAAATACAAATGGGGCAGAATATACAATTTAATGAATAGAATATTTGGCAACACCTCCAGATTTACAGTAGGATTTCAATTCTGATGTTAAACGATGGGTTTCCAAAAAAAAAACATTAACTGATGCTAATTTATACAGCTTGGAATGTTAAAAATGTATTTCTAAAAGTATACATAGAAATTAAGATTAATCTAGATTTATAAATGCTGGAAAAAACAGCATTGTTCACTGTGAGCTCATTTAATGCACTGACTATGTTAAGAAATGAAAGTGTTTTGTGTTACCAGTTAACTTAGCTGACAAACATTCTCCTTTGGTTGATGTTTTGTGCTTTGATGAACTAATATCATTTGCATCCAAATCGCACCTTCATTTACCAATTACATGTACGTAGTTTGCAGGTCAGGTATTCTGCTTCAAAACGGTCTGAAAGGAAAAGGCAAAGGAAATTTTGCGCAATTTGTCCATGATTTACATTTTCACTTTGGGCACTGTAAAGAGATCCACCATCCGTTCCTGCTCAGCGCTTCTTTCAGTGGTCAGTTTACACTGAACGCATTTATGCAGGTGAAAAAGAGGCGAGGGCGCATATGAGACTCGTTATTTTCTAAAGTTTGACTTATTTTAACTTGATATCTTTAAAACGTGGTGGTTAAAGACATCAGTGTAAAACATGTTTACAAAGAGAAACTATTTCAAAGCAGTGCAGTGGAACACAAGTTTCTTTGTGAATTCACAATCACCATATTATTACTGATGCTGATTGAGAAACAGTTTGACCAACAGCATTTAGGCATCGTACACGACTATAGAGAGCACGTCAAAATGGAAAAAAGACAAATCTTGGCCATATGAGGTTATTTAGAAATTGCTTTTTAAGAGAAAGTATGGTCACCCTAGTTATATGTCCAGCACCCTCCTCAAAACTGCTAAACAAAATATCATTATATAAAAATGTTCTATTATTTGTAAATGACAGATTCATGCTGTAACAAGACAAAGAGAGTGGAGGTGAAGAATGGAAGGGCTGCTCTCTTCAAATGTGAATATTCACAGCATCATATTAATGATGAGAAGATAATCTTCAAAGAAGGAAAAGACTCCATTGAGACGATTTACAGCACATGGAGTAAGAACAAGAGGTTCAGTATGTCTGATAAAAGAGATCAACAATTGATGACTGTGATAATTACTGCTGTGAGACCAGATGATGGAGGAGTTTATTTATGTGGAGTTTGGATCAACAGACACTCGTACAGTTACTCCATTATTAATACTGTTCATCTACATATTATTATGAGTGAGTACACTGTAGATATGTCTAGATGTTACCTTCCATTGCTATAACCAAATACAGTCATGTTGAATTAGTCATTCTTAATAAAATATTTGACTTGAATAAAATCAAATCGATAAGATGTTATAGTTTGATGTACATATAAAGTGATATTTGTGATTGACAGCTAAAGTGGGCGTGTCTAGAGTGAGCGGATACTCAGGAGGTCGTATGATGATCAAGTGTGAACATCCTCAATACAAAACCAAGACAAAATACATCTGTAAAGAATCAGATGGATGTTCAGAGAGGAAGAATCCAGGAGTTCAGGATGAATGGATGGAGAACGGAGATGTTTCTTTATATGACGACACCAGAGCAGGAGTCTTGATGGTGTTTTTTAGAGAGCTGAAAGCTGCAGATGCAGGAACATACAGGTGTGGAGTGAATGTGTCTCACTATACTGAGAGCTTCACTGAACTTCAGCTGAACGTCACAGATGGTGAGGAACATGAAATACTTTCTCTCTCCTGTTTTATCTGATCTGATTTTTATTTAATTGTTTTATTTTATAGATGCAAAATATCCAAAGACAGAGACTAAATCTGCTTGTCTTGATGGAGAAGTCAACATTACCTGTCAGATCCCAGAGCAACATAAAGTTCATTTCTGCAAAGAGGTTGATGATCACATCTGCTCATCTAAAGCGACAGAAATGAGTCCTTCATCTGAGAGAAATGAAGAGAGAGTTTTTACAGTGAGCATCAGTAATGTGAGCGTGAGAGATGCTGGAGTTTACTGGTGTGGAGCAGAAACCAGAGACACACATTTGACCTTCATCTCCCTGACCACCAAAATTCAGCTCAACCTCATCAGTGAGTGAATTCAGATGATTTCATTGTAGTAAATACAGTATATACAGAATCATGTGTGTTAAATGTCTGTGTTTGTTTGTTTGCAGTGGCTCCAGTAGTGAGACGTGAAGGAGAATCTGCTGAGATCATCTGCCCTTATGATTCAATCTATAAATCAAAGTCAAAGTCTCTCTGTAAGGGAAGTGCTCCACTAGAGATAGAAATACTCTCAATGAAGAGAAAGAGACCAAGACTGACAGATTGACTCTGAATGATGACGTCACTGCAGTGTCTTCACTGGGACCATCACTGGACTGACAGCAGAGGATGCTGGGAAATACTGGTGTGCAGTGACATTAGAGAGAGACGTGAATTATCTTTACACTCATCTGATCGTCATCATGAACGAGGGTGAGGAAGGTTTATCATCTGAATATGTGAAACTATGGCTGTGAATTGATGTTCTTATATTTCTAATCATTTCCAGAGCTGAACTTGACTAAGTATGAAGGAGACGACATGTCAATCCAGTGCAAACATCATGATGAACATCAGAAACTCTTCTGCAAAGCACATGAACCCTCCATGTGTGTGAAGGATGGAGTTTCATTGGAGACGATCAGAGATGATCGATTCTCTTTCAGTGATGAAGCTTCTACTGGAGTCTTTACTGTAAACATCACTGATCTGAGAGAAGAGGATTCTGGGATATACTGGTGTGGAGCTCACATCATCACTAAAGTGCATTTAACTGTCAACAAGGATAAGAATAAAGGTAAGAGTTTAATTTATTTGCATTGTCAAATATGGACACTCGAACAATTAGTCAGTCTGACTTTAATATACATTATTACTTTTGTTGCTCTTAAATTGGATGCACTGAAACTTCTGTTCAATTATTTCATTCAACTAAGTAGATATTAATATAATATAATATCCTCACTAGATAAAATTATTGACCTATACTGCACATTTGTTCTTTCACCAAAACAAATTCCTTGTATGTGCAAACATATAAAGCTCTTTCTGATTCTGACATCTGGATCTCTGGATTTTTATGGCACTTTATTCCAAACCTGTATTCTTTATGTATTTTCACAATTTTGAGTGTTTTCGTGATTCCTGATAATCTCATGTAGAAAAACTCCATATACTTCCTCTATTGCTTATGAAAACTTTGCATCTCATTTTCTGACATTGCTCAGGGGGTGCACAGGAGGTGTTTAGTGTTTGTGGTGAAGAGGGTGTTTTCATTTCATGTCAAAACCACAGAAATGAGCTGAAGGTTCAGAGTCTCAGGTTAATGTGACTGTGAAGAATTAACGGTCTTTATTCAGGAAACCCACAGTGAGACTAGAGGTCGACTGATATGGGTTTTTCTCTGGCCGATGCCGATATGTGCTGCCAATTTTTTGGTGGATTTTCTTATTTTCCCTTCATCTCAAAAAATCTTACAGTTAAGTAATAAGAAGTGATACAGAAAATTGCTTAAAAATAAACATTTATTGAACAACATAAACCTCTCCAATCAGTGCACTTGTAATATTTAAATAAAAAAGAAATAATGTATTCATATATATTAAATACACAAAACAGGTAATCAAAAATCTAGACCATGTCAAATAAACCATAGTAGCTAGCCATAATTCCATAAGTAATAATACATGGCTCAACTTTTTAACGCACCTGCTCAAAACTGTTCTGAAGCATGCTTTTTGTTCATGTTTGGTCTGACAGACACTGCTATAAGTCACACAACAAGGCCATAATCTGGCCAAAAAATAAAGTGATAACAAAATATAAAGAGTTCAACTCATATTACACAGCCTGATTCTCATATCTCTATATCCAACCCACAGACACATTTAATGAGGAAAGTTAACATCCACGTTTCAGCCTTAAGTTTCTGAATTGCACGTGTTTCTACTTTCACATGCAAATGACTTGTTGCACTTATGAAAAGCATGGTCGGCATCAATTCTAGTAGGCTACAGTGTAATTATGCTTTCAAAACAGTCTGTTTTCCCCTGCCGTCTTTAGTTGAAGCTGTGTGTGAACAAGGCACGGCTGCAGAGTCTGAGTTATGCCACTTTTCCACTGAATTTAACTGGAACAATTTGTCCCAGGAACTTTTTTCCCCCAGACCTGTTGCTGTCTGCGTTTCCATCGCGATCTAAAGTTCTGTGAAGATTAAGTCGGTAACGTAGGACTGCGCGAAACTTTCCATTTCGTCCTCCATATAAGTTTAATAAAGCCTGAACCTCATCGTCGGTCCATCGGTCGTATTTTTAAACTCCACGATTCGAATAGCAAACAACTCTTACTGCACGCACCGCAGACTTTAAAAATGGTGGTTGAAATAAAATTCTGCATGGAGTCAACCAATCAAAATGCTGTGTGAACTCAACCAATCAGCATGTTCAGCACCCTTGTCCCACCCCCGAAAGTTCCAGAACTTTGGAAAAGTACTACCTAGCGAGCAGGTACTTTCTGAGGGGGAAATTTTTACCTTCATTTAGACCCTGGTTCCTGCGGTCAAAACACACGAGTACCACCCCAAAGTCCCTAGTTCCTGGGGAAAGTTCCTGCGGTGGAAACGCGGCTTTACTCCGTCTCACACGCAGCCTCAGAGGAGGAGAAATTCTCCGGTAATGTACAGAAACAGAATTGATAACGTTGGAGCTCATCTATACAGTGCAGGCTACTATAATAATTTAGACGCTGGACTCATTACCAGGTTTTGGTACCCGTGCCTACCTGTGGCCTAAACTACAGCTGGTTGAAGGCTCGCACACCCGTCTGCGTGCAGCCCAATTTTTGAGACCGCGAGGACGGTCCGTGTACAACAGCGCATGTGCGAGTGATTTGAGCGCTTGAAAACAGCAGTCCACTAGGAGTATAGGCTACTTTGAAAGGCTCACATGCTCAGCTGTGCGCAAGATGCAGCAGATCATGGAAAATGAAGTACATCCGAGCCTTTATGCCAGTGGAATGGCAATCTGCTTTCCACAAGAGGCAGCGTCACGTGTTCGACAACAACATTTAGCTGCTCGCAGATGCACCTGCCTATTAATCAGCCTAATTTGCAGCACAATTTGCCGATGCCGATTAATTAAAAAATATTGGCAGGTCAATAGGTTGACCTCTATGATGGGACACATGAGTACTCAACGAGACAGTGTAGAAACATGTTTTGTGTGTAGGACTGCAGAGGAGAGACTTAAAAATGTGCACAATTTTTCCCATATTTAGTTCATTCTATCATTTAATTTGTCAATCAAATGTATTAATGTGTGAATGTTAATTTAACTGTTTTAGATTTCAGATTCCTCCATGATCATCTATTATTAGTGTGTGTGAGATTTGCTGCTGTTTGTGGATTCACATCTGACTGTGTGTAAATTAAGACTCAAGAGACGAGGTTTGATCATCATTAATAAATTCTAACTTTGAGTGTTATTGAGCTGCAATCACTCTGCTGACTGTCAGCAGCAGTAAAATCTCACTGACTTCTCTTCCTCCCAGTTTAGATCTAATTTGTCTTTCCTCTTTCTGATTGATTCATTTTGTTTTGGGTTATTAGGAAGAACCTCGACTTCAGACAAGAGAAAGAGGAAGAAATATATAATGGTGAGTCAGAGTGTGTGTATATTTGTATAAAATATTGTGCTTATGAGATTTTCTCGTTTCATTGTACGTTTTCTCTCTATTTTCTCCATGTTCAGTCATTATGTGCAGACAGGCAGACGTGATTCTCTCACAGATCCTGGATCAGCTCCTGATGATTTACCCACAATCCCCCTCTGATGAGCTCCTGTATGCGTCTGTCAGTTTCCAGAAGCATGAAGAGTCTCTCAGTGACGCTACAGTCTCCTTCAGTAAGGACCAGATTCACTCTGATTACGCCACGGTCAGTCACCGCATGAGACTCAACTAACTCACTTATAACAGATCACAGATCAGCACACTTTACTAACAGTATTGCTTACGTTTACAGTTCATTGATAAAAATCTCTTTATAATCCATAGTTTAGTGTTAAACAGATGTTTTATTGATCAGAGGAAGTTCAGTCTGTTGAATCATGAGACATTTTATAGTTTCTGCTGCTGATCATGTTTCTTCTTTCACATGTTTAAAATAGCAGGTGTGTCAGAGGTTTACTGGTGTGTGTACAGAGTTTGTCATCTCAGTTTATCTGAGGGTGTGATAAAAACAGGAAATAAAACCACTGAGTGACACTTATAGAATAAACTGTAAAGTTTCCACTCCAAATACAGAGACACTATAGTTAATAAAGTCTCTTTAACAGCAGCTGTTTAAATGTTTTCTCTTTCTCGTCTCTCTGAATATTGATTCTCTTTGACCTGCTTTTGTTTTGTACATGCAAGAGACTTTTGCTGATGTTGTTTTTAGTTCATTCTTGCTCTGTTGGAACTGAGGTCATTTTTTTGATGTAAGAGTTTTACTGTATAATAATATATTTTATTCACTGAAAAATAAAATTTATATTTTCTGCTATTAGTCCTTGTTTGATGCCAAGCTGTTATTTAAAGTTGTAGAATCAGAGAGATTATTTACACTGTTTTTTACATTTAGACTGGTTGCCCACTGACAGCTAGGCAGGGCTGAACCTGGTCAGTACCTGGATGGGAGACCTCCTGGGAAAACCAGGTTGCTGCTGGAGGTGTTAGTGAGGCCAGCAGGGGGTGCTCATCCTGTGGTCTGTGTGGGTCCTAACGCCCCAGTATAGTGATGGGGACACTATACTGTCAAAAAGCACCGTCCCTTCGGATGAGACGTTAAACCGAGGTCCTGACTCTCTGTGGTCGTTAAAAATCCCAGGATGTCCTTCGAAAAGAGTAGGGGTCTAATTTGCCCATTGGCCTCTGTCCATCATGACCTCCTAATCATCCCCATACACTGATTGGCTTCATCAGTATGTCTCCTCTCCACCAATAAGCTGGTGTGTGGTGGGCGTTCTGGCACAATATGGCTGCTGTCGCTTCATCCAGGTGGTGCTGCACATCGGTGGTGGTTGAGGAGATTCCCTCTTCCATGTA
This sequence comes from Ctenopharyngodon idella, assembly GCF_019924925.1. Lineage (NCBI taxonomy): Eukaryota > Metazoa > Chordata > Actinopteri > Cypriniformes > Xenocyprididae > Ctenopharyngodon > Ctenopharyngodon idella. Next base: position 1,307,422 of record NC_067220.1, read on the forward strand.
AAGCGCTTTGAGTACCCAGAAAAGCACTATATATTTATATATATAAAAGCACTATATAATTTTGTCAAACATTGTCATGGCATTGACTTATACATGAAACTTTCTGTCTCAAAGTTTCTCACGAGCGCTGGAGGTGTTGTTTGTGTTGGCGTGATGAACAGGCTGTTTTTTTCCGTCCAGCTCAAAGCCACAGAAAACTGGTGAAGGTTCAGGGTCTCAGTTCAGTTTAATTAAACAGACTTACTCAGGAAACCCACAGTGAGACACATGAGACTGAACAGAGAGAGACAGAAGATCAACATCCATTGTGAGCAGAAGACAATAAAGACCAAGAGCTGATCGTTCACTAATTCACCTCCAACATTTACTGAGAGTGATGAACTTTTCTTATTAAAATAAATAATAATAATAAAAAATCCTTGTGGAATTGATAATGTCTTTAATAGTTCTTTAAATGTCATGCATTTATATTGTTAGTATATTTATGTCAACACCACTTTAAACAAGTAACATCTTCAAGATTTACTTTGAATTTCACTGTTTTGATTTAGGTTTTTATTTCTTTCTGGTCCAATTCTAAATATCAGCATAACTTTGTATGGCAGTAACAGTGAGAATAGTATAATAGTGCATTTTTTAATTAATTTTGAATTCAGTTCAACCAAAAAGTTTTTTAACCTAGTTTTTTTTTTTTTTTTTTTTTTTTTTTTTACTAGGATGACGAGACTTGCTTGTAAGTGTCTCAGGTCTTTGTGTTCACAGTGTTGTTTGATACTGTGGTCAGTGTGGTAAAGATCAACATGAGATGCTCTTCAGCTTGTGGTTTTCTTTTACTCTATTTATATTTTGTTGGTCAAACCAAAAAACCCTTCAGCTTCCTGGAGGTGTGATAAAAAAAAGGAAATGTTTATCTTAGTAACGATGGACACAGACTCTCCACTCCATAAAAAGATGCTGTGAATTTATTTAATATATGAAAAATAATATTATTATTTATAATATATCTCAGCTATTCAGAATCCTATTAATCGATTCTGCTCCAAATGGTTTTAGTCAGATCAACTAAACATATTTGCTAGAGGGAGCTGAAATCTCAAAACTGTATTTGTTAATAATCCAAACCAACTGCAGTCATAAATAAGTGTTCATTATAGAAGATCTGCTTGCTTTTCAAATGTTAAAAGTACAACTGTTCATATCTCTTTAATTTCTGTAGCACTGATACATTTTACATGGTTAGATTTTGGCATTCAGCTTTATTCTGTGATGATAAGACAAACAACTCAGAAGAAAAGAGAATGTGAATCAACACTGAGCCGTATTGTGTCTGACTCGCACAGAACCATCTCTTCTTATTTACATAATAAATATTCAGTCATGACACGACAACATACACCCGAGAGCCAATGAGATTTAAGCGCAGTTTCTACTCCTCCCTTTTCTCCTTATATGGCGCTGAGCGCTGCGCTTCCGTTTGAATGAAAACAAAGTTCGCGGGTGAATCAAAATTTGAGCTGACAGATCAGAGAAGAAGATTTTCTGTGAGTAATCAATTACATTTAGATCTGTTCCTCACACAAAGCTGATTTATGTATTCAGAACACTTGAAAAACACCACGAAGCGTATGAATGAATTTTATAGTACTTTATTTGATCTTGACAGCAGTGCTTTAACTAACGGTCGCGCTGAGGCTCGTGAATCTCACAATATCTTCACAACAACACTGTTACTGACTGTGATAATATGAAATGCCTCATGATACAGTGTATACATTAGCATATTAAACATTTTACTCTAAAACTTGTGAAATTTAAAAGGACTCGAACATTAGGTCTATATCAAACTATATGTACACTTTCTGAAAGAAATGTGAATACTGCATACGAAATTTGCCCCCACAATGCAATGGGATGATTGCCAGGTCTTTAAAAATTTGGTAAAATAGTAATTAATAACTAATAGTAACTAATTTATTCCATAAATAGATTTATTATGCAAACTGCAACGTTTCAGAAACAGGATGAAAACTACCATTTTGTGAAATTCCTTATTTTATTTTAAATAGAGACAACAAAATCACTGAACTAATACATGGTCTGAAAGCATCAACTGAGAGCATCAACTTGTCTGAGACTGAAAACACAAACACAAATGTCTTATTCAAACCTCTGGCTCCATCTAGTGGTAAATATGTGTTAATGCCTGTTAAATTTCTTGATTTTTGTAAACAGTCTTTGTGTAGGTTATGGTGTGGTAGTTGATAGAGCAGATGCTCCTTTCTTATTCTGAATCTGTTCTGATTAACAGGCAGTTGTGGATTCAGCACCAGCAGCTGTCAATCAAACTTCAGCATCACTGATGACAGTTTAACAACACAAACTGAACAAAGAGTGAAATGCTGAGACTTGACTTCATCTTTCTGCCTTTGCTTCATCTTCATCTTTGGCTTGTAAAACATCTACATGAACAATGAGTTATTTGTATGCTCATAAAAATGGATATTATGCCAGTGTTTAATTCCTCCAGATTGACTCTTATAGTTTGATGACAGCTGCTGTCCGTGGTGCTGAATCCACAGCTGCCTGTTAAAGAGACAGAAGCAGCAATCAGACTCAGACTTCAGCTGATGAGCCTCTGATGATCTGAGGAGTGAAAGACCAGAAACACTGCAGACACAATGAGATGTTCAGATCTGAATACATTTGCCTTCTAAGGCTACGTTCACACTGTCAGTCCAAATCCGATTATTTGTGTATCCGATTGGAATCTGATCTGAAACTATTGACTGACCTCCACATTGTGGTATCAACTGTTCAGATGTGATTTGTGTGTCCATCCCACTCTTTCGTTAACAGGAATATCTGCATTGGTTTCTATGGCAGTGATGTTGTGTTGTGGTAAGTATACACCAAAAACAACAACAACAAATGCAACATGGAGAGGTTGCAATACAGATGTTGTCTTATTTACAACATGACATTGTGCAGACTTTCAGCATGTTTTCTATAACAACATCTGATGTTTACGTTTTACATGGTGTGAGAAAATCACATAAAGTATACGCAAAATCAGATCAGAGCATTCAGACTGAAACGGATTTACAGAAATTCGATTTGAATAGGATTTCAAACCACATATGAATGTAGCTCGAAATGGATTTGGAAAAATTGCATTTCATGTTATTTTTTGCCATTAGCACATGCTAAATCTGACTGGATTCCAATCGGATATGCACAAAAATAGGATTTGGACTGACAGTCTGAGCATAGTGTATTGACAAATCAGACACGATTATTGTCATATTTAACAAATAATCTGTAAAACTCATTCTGAGGCTTGTGGGACCCTCCCCCACGGACCAGCCTGTGCAAGAGCCTCAGTTACCATGGCCCATCAGAAAAGGCTTAATAGCCCCGAAGTATGTGACCACGTGGAAAAGCAGAGGCAAAGAGGACCAATAGCCCTCAAAACAGACTTTCCTGCATTAATTTATAGATGATCTGATCTATAAATGAACATGCTTCCCAGGACATTGTGTTTTTAGGATTATGATTGTTTTGCAGCATCTTTTGTATGATATTTTGTGTTAGGCATATTTTTAGGATAAGAACCATTGGCTAACATAAACTCACCTATACAAAGTTTGGTGTCTCTGAGTTTGTATTTTGAAGACTTAAATGATCGTGTATATGATTATTGATACCTGTGCAACATATCAGTATTACAAGAATCTTTAATAGGTTCTTCTCCATCTGTAACCAATCCAGTTACATGCACACGATCTGCTCAAGGCAATGTATCGTAAATTCTCCTGTCGGGAGCTCATATATGATTGGTCCACTGATGCAGAGGAGGAATGGCCAGCACCCGACCTTAAAAGCCAGCGCACAATGCTCCTCCCTCTCTCTTGCTGATACGACCGAAACTGCATCGGTGAGGGCTTCTGCCTGCCTATTGATTACAACTTTGGACCGAACCATCAAGGATTCTCCTCAGCCTGCAGATCCGATGCTCCTCAACAGCTAAAGGCATTTTGCAAGTATCGTAGATTTGAACACTAAACAGCGATTTAGTATTAATTTGTGAACCCCCTTTGTTAGCAAAGGTGCTTTATTACTGAGAAAACTGATGGTCTTTTCCAGCTTGTTTGATTCTTCTTCCTAGCTCCATTTCCTTTTCCCACTTCTGGTTTCACTCATTTTACCCATGTACGTGTGACTTGTGTGTATGTATGTGTTTGTTAGTTTAGTTATGTGTTTGTGATTTAGTTAATAAAACTTGTGCACAATACATATTTGGTTCTGACTCACTGTCTGCAATAAATTGTCTCATAAATGATTTAGATCTTATTACCAGCTCTAAGTGCTGTAAATGCTAAGAAAGACTTATTTTTTCTATGGCCATGAAAAATACCCTTCTCTTAGAATTAATAATCAATACTCAATGTTCACAGAATGAAACTGATTGATTGATTGTAATTTAATGTAGTTACATCAAGTTAATCTGATTAACTGATACAAATATTCATAATTAATCATAATTAATAATCATGTGAATAATTATTCATATTTCCCCTTTAAGCTAATATCGCTACAGTAGTCTTAGAGCACAAGTTACAACAGTGATGGAAGTTCATTTGGCCACAGGATCTGCTTCTTATTTGGATCAATGTAAACTTAAACTTATGATATTATTTTTATAGGCATGAAGTATTTAACCTGCAAGTCAAATCATGCCTGTTTCCTCCTAATAAAAAACTGTTAGTTTCTTACAGCTGATAAAGATTGTGGATCAGCCTTTGTAACTCAATGTGTGAATTATGTCAGTTAACCTTTCATTTTAAATTATTTTAATCCTAAAACTGCCTTTGTAAGTTTACTGAAGCCCCCTATAGATATACAGTGGGTACAGAAAGTATTCAGACCCCTTAAATTTTTCACTCTTTGTTATATTGCAGCCATTTGCTAAAATCATTTAAGTTATTTTTTTTTTCTCATTAATGTACAAACAGCACCCCATATTGACAGAAAAACACAGAATTGTTGACATTTTTGCAGATTTATTAAAAAGAAAAACTGAAATATCATATGGTCCTAAGTATTCAGACCCTTTGCTGTGACACTCATATATTTAACTCAGGTGCTGTCCATTTCTTCTGATCATCCTTGAGATGGTTCTACACCTTCATTTGAGTCCAGCTGTGTTTGATTATACTGATTGGACTTGATTAGGAAAGCCACACACCTGTCTATATAAGACCTTACAGCTCACAGTGCATGTCAGAGCAAATGAGAATCATGAGGTCAAAGGAACTGCCTGAAGAGCTCAGAGACAGAATTGTGGCAAGGCACAGATCTGGCCAAGGTTACAAAAAAATTTCTGCTGCACTTAAGGTTCCTAAGAGCACAGTGGCCTCCATAATCCTTAAATGGAAGACGTTTGGGACGACCAGAACCCTTCCTAGAGCTGTCCGTCCGGCGAAACTGAGCTATCGGGGGAGAAGAGCCTTGGTGAGAGAGGTAAAGAAGAACCCAAAGATCACTGTGGCTGAGCTCAAGAGATGCAGTCGGGAGATGGGAGAAAGTTGTAGAAAGTCAACCATCACTGCAGCCCTCCACCAGTCGGGGCTTTATGGCAGAGTGGCCCGATGGAAGCCTCTCCTCAGTGCAAGACACATGAAAGCCCGCATGGAGGACTCCAAGATGGTGAGAAATAAGATTCTCTGGTCTGATGAGACCAAGATAGAACTTTTTGGCCTTAATTCTAAGCGGTATGTGTGAAGAAAACCAGGCACTGCTCATCACCTGTCCAATACAGTCCCAACAGTGAAGCATGGTGGTGGCAGCATCATGCTGTGGGGGTGTTTTTCAGCTGCAGGGACAGGACAACTGGTTGCAATCGAGGGAAAGATGAATGCGGCCAAGTACAGGGATATACTGGACGAAAACCTTCTCCAGAGTGCTCAGGACCTCAGACTGGGCCGAAGGTTTACCTTCCAACAAGACAATGACCCTAAGCACACAGCTAAAATAACGAAGGAGTGGCTTCACAACAACTCCATGACTGTTCTTGAATGGCCCAGCCAGAGCCTTGACTTAAACCCAATTGAGCATCTCTGGAGAGACCTAAAAATGGCTGTCCACCAACGTTTACCATCCAACCTGACAGAACTGGAGAGGATCTGCAAGGAGGAATGGCAGAGGATCCCCAAATCCAGGTGTGAAAAACTTGTTGCATCTTTCCCAAAAAGACTCATGGCTGTATTAGATCAAAAGGGTGCTTCTACTAAATACTGAGCAAAGGGTCTGAATACTTAGGACCATGTGATATTTCAGTTTTTCTTTTTTAATAAATCGGCAAAAATGTCAACAATTCTGTGTTTTTCTGTCAATATGGGGTGCTGTGTGTACATTAATGAGAAAAAAAAAATGAACTTAAATGATTTTAGCAAATGGCTGCAATATAACAAAGAGTGAAAAATTTAAGGGGGTCTGAATACTTTCCGTACCCACTGTATGTAAATTATACTGTCGCCCTCTAGTGGAAGATTTAAATAACTCTGATCAATTATCTTCAGTGTCATTTGTCCTTATATAGAGAAGATGAAACCTGTATGATCTCTCAGTATCAGACACTGTAACCTCCACTAGGTGGCGCTCTTTCAGTGTGATTAATGTAATATTCAGTCAGTGCTGATGGTGGGAGGGGCCAGTAAAGCTGCTCATTACTGATAAAGAGCTGAATAAAGAGGAAGTAACTAAAGCAGACAGATGTAGAGACAGAGAGATTCACACAGAGAACATTCAGCATAAAGAAGACTGAACTCAACTCACAATGAAGATCCTCCTCATCTTCTTCACTTTCTACCTGATCTCAGGTCAGAGCTTTTCTCTTTCATCACTGCAGTAATGATGCTGTTTTCTGTTCATGAGGTTTCTGATCACAGTATCAATCTGATTGACAGGTGCAGTGAGATGCTTTAGAGTCACTGGATATTCTGGAGGAAGTCTTCTTGTTGATTCTGGGGAGGTTTGGTTCAGTCACTCTGCTAAATATATGGCCAAATTACCTGAGTGGAGAACAATAATAAATGATATAAAACATGATAAATGGATTAATGAAGGACGATTCACACTGTTTCGAAGCAATGAGGAAAAACTCATGATCTACATTAGAGATTTAAATCAACAAGATGCTGGAAGATACCGGATTAGTGTTATTGACCAGCAGTACATTGATATGATTTTGAATGTGGAAGAAGGTCAGTCATTTTAAGATAAAAGTCTTTGTGTGGTAAAACTACTGATCATTTCATAGCTTTTATATTTATAAAATATATTTCTTTATTTTTGAATTACAGATTCCTGTTGTAACGCGTCAAAGAGGGTGATGGTGAATATTGGAGAAACTGCCACATTCAGCTGTGAATATTCACATAATCGTATTAATGATTCCAAGATCATATTCAAAGAAGGAAAAGATTCCATTGAGACGATTTACAGCACATGGAAGAACAAAGAAAGATTCAGTATTTCTGATGACAGATATAATAAACTCATGACTGTGAGAATTACTGCTGTGAGACCAGATGATGGAGGAGTTTATTTATGTGGAGTTTGGATCAGAGAACAATCGTACAGTTACTCCATTATTAATGCTGTTCATCTACATATTATCAGTAAGTAAAAAAAAAAAAAAAACCTCAATAAAATCTGGCAAAAATACAGTTTGTCTTTTAGATTTAATTGTGATTGACAGCTAAAGTGGGCGTGTCTAGAGTGAGCGGACACTCATGAGGTCGTATGATGATCAAGTGTGAACATCCTCAATACAAAACCAAGACAAAATACATCTGTAAAGAATCAGATGGATGTTCAGAGAGGAAGAATCCATGTATATAAAAAATTTTATTCTGGTTTTAACATAATTTCTCTTGGTTTACAGATGCAACGTTTGTGACTAAATCTGCTCATCTTGGTGAAGAAGTCAACATCATCTGTCAGATCCCAGAGGAACATAAAGTTCATTTCTGCAAAGAGGTTGATGATCACATCTGCCAGATAGTGAAAACAACTACAGTGACAGAAATTAATGGTTCATCTGAGAGAAATGTGAGAGTTTTTACAGTGAGCATCAGTAATGTGAGCGTGAGAGATGCTGGAGTTTACTGGTGTGGAGCAGAAACCAGAGACACACATTTAATCTCCCTGACCACCAATATTCATCTCATTCTCATCAGTGAGTGAATTCAGATGATTTCATTGTAGTAAATACAGTATATTCAGAATCATGTGTGTTAAATGTCTGTGTTTGTTTGTTTGCAGTGGCTCCAGTAGTGAGACGTGAAGGAGAATCTGCTGAGATCATCTGCCCTTATGATTCAATCTATAAATCAAAGTCAAAGTCTCTCTGTAAGGGGAAGTGCTCCACTAGAGATAGAAATACTCTCAATGAAGAGAAAGAGACCAAGACTGACAGATTGACTCTGAATGATGACGTGACTGCAAGTGTCTTCACTGGGACCATCACTGGACTGACAGCAGAGGATGCTGGGAAATACTGGTGTGCAGTGACATTAGAGAGAGACGTGAATTATCTTTACACTCATCTGATCGTCATCATGAACGAGGGTGAGGAAGGTTTATCATCTGAATATGTGAAACTATGGCTGTGAATTGATGTTCTTATATTTCTAATCATTTCCAGAGCTGAACTTGACTAAGTATGAAGGAGACGACATGTCAATCCAGTGCAAACATCATGATGAACATCAGAAACTCTTCTGCAAAGCACATGAACCCTCCATGTGTGTGAAGGATGGAGTTTCATTGGAGACGATCAGAGATGATCGATTCTCTTTCAGTGATGAAGCTTCTACTGGAGTCTTTACTGTAAACATCACTGATCTGAGAGAAGAGGATTCTGGGATATACTGGTGTGGAGCTCAAATCACCACTAAAGTCAACCTCACTGTTAAAAAGAGTAAGATAGTTTATTGTTTCTGCATTGTCTTTGGGACAGATTTAAATATTCAGATATCGACACTTGAACAATCACTCATGTTTGGATCTACCAATGTGGCAATGGGGCTCACTAAGAAAACACACTAAGGAAAAGCATTGCCACCAAAGCATTCAGTATTCCAATATATAAAATATGAATTTAAGCATCGAACATGATTTTTTTTTCAGCAGTGGTAAATGTGATGAGATAAAAACACTGTACCATGAAATAGTGGTAAAAAAACTATTGTATATCTATTTATTTAGTTGTCCTCGTGGAACATGCACACCAAATGTTTTCTAAAGAGTATCACAACTGGAGGCTTCCTGAGGCACTGTAAACACTGCTGTAAAATCTTGTTCATTCTTTGCCTAGCACCGCACTGTGGCCGTCCACTGCCTGTGTGTGTGCTTCAAAGGCGTTTAAAGTTGACACAAATGCCAGTTTACTATTTTCTGAATGTTTTCATGCTATCAAACTTCAATCTAGTTTTACTTTTTATGTCAAACATGTCTTAGAAAGATTTAAAGATTGTTTTAGGAGGATGTGGAAACACATTGAGGATGTTTAAAGAAAACATCTCGGTTACTGTTGTAACCTCCATTCCCTGATGGAGAGAACGAGACATGGTGTCGAATGCTGACACTAGGAGTTGCACCTCGGTCAGGGCATACCACAACAGACTGTAGGAAGATTCTTGGGAAGTGAACAGGTCTACCTGTGCTCTGCTGAATCGACTCAAGATCAGTCTCCACTCTCCTCGGAGTGACACTTGTCATGACAGTGCGTTTACTAGTTGCTGTGTTGTCCATCTGCACCAACACATGCTTGCCCTGAATCAATGGCTGAAACCTCCATAGGTCCAGCAGTGCTGCCAGCAACTCAAGGCAATTGATTTGCCAGCACAGTCAAGGTCTCATGCAGGAGCCCCCCAGCCTGACTTGGAGGCAACATCAGGCGTGGACACTTGTTCTAAGGCAACCCCTGCCTGTAGAAATGCAAGGTCTGTCCAAGCACTGAACGTACGGCGTCAGATCTGCGTGATGGCCTTGCCCATCTTGGGACTTCAATCCAAGCTGTGTTACTGGATGCCATATGTCCCAGGAGCCTCTGAAATTGTTTCAGTTGAGCCGCTGTTTTCCCCTGAACGTCTTCAAGCACTTCAGCACAGACTGGGCTTGTTCACTTGTGAGACACGTTGTGATATTTATTGAGTGAGCTATAATCAGCCAGTAATCAAGATAATTGAGAATTCGGATGCCCACTTCCCTTAATGGCGCAAGGGCACCCTTTACGACTTTCATGAAGATGCATGGTGACAGGGACAGCACAAAAAAGAGGACTTTGTACTGATATGCCTGACCCTCAAAAGCAAACTGAAGAAATGGTCTGTGTCGAGGTAAAATCAAGACATGGAAGTACTCATCCTAAAGGTATATCGCAGTAAACCAGTCATATTAGTGAATACATGTCAGAACGTGCCTCTGCGTCAACATCTTGAGAGGAAAGCATGTGCAGGGCCCGATTTGGAAAATGCAGGTCTAGGATTGGTCTCAACCCACTGCTTTGGTATGATGAAGTAAGGGCTGTAAAAATCCTTCTTCATCTCGGCTGGAGGGGCAGGTGGATTTGCATGCTTCGCAAGAGGACTGCAATTTCCAGGGGTGCAAACTTGTCACCTTTTGGCAGATTTTGTTTTGTTTACCATCCAATAAAATGCACCAGACAAACTGTTATTTTTGGGTTTACCAGCTTATAGATTCCTTGTATTCTGTGTACACAGTATATTTAACTTTTTTCTGCTCAAAATTTCAAAAACAAAACAGTTTTGTGGAGTACCTACCGTAACTAGTATTTTCTCAAACAGCATCAGGTATAAATGTGATCTTAATTATTTTTCTATATATATTATTTGATTAATCAACTTTATATCGTTTCAATGGGTTTTTGATTCATATCAAGTTTATCACCTACCTTAATTCAATAACCACACATTAAAATCACAAGATATTTCGAATATACCCACTTTATACAGAGCTGAAGGTTCAGAGTCTCAGTTTAGCTTGGCTGTGAAGAATTAAAGGACTTTATTCAGGAAACTCACAATAAGACTCAACAGAGGCAGAAACAGAGATGAAGTAGAACATGTTTGTTGATCTGCAGAATAGAAACTAAAGTACATTTACAATTCATTCAGCCACAAGAAATAGACAAGCATCAATTAAGTTTTAGTGCACTATATTCATAGTCTGAAGCCATTGCATAGCTTAATGTGAGGGACAGATGAATATTTACATTGTTAAATTAATCATCAGATAAATTTCATAATCCTGACAGCCCTACTGAACACGCATCTTTTTCATCAACACTTGACCCATTAAAGGGTTAGTTCACCCAGAAATGAAAATAATGTCATTACACCCGAAAGACCTTTGTTCATCTTCGTAACACAAATTAAGATATTTTTGATCAAATCCGATGGCTCATTGAGGCCTGCATTCACAGCAATGATACTTCCTCTCTCAAGATCCATAAAGGTACTAAACACATATTTAAAACAGTTCATGTGAGTTCAGTGGTTCTGCCTTAATATTATAAAGCAACGAGAATATTTTTACAATTTTACAAATACAGTTTTTTTTTTTTTTTACAATATCTAGTGATGGCCAATTTCAAAACACTGCTTCATGAAGCTTCAGAGCTTTACGAATCGAATCAGTGGTTCGGAGCGCCAAAGTCACGTGATTTCAGCAGTTTGGCGGTTTGATACGCGATCCGAATCACTGATTCGACACAAAAGATTTGTAACGCTCTGAAGCAGTGTTTTGAAATCGGCCATCACTAGATATTGTTAAAAAGTTGTTATTTTGTTTTTCTTCATTTTTGTTCCGAAGATGAATGAAGGTCTTAGGGGTGTAGAACGACATGAGGGTGAGTAATAAAAGACAGAATTTTGTCATTTATTACTCATTTATTACTCATATTACTAACCCTAACCCTAACATTTTTGGGTGAACTAACCCTTTAATAGACTAACTGGGACTAACAGCACTTGCATATTGTTGCTCTATTTCTGGTTGGATTGCTTTTGTTATTCTCTTCATTTGTAAGTTGCTTTGGATAGAAGTAAATTAAATGTAAATGTATGTATATCTCTTGGTTTCTCTTTAATGAGCACTGTGTTTATGGGTTTTTTTTCTTTCAGATTTCTCCATGATCATCATTATTTGTGTGTGTGTGATTCTGCTGCTGATTGGTGGATTCACTCTGACTGTGTGTAAATTAAGCCACAAGAGACGAGGTTTGATCATTTACTATCTGTTGAAACAAACACACACAGTTTCAGCCAATCTTATATTAATCTTAAGTACCTATAGAGTAGTGCATCCTTTATACCTCCGAAGAGTCTCTATTTTTATCAGATTTATAAAAGACAGATACAGCTGTACCAATTCTTTTCGAAAACATTCAAGCTCCTGGAGGCGTGTTGTGGGCGGAGCTAAAGAGTCACGAGCACGCAATACATCATCGCATAACTTTTGATTCACTATACGTTCGTTTTGTCTACATTATATGCACTTATAGTGCCGATTTCCAACAAAACACAGGCATCTGATGTAGTTTTACTTACCACCTGTGTTTCCGACTCATGTGTTCCCTTAACACTGGGTTCTTTGGGAAGTTTATCTTTCCCTCAGAACCAAACACTTCTTTGGTGACATTGTAGATTTTGTGGTCTAAAAACAAATCTTTCTTGAGCAAGTCCTGTGTGTGCAGCACAGATGACGACTTCCGTAACCTGAACGAAGCACATTGATGGGCGTGCTCTTGCTCTCGCTCTGGTTGATGTGTGCACACACTCTTCTGGGAGAAGTGCCCATACAAGGAATTCCGCCCTTTATGACATCATACAGGGCCATACTCAAAAAAAAACTTTCTTAAACTTATACGAACATTTCAATCTTTAACATGAGAATCCAACTCTTTAACAGTGTAAATAAATCAGAATGCATGAAATGGCTTTAGACATCCCCTTTAATAACTAGTTATATATATAGCAGCAGTGAAATCAAACTGACTCAATGAGTTTCTGTCTCATGCTGCTTTTTGTCTCTAGTCTAGTTTGTCTTTCTCTTACTGATCGATTTATTTTGTTTTGGGTACTTAGGAAGAACCTCCACATCAGACAAGAGAAAGAGAGAGGAAAATACAATGGTGAGTCAGAGTGTGTGTATGTTTACATTATATATTGTGCTGATTAGATGTTTTCTCATTTTAATGTATTTTTTCTCTCTATTTTCTCCATGTTCAGTCATTATGTGCAGACAGCAGACGTGATTCTCTCACAGATCCTGGATCAGCTCCTGATGAATTACCCACAATCCCCTCTGATGAGCCCCTTTACACGTCTGTCAGTTTCCAGAAGCATGAAGAGTCTCTCAGTGACGCTACAGTCTCCTTCAGTAAGGACCAGATTCACTCTGATTACGCCACAGTCATAAGACTCAATTCACCAAAATCTCTTTATAATCCATAATTTTGTGTTTGTCTTTATTAGAATCATTCAATGCAGTCTGTTGAATCACGAGACACTTTAAAGCAGCCGCGGCTCGACTGGGGCAGAGCCCCACCAAAATATTCATCCAAACATAGACCTCTATATACACTGAATTAATAACAAATTATAAAAAAATGAAGCGCATGGATTCGGCATGCGCTTCATTATTTCCACGTGTCGTGTGGAATAGCGTATTAAATTAATGAGATTATAAACCCTTTAGCTTAAACGTGCTCATGTGAATGGCTTTTATATACAGTAGTTCTGTTGTGTTTGTTTCATGTTTGTTTCACTGTTTTCTTCACTGGAATTCCTACATAACTTGTAACATTCTAAAACAACATTCTGACGCAATAAATACTACATTTAGGCAATTCTATGACATTCTATGCATTTGTTGTGTGTACTAAATAATGTCAATCATCGATAGATAGACATTAGAATTCTGCCAAAAGTGTTTCTGATGTGTTCAGCGATTAGGATATAAGGCTTACAAAATGTTTATCATAAACCAGCGCTAAGACCCAGAATCTGCCCTACCTAATTTATGGCCAGGAGCCGCTACTGCTTTAAAGTTATAAAATAGAAGTTGTGTCAGACATTTATTGGTGCGTGCAAAGAGTTTAGGTTATCTGAAGATGTGATTAAAACAGGAAATACAAATCTTAAGTGAAACAAAATGCACTATAAAGTTTCCACTCCAGATGCAGAAACGTGTATATTTAAAATGCAGCTTTTGATACATAAAGCCTCTTTAATAGCAGCTCTTAAACAGACACATAATACTTTTATGATGAGAAACATGATGCTTATCTGTTCATAGCTGTTAAAATGTCAGTTTTCTCTTTCTCATCTCTCTGAATATTGATTATTCCTGCTTCAGATTTGTACAAGAGTTTCTGGTTACAGAGAGATTATGAGAAAGTTTATTTTTCTGATGTAACAACTGCTTATGCCTTTACTGTAGAATCAAGTATTTTTGAAAGTATTTCCTATTATTTTTTGTGTATTGTCCAGAGCTGTTATTTAAAATCTTGCAGTCAGGGAGATTATTATTTTTTATATTATATTTGAAATGTCAAACTTTGTCATGACATGGAGTTTACTAAATCAGCATTACATAGAGGACAACTGAATGTATTTTTCGTACTGATGAAATCAACGTTACCAGATCCGAGAGAAACATCCAGAAACACAGTTTAAGATCTTAATGAACAGCATGAAAGACAATAAGTATTATTTATACTTTCTGCAAAAGAGATCTGAGTCTGAAATCTGAATGATATCATTTTTGTCTCAAAGTTTTTTTACAAATGCTGCTGGAGATGTTTTTCTGTTTGCGTGACAAATGGGCTGTTTTTCAGTCCAGCTCAAAGCCACAGATAACAATGAACAACTGAATATGAAATGTCAGTTTCTGATGTTGTGTTATGATATTATGGGTGAGATCATCATCAGACTGCAAACAGATGAGATGTGGGGAAGTGGTACAGAGTCTGTAAAGTGGTGTTTCAACTTTTACTAAAATCTTTCAAATAAAAAAAAACAGAAGTGTGATTAAGTTTAAAAAAATTCAAGGGTGTGTAATTTCAGAATAAAAATGCTGATATGTGGTGTTTCTTTACTAAGATAAAGAGACTTGCTTGTAAGTGTCGCATGTCTTTGTGTTTGCAGAGTTGTTTGATACTGTGGTCAGTGTGATAAAGATCAACATGAGATGCTCTTCAGCTTGTGGTTTTCTTTTGCTCTATGTATCTTATTTGAATCAAACCAAGAAGCCCTTTAGCCGCCTACAGGTGTGTTAAAAAAAGAAAATGTTTATCTTAGTAACTATGTATACAGACTTTCCACTACATAAGATATTCTGTGAATTTGTGTAATATATTGAAAATAAAAATATTCCATGAACTTAATTCGGTACTGACATACGGACGGATGTCAGACTGGCTGCAGATTCTGTGCATGTGTTTGTCGCCTGTCAGCACTGTCTATTTCTAGGCTTCTTGCCCTTGAAAGGTCAAATGCACACATAATTATGCCTAAATGTCCATATTGACAGTTATGTCTTAACATCAACATTTGGGACATGTGTCAGTATCATCCGTGCATTAGGCCTACAGTAGGTCTTAAAGTGAAAGCAGCCTAATACCAGCTTCTGTGTCGTTAATGTTAATCAAACTACAACAACTGGGGGAAACTGGTTCTTAAACTTAAAGCACTGTTTGTGTCTGTATCTTAATGTTGTATTTATTTGTCCTATTGCCATTTGTTTATACGTTCTTATTTTATTACTGACTGTTTACTTGATTACTTAATTACTTGGAAATGTTATACTTATATTAGGCAATTGCTTATCACTGTGGTTTTCTTATAAAATTTTGGTAATATTTCCCACACTAAGTGATCATGTTTTTAAAGCTAGATAGCACACCACTGGACTAGCCTTTGTTTGTGTGTTTTTGTAAGATACCAAAATAAACAAGATTTATGCATTTTGTTTGTTCTATTGTCATGTGTGACTATTACAAGAGCACACCACTGAACTGGAAATATGTATAGATAGTAATAATAATAATTAATAAATAAAGCTGCAATCAGCAACTTAGGGGTCAAGCACCACAGAGGCAGAATCAGGAGCTAAAAATCAAGGTAGTGAGTAAAGACATTTGGAGATGGTTTTAAGCAAAATTGATTAAATCCTATAAATAAAATCACTTGAAATGTGACATAAATGCTTATTACTTTTGATCAGTAGGTGGCACTGACACCAAATTTGTGAAGTTATAAGCAAAGAAAAAAAATTAATTCTAATATTTTGTGACCACTAGCTGGCACTGTGCTGAAACTGTACAGGTACCCTCAGGTCGTGGTTGTCATAACAGATACCAAGCTTCGTCAGAATACTCTAAAGCATTTTGGTGTGTTATTCCTCAAATTTGTTTTCATGTCAGCAAATTCTGTGGATTATCTGATTCAGTTTTTGTGAAAATCAGAGCAATAGTCTAGGAGGTGTTTGGAAAACTCATCCACACAGAGACAAAACTTGCAGGATTCATATTTAAACCCCCTTTTTGGGGTTTAATATTCACAGACACTATATCCCAATTAGAATAAAGAACTTAAGAATAAAAAAAAAAAACCTTACCATTCATAATCATCAGCTTGATCAATTTGACCCTCAGAATGAAATTGAAAGTCACACTCTTCCTCTGAGGTAAATTCTTCCAGAATTATTCCTCACTGCATCTCAAAATGATGTACATGAATCTAAGCTTGATGCATTTTTCCGAGTTGATGCGGGTGTTCGCTCTGTTGCATGGATCGCCTCACAATTTACCTTTGAATGCTGCGCGCTCTCCGTGGGCGTGGCCGCATTAGTGGATAATGAGATGACTCACGAAGGACTGACGTCTCTTTTCAAACAGATTACATAAACAGAGAATATTTGTTTTTAAATGATTTAAAACCTGACATTTCAACATTTCTTTAGACATATGTCTCATGTTTGTGTGATATTCATTAAGTTACAGTTAATTTTCTAAAGACTATCAGAATGCACTTCATTGAGAAAGAGACTGCAGCTCGCGCATAATGTTAGTTTTCTTTATTTTGCAAAAAGCACAACATTTTGTTTTTACTGTGAGTGTACACAAATAAAAAAAGACATTCCACAGTTTTTAATAATGTATAACTCTTATTCGCCATTGGTCTGCTGCAGAGGCTTGATTCAACAGCAAGTATAGAGGATGTCGTTGTAGTCTCAGGGGTCAGCAAGGAGATGAATAGGCAGTCAACCCCGCCCGTTTTGGTGGCCTGAAAAGCCATTTGCCTGTGCAGGTGCACAGACGTGAACAAATCAGACTTCAGTATTTCGGAGAAAACAGAGTTTCTCCATAAGCGTCACGAAAACTCTGACGCAATGCAAGTTTGCGGTGAATCAAAATTTAAACTGACAGATCAGAGAGAAAGATTTTCTGTGAGTAATCAATTAAATTTAGACCTGTGTCTCACACAAAGCAGTGATTTAACTAATGGTTGTGCCGAGGCTCGTGAAACTTTTGCAGTATCTTAACAAAATCGATCAACAGTGTTAAATGACTATGATAAATTATCGAATGCCTCCTTATACATCATATAAATAAGGCAAGGCAAGGCAATTTTATTTTTAGAGCACATTTCATACACAATGGTAATTCAAAGTGCTTTACATAAAGAAGAACCAAATACATAATAATTAAAAATGGTACGCATAAGAAATAAAAATAACAGTAAAAACAGGGAATACCACTATCTGGATGGAAGAGTTAGGAAATTTCAGGGAGTTTTTTGCTGTTCGTCAGAGCGGATCTAAACGGATCTATCCATCATAAGAACATTAAACATTTTACTCTATAACTTGCTGAAAACCAGACGCCAACAAGTGAAGTCAAGTCATCTTCATTTATATAGCGCTTTTTACAATACAGATTGTTTCAAAGCAGCTTCACAGTGATAATAGGAAAATTATGGACAGAGATTATTTTGGCTTTACAGCAGCTCTAGGAAAAAGTTATTTTCGAGTTAGTAGGTTTTTGTAGGTTTTTGATTGAATCACTTCCGTTGTAAACATTGTTAATTACTAACTTAGGGGCTGCTTAAAAAGACAACTTTTTTTTCTTTCTTTCTTTCTTTCTTTATTTATAAAGCTCTTTCACACAACTACTAGTTGATCCAAAGTGCTGTACAATACAGGTAGAATAAAATGAATAAGAGACAACAAAACATTGAAACACAACATAACAATACGATTTACATAGCTAGATAAAAGCCTGACGTAAGATGATTTTTAAGCCGGCATTTAAATACAGGCAGAGAAGGTGCAGCTCTAATAGAGGCTGGTAACTTGTGCCATAGACTAGGACCAGCAACAGCGAAGGCTCGATCACCTCTGCAATGGAACCTAGATCTAGGAACAGTGAGGAGACCAAGATTACTGGATCTTAAGGACCTATTTGGTTTATAAAGAAAGATTGCCTCGGAGAGATATGGTGGGGCTTGATTGTGCAAGGATTTGTAAACAAAAGTTAAGATTTTAAAACTAATTCTAAATTTAACTGGTAACCAGTTTAGTGAAATAAGAAGGCGAGATGTGGTCGAACTTTCGTCTTCCTGAAATCAGTCTTGCAGCAGCATTTTGGACCATCTGTAAACACACTATAGAAGACTGACTTATACCATAGTAAAGTGAATTACAGCAATCTAGACAAGATAGAACAAACAAGTGAATAATCTGTTCAAACTGTTTAACAGAGAGTAATGATTTGTTTTTTGATAAACGCCGTAAGTGGAAAAAACATGATTTGACCACTGCACTAATTTGTTTCTCAAAACCCAGGTTGCAATCAAAAAGAACACCAAGATTTTTGGCACAAGGTGTAAGGTAGGAGGAGAGATGACCAAAATGAGGGACACAGTCTCGATATGACTTTGAGCCGAACAGAATGATTTCGGTTTTGTTCTCGTTTAACACTAAGAGATTCTGCTTTAACCATATTTGTAATTCGTTTATACAATTCAACAGAGGACCTAAAAAATCTTTACTTTTATGCTGCAAGGGAAAGTAAAGCTGAGTATCATCCGCATAAAGGTGGAATGACACTCCGTATTTCTCAAAGATAGCACCTATTGGCAGCATGAATATAGAAAATAAAACTGGAGCAAGAATTGAGCCCTGTGGCACCCCACAAGCAAGTGGGTGTGAGGACGAACTATGTTGGCCAATAGAAACATTAAAGCTTCTGTTAGTTAAAAAAGATTGAAACCAGTTCAATACCTTTCCCTGTAGTCCAACACAGATCTCCAACCTGGAAATCAAGATGTTGTGGTCAACCATGTTCGTAATGTCTGCAAATTAAAGGATTAGTTCACTTTCAAATGAAAATTAGCCCAAGCTTTACTCACCCTCAAACCATCCTAGGTGTATATGACTTTCTTCTTTCTGATGAACACAATCGCAGAAATATTAATAAATATCCTGAAGCATCTGAGCTTTATTATGGCAGTGATAGGGTTCAATGAGTATGAGCTGAAGAAAGTGCCTCCATCCACATCCATCCATCATAAACGTACTCCACACGGCTCTGGGGGTTAATAAAGGCCTTCTGAAGCAAAGCGATGCGTTTGTGTAAAAAAATATCAATATTTAATAAGTTATGAAGTAAAACATCTAGCTTCTGCATATTTAACTCTTGCAGTTCACAAAGCTTACGCCTTCCCTATTCAACTTACGGAAAATGTGTAACTGACACGATGCCAGTTTATATTTTCTTCGTAACTTCAATATGGAAGGTGGTCTGGCGGAAGCTAGATGTTTTACTTCATAACTTGTTTAAATATGGATATTTTTTTACACAAATGCATCACTTCTCTTCAGAAGGCCTTTATTAACCCCCCAGAGCACGTGGAGAACGTTTATGATGGATGGATGTGGATGGAGACACTTTCTTCAGCTCATACTCATTGAACCCTGTTCACTGCCAATATAAAGCTCAGATGCGTCATGATATTTATTAATATTTCTCTGATTATGTTCATCAGAAAAAAGAAAGTCACATACACCTAGGATGGCTTGAGGGTGAGTAAATCTTGGGCTGATTTTCATTTCAAAGTGATCTAATCCTTTAACCCAGTCTGTACACTCCCATTTCTCTCTAATCATCACCGTATTTTTCAGATTTCTCTTTGTTCAACATCATTTCTATATGTTCGACTCTGCTGCTGATTGGAGGATTCACTGTGACTGAGTGTTTATTAAGATGAGGTGATGCTGTCCTTCATGAACACACACTGATTATAACTACTACAGACTAACACAAAAACCGTTTATGAATAGTCTTTTTCCAAATGAGGACATCCAAAATGTCTTCAAAGGGACGTTTTGTCAGATGCAGGTTATAAACAACTTTTAACCCTTACTTTTTACCTTCATCATTCTTTAAAATCTGATAAACATCACATATTAAATATATAAGCTAAGCCTTTTAAAATCTTTCTGGTCACAAAGTTTCTCATGAACTCTGGAGGTGTTTTTGTGTTTGTGTGACGATCAGTCCAGCTCAAAGCCACAGAAAACAGGTGAAGGTTCAGAGTTTCAGTTTAGTTTAACTGAAGATCAAACAGACTCACTCAGGAAACCCACAGAGAAAAGAGAGAGAGAGATGATGAACATCATTTGTCAAGGCTAATATTTGCCTTGTTGTTACTGAAGATGTTCCATAATTAAAATATAAATAATTAGTTGGACTGATGGATTCACTCTGTTTGTAAATTAATGGTTTGATGATTAAATGAAACTATAAAATGTACTTAAATATCAACTATATAAACTATTTATCAAACTAGATGTTTTATAAAGGTCATGTGAGCAGTTCGTGCTCGTGCAAAACTCGCCCCTGTAGTGTGTTTGTAAAGTTTTGGGTTTTTAACATGTGGTCAGTGTGATGAAGGGAAACTAACATGACAAGCTATTGTGCTTTTCTTTTGCTCTATTTATATTCTGATGGTCAAACCAGCCTTCAGCCTGCTGCAGGTGTGAGAAAAACAGGAAACGGTTTCTTAGCAACGATAGAAACAAACTTTCCACTCCATAAAGATATAATTTATAGTATATACACAATTATTCCTTTTTTTTTTTTTTCAGGACAACTAAAAAAAACAAGGTTTTTGAGGTCACAGTGCTTCTGCTGCATGTACAATAACTTTGGTTTTTACAACATCACAGAGAGGAACAAGTTCAAAACTATTTTTGTTACGAACTGCAGTCATGAATATGCGTCTTATAAAATGTCTGCTTGCTTTTCAAATGTTACAAGTTCTGCCAGAACGACTGTTTGGACCTTTTTTCTGTCTCAGGAGAAAATTAGCTTTTAATTTCAGACTTCTGATTGAATCCTTTGGCTCCATCTAGTGGTAAATCTGAGTTAATGTCTGATTTCTTGGTTTTATTTCAGTGAACTTTAGTTGTATTGTATGGCAGTTGATGGTGTAGGTGGATTTTTTTATTATCATTATTATTATTCTTTTGTTCTGTTTTGATAATTTATAAATGGCACTGATTTACACGCTTCATTAATTTTGAAATCTCAGAGTCAATCTGAAGGAATTAAACACTGGCATAATATGTGATAATTACATGGACTCATTATTCATGTAGATGTTTTAACAACCAAAGTTAAAGATGAAGCAAAGGAAGCAGATGAAGTCAAGTCTCAGCATTTCACTCTTTGTTCAGTTTGTGTTGTTAAACTGTCATCAGTGATGCTGAAGTTTGATTGACAGCTGCTGTCCGTGGTGCTGAATCCACAACTGCCTGTTAAAGAGACAGAAGCAGCAATCAGACTCAGACTTCAGCTGATGAGCCTCTGATGATCTGAAATCTATATTATCTTATTTGTATATGGTATATGTTTTGTATCTTTAGCATTTTTGTTATGGTACATTATTTCAACCTTCTGTTTTGAATTATTACCATATTATCCACTTTATTTTGCAGCACAGAAGTAAGCTGTTTTCTGTGAATGTGCGAAACTTCCTCGCTCACTCTTATATGTTAAAAATAAGGTGGATAGAGAACATGAAAACCTGTATGAGCTCTCAGTATCAGACACTATAATCTGTTCTCTACACAACCTTTCCAAATAAACTGATTTATAATTTGCTGATTTATGTAATGTGTCACTGATGGTCAGTAATTCAGCATAAGAAGTGTAATGTGATGTCTATGAGAACAGGAGCTCATCTGAACAGACTGTGAATGTGTTTGTGTGTGGTGATGAATCTCAGTCATGTGCTGCAGATCAGCTGCTGTCCGCGGTGCTGAACATCTGAACGACTCTCTTCCACTAGCAGGAGATCACACTGACATTTTACTCTTAAAAATATGGTCAACCTGTTTTCCCCTCTGGCTGTTGACAGTATTTTCTGATTTATGGATGATAAAAAAAGAGAAATCCAAAACACACTCTGTAAAAACCTTTAACTTTTGGAAATATATGCAAATGTGTGCATATTTAATTATATAATACTCCATTTGCATATTTAAAAATTTCAGAAAACTTGTAATACAAAATATTGTACTGTTATTAATCATATCATGTTCTCTGTGTCCTGTTCTGTCTTCAATCTTTGTAGTCTGTTGTAGTTTTTCATGTTGATTTCTCCTTGATCGTCTCCCCCAGGTGTGCCCTGTTACCTATTCATAGTATATTCCTGTAGGCTACTTTCTCAGAAATGACAAATATCACCCTGAATGCATTGTTTTATACGGTATATTACTGTTTTAATGGAAAACAGAATGTTGCTGTTGAAATTTGGCCTTTTTTTACAGCAGTTTTTTACAGTGTATGTTTTGCTGCATTAGGTAAAGCAATGGTTATTTATTATTCGAACATGGTCGCCATCCCAAATCATGCATATGCTTGCCTGTTCAAATACTGGTTTGTGATCATAGCCACCTTAACAACAAGAGCGTTTATGCTGGGATGTGTAGGTTATTGATAAGCAACATGCCTAACTATTTCATGACATTCTATTTAAATGTGTTTTTAAGGAGGACTCGCATCTAGCCTTTACTCTAGAGTTGGTTCACCCTCCGCCTATGCCTCCTTGATATATGAATTATGTCAGTTGTATGGGGGATATTTTGTACTACAGTTTATCTACAGAGGCTTGTGATTGTTTTTGTTGAGAGGATACTTTGTTCTAATATTTCTGTTTTATTGTGTATTTGTTGTATTTTAAAATGTTGTTTTACTGTATGGCTGCTACATTGGCCAGGTCTCTCTTGTAAAAGAGATTTTAATCTCCATGAGACTTCCTGGTAAAATAAAGGTACATAAAAATAATCTTGTGTTTTAGAATTTTCTTTATGTTTTTGTTTTAACCCTTTATTTTAAATTATTTTAAAGGGGACCTATAATGCCCCTTTCACAAGATGTGATATAAGTCTCTGGTGTCTCCAGAATGTGTCTGTGAAGTTTCAGCTCAAAATACCCCACAGATCATTTATTATAGCTTGTCAAATTTGCCCCTATTTGGGTGAGCAATAACACACCGTTTTTGTGTGTGTCCCTTTAAATGCAAATGAGCTGCTGCTCCAGAAGAGGGCGGAGCTTTAACAGATTCAAACAACACTGTTACTGACTGTGATAAATTATGAAATGCCTCATGATACAGTGTATACATTAGTATATTAAACATTGTACTCTAAAACTTGTGAAATATAAAAAGGACTCGAACATTAGGCCTATATCAACCTATATGTACATTTTGTGAAAGAAATGTGAATACTGCATGCGAAACTTGCCCCCACAATGCAATGGGAGGGTTGCCAGGTCTTTAAAAATGTGTTAAATGATATTCCTGAAAAAAATTCCTTAGTTTCATTTAAATAGAGACAACAAAACATTGAACTAATACATGGTCTGAAAAGATTTCTTGAGAGCATCAACTTGTCTGAGACTGAAAACACAAACACAAATGTCTTATTCACACCTCTGGCTCCATCTAGTGGTAAATATGTGTTAATGCCTGTTAAACTTGTTGGTTTTTGTAAACAGTCTTTGTGTAGGTTATGGTGTGGTAGTTGATAGAGTAGATGCTTGTTTCTTATTCTTCTGTTCTGAATAATTATAACTGATTAAAATGAAAGAGTCAATCTGGAGGAATTAAACACTGGATTAATATTTGATAATTACATGGACTCATTGTTCATGTAAATGTTTTTAAAATCAAAGTTAAAGAAGAAGGAAACAGATGAAGTCAAGTCTCAGCATTTCACTCTTTGTTCAGTTTGTGTTGTTAAACTGTCATCAGTGATGCTGAAGTTTGATTGACAGCTGCTGTCCGTGGTGCTGAATCCACAACTGCCTGTTAAAGAGACAGAAGCAGCAATCAGACTCAGACTTCAGCTGATGAGCCTCTGATGATCTGAGGAGTGAAAGACCAGAAACACTGCAGACACAATGAGATGTTCAGATCTGAATACATTTGCCTTCTAAGGCTACGTTCACACTGTCAGTCCAAATCCGATTATTTGTGTATCCGATTGGAATCTGATCTAAAATTATTGACCTCCACATTGTGTATCAACTGTTCAGATGTGATTTGTGTGTCCATCCCACTCTTTCGTTAACAGGAATATCTGCATTGGTTTCTATGGCAGTGATGTTGTGTTGGTAAGTATACACCAAAAACAACAACAACAAACGCAACATGGAGAGGTTTGCGATACAGATGTTGTCTTATTTACAACATGACATTGTGCAGCCGCTGCAACACAACCTTGTTTCTGCAGCGACTTTCAGCATGTTTTCTATAACAACATCTGATGTTTATGTTTTACGTGGCGTGAGAAAGTCACGTAAACTATACGTGAAAACTGATCAGATCAGACTGGAAGGGATTTACAGAAATACGATTTCATGTTCTTCGCATTTCATGTTCTTTTTTGCCGTTCACACGTGCTAAATCTGATTGGATGTCTTTCATATATGCTCAAAAATAGGATTTGGACTGCCAGTCTGAGCGTAGCCTTAGAGCACAAGTTACAACACTGATGGAAGTTCATATGGCCACAGGATCAGCTTCATATTTGGATCAATGTAAACGTATGATATTATTTTTATATTCATGAAGTATTTCACCTGCAAGTCAAATCATGCCTGTTTCCTCCTAATAAAAAAATGTTAACGATTCTTAAAGCTGATAAAGATTTACTTAAAGAAACTTAAATGTCAAAACATTTTTCTTTTTATTTCCTTGAGTCACAGGAAGATGATACTGTTTAATAAAGACATGAAGTTGCTCAGTATGTTTCTGTGTGAGTGGATCAGCCTTTGTAACTCAACATTTCCTGATTTGTGAATTATGTCAGAGTTAACCTTTCATTTTTAATTATTTTAATATTAAAGCTGCCTTGTAAGTTTACTAAGGCCCCCTATTGACACATTACATGTACATTATACTGTCGCCCTCTAGTGGAAGATTTAAATAATGCTGATCAATTATCTTCAGTGTCATTTGTCCTTATATAGAGAAGATGAAACCTGTATGATCTCTCAGTATCAGACACTGTAACCTCCACTAGGTGGCGCTCTTTCAGTGTGATTAATGTAATATTCAGTCAGTGCTGATGGTGGGAGGGGCCAGTAAAGCTGCTCATTACTGATAAAGAGCTGAATAAAGAGGAAGTAACTAAAGCAGACAGATGTAGAGACAGAGAGATTCACACAGAGAACATTCAGCATAAAGAAGACTGAACTCAACTCACAATGAAGATCCTCCTCATCTTCTTCACTTTCTACCTGATCTCAGGTCAGAGCTTTTCTCTTTCATCACTGCAGTAATGATGCTGTTTTCTGTTCATGAGGTTTCTGATCACAGTATCAATCTGATTGACAGGTGCAGTGAGATGCTTTAGTGTCACTGGATATTCTGGAGGAAGTCTTCTTGTTGATTCTGGAAGGTCTTCATCCAATAACAGATATCAATATCTGCAAAAACAAAACACCCAGGGATGGTGGGATAAAATAACAGAGATTAATAAACACGATCAATGGATTAATAAAGAAAGATTCACTCTGTATGTCAACACAAACAGACACGTCATGCTTTTCATCAGAGAACTGAACCTACAGGACTCTGGGAGATACCGGATTGGGCTTTCAGGTTCAGAGGATATTGAAATACATTTGAATGTGAAAGTTGGTGAGTAATTTTGACATATGAGATACAAATTGGGCAGAATATACAATTTAAAGAATATATGGCAACACCTTTAGATTTACAGTAGGATTTCAATTCTAATGTTAATTTAGGGTGACCATATTATGGGTTTCTAAAATAATAAATTGCTAATTATGCTAATTAATACAGCTTGAAATAAAAAAAAATAAAAAATTCTAGAAGTTTACATAGAATTAGGATTAATCTAGATTTATAAATGCTGGGAAAAAACAGCATTGTTCACTGTGAGCTTATTTAATGCACTGACTATGTTAAGAAATGAAAGCGTTTTGTGTTACCAGTTAACTTAGCTGACAAACATTCTCCTTTGGTTGATGTTTTGTGCTTTGATGAACTAATATCATTTGCATCCAAATCGCACCTTCATTTACCAATTACATGTACGTAGTTTGCAGGTCAGGTATTCTGCTTCAAACCGGTCCGACCGGGAAAAGGCAAAGGAAATTTTGTGCAATTTGTCCATGATTTACATTTTCACTTTGGGCACTGTAAAGAGATCCACCATCCGTTCCTGCTCAGCGCTTCTTTTAGTGGTCAGTTTACACTGAACACATTTATGCAGGTGAAAAAGAGGCGAGGGCGCATATGAGACTCGTTATTTTCTAAAGTTTGACTTATTTTAACTTGATATCTTTAAAACGTGGTGGTTAAAGACATCAGTGTAAAACATGTTTACAAAGAGAAACTATTTCAAAGCAGTGCAGTGGAACACAAGTTTCTTTGTGAATTCACAATCACCATATTATTACTGATGCTGATTGAGAAACAGTTTGACCAACAGCATGTAGGCATCGTACACGACTATAGAGAGCGCGTCAAAATGGGAAAAAAGACAAATCTTGGCCATATGAGGTTATTTAGAAATCGCTTTTTAGGAGGAACTATGGTCACCCTAGTTATATGTCCAGCACCCTCCTCAAAACTGCTAAACAAAATATTTTTATATAAAAATGTTCTATTATGTGTAAATGACAGATCCATGCTGTAACAAGACAAAGAGAGTGGAGGTGAAGAATGGAAGGGCTGCTGTCTTCAAATGTGAATATTCACAGAATCATATTTATGATGAGAAGATAATCTTCAAAGAAGGAAAAAACTCTATTGATGAGATTATAAACAAAACATGGAAAAAGAACAGCAGGTTCAGTATGTCTGATAGAAAAGATCAACAATTGATGACTGTGATGATTTCTGCTGTGAGACCAGATGATGGAGGAGTTTATTTATGTGGAGTTTGGATCAACAGACACTCGTACACTTACTCCATTATTAATACTGTTCATCTACATATTATTATGAGTGAGTACACTGTAGATATGTCTAGATGTTACCTTCCATTGCCATAACCAAATACAGTCATGTTGAATTAGTCATTCTTAATAAAATATTCGACTTGAATAAAATCAAATAGATAAGATGTTATAATTTGATGTACATATAAAGTGATATTTGTGATTGACAGCTAAAGTGGGCGTGTCTAGAGTGAGCGGATACTCAGGAGGTCGTATGATGATCAAGTGTGAACATCCTCAATACAAAACCAAGCCAAAATACATCTGTAAAGAATCAGATGGATGTTCAGAGAGGAAGAATCCAGGAATTCAGGATGAATGGATGGAGAATGGAGATGTTTCTTTATATGACGACACCAGAGCAGGAGTCTTGATGGTGTTTTTTAGAGAGCTGAAAGCTGCAGATGCAGGAACATACAGGTGTGGAGTGAATGTGTCTCACTATACTGAGAGCTTCACTGAACTTCAGCTGAACGTCAGAGATGGTGAGGAACATGAAATACTTTATCTTTCCTGTTTGAAGTATCTGATATGATTTTTATTTAATTGTTTTATTTTATAGATGCAAAATATCCAAAGACAGAGACTAAATCTGCTTGTCTTGGTGAAGAAGTCAACATCAGCTGTCAGATCCCAGAGCAACATAAAGTTAATTTCTGCAAAGAGGATGATCATCACATCTGCTCATCTAAAGCAACAGAAATGAGTCCTTCATCTGAGAGAAATGAAGAGAGAGTTTTTACAGTGAGCATCAGTAATGTGAGCATGAGAGATGCTGGAGTTTACTGGTGTGGAGCAGAAACCAGAGACACACATTTGACTTTCATCTCCCTGACCACCAAAATTCAGCTCAACCTCATCAGTGAGTGAATTCAGATGATTTCATTGTAGTAAATACAGTATATTCAGAATCATGTGTGTTAAATGTCTGTGTTTGTTTGTTTGCAGTGGCTCCAGTAGTGAGACGTGAAGGAGAATCTGCTGAGATCATCTGCCCTTATGATTCAATCTATAAATCAAAGTCAAAGTCTCTCTGTAAGGGGAAGTGCTCCACTAGAGATAGAAATACTCTCAATGAAGAGAAAGAGACCAAGACTGACAGATTGACTCTGAAAGATAATGTCACTGCAAGTGTCTTCACTGGGACCATCACTGGACTGACAGCAGAGGATGCTGGGAAATACTGGTGTGCAGTGACATTAGAGAGAGACGTGAATTATCTTTACACTCATCTGATCGTCATCATGAACGAGGGTGAGGAAGGTTTATCATCTGAATATGTGAAACTATGGCTGTGAATTGATGTTCTTATATTTCTAATCATTTCCAGAGCTGAACTTGACTAAGTATGAAGGAGACGACATGTCAATCCAGTGCAAACATCATGATGAACATCAGAAACTCTTCTGCAAAGCACATGAACCCTCCACGTGTGTGAAGGATGGAGTTTCATTGGAGACGATCAGAGATGATCGATTCTCTTTCAGTGATGAAGCTTCTACTGGAGTCTTTACTGTAAACATCACTGATCTGAGAGAAGAGGATTCTGGGATATACTGGTGTGGAGCTCACATCATCACTAAAGTGCATTTAACTGTCAACAAGGATAAGAATAAAGGTAAGAGTTTAATTTATTTGCATTGTCAAATATGGACACTTGAACAATCACTCTGACTGACTTTAATAGACATTATTGCTTTTGTTGCTCTTAAATTGCATGCACTGAAACTTCTGTTCTATTATTTAATTCAACTAAGCAGATATTAATATAAAAACGTATCTTCACTAGATAAAATTATTGACCTATACTGCACATTTGTTCTGTCACCAAAACAAATTCCTTGTATGTGCAAACATATAAAGCTCTTTCTGATTCTGACATCTGGATCTTTTATGGGACTTTATTCCAAACCTGTACTATTTTATGTATTTTCCCAATTTTGAGTGTTTTCGTGTTTAATCTCTTATAGAAACTCTTATAATCTCTTAGAGAAAAACTCCATATATTTCATCCATTGCTTATGAAAACTTTGCATCTCATTTTCTGACATTGCTCAGGGGGTGCACAGGAGGTGTTTAGTGTTTGTGGTGAAGAGGGTGTTTTCATTTCATGTCAAAACCACAGAAATGAGCTGAAGGTTCAGAGTCTCAGGTTAATGTGACTGTGAAGAATTAACGGTCTTTATTCAGGAAACCCACAGTGAGACTAGAGGTCGACTGATATGGGTTTTTCTCTGGCCGATGCCGATATATGCTGCCAATATTTTTTGGCCGATTTTCTTTTTTTCCCCTTCATCTAAAAAAATCTTACAGTTAAGTAATAAGAAGTGATACAGAAAATTGCTTAAAAATAAACATTTATTGAACAACATAAACCTCTCCAATCAGTGCACTTGTATAATTTAAATAAAAAAGAAATAATGTATTCATAAATATTAAATACACAAAACAGGTAATCAAAAATCTAGACCATGTCAAATAAACCTAATTAGTAAGTAGCCTAATTCATAGTAATAATACATGGCTCAACTTTTTAAGCAGCTTCTCAAAACTGTTCTGAAGCATGCTTTTTGTTTATGTTTGTTGACAGACACTGCTATAAGTCAAAAGGCCATAATGTAAGTGATAACAAAAATGAAAGAGTTCACTCATATTACACAGCCTGCTTCTCATAACTGCTTAAAAGTGCACTGGTCACGAGCGATGATGTCGTGGAGGCTATGTCCAACCCACAGACACATTTAATGAGGAAAGTTAACATCCACGTTTCAGCCTTAAGTTTCATTTGAATTGCACGTGTTTCTACTTTCACATGCAAATGACTTGTTGCACTTATGAAAAGCATGGTTGGCATCAATTCTAGTAGGCTACAGTGTAATTATGCTTTCAAAACAGTGTGTTTTCCCCTGCCGTCTTTAGTTGAAGCTGTGTGTGAACAAGGCACGGCTGCAGAGTCTGAGTTATGCCACTTTTCCACTGAATTTAACTGGAACAATTTGTCCCAGGAACTTTTTTCCCCCAGACCTGTTGCTGTCTGCGTTTCCATCGCGATCTAAAGTTCTGTGAAGATTAAGTCTGGTAACGTAGGACTGCGCGAAACTTTCCATTTCGTCCTTCACATATAAGTTTAATAAAGCCTGAACCTCATCGTCGGTCCATCGGTCGTATTTTTAAACTCCACGATTCGAATAGCAAACAACTCTTACTGCACGCACCGCAGACTTTAAAAATGGTGGTTGAAATAAAATTATGCATGGAGTCAACCAATCAAAATGCTGTGTGAACTCAACCAATCAGCATGTTCAGCACCCTTGTCCCACCCCCGAAAGTTCCAGCACTTTGGAAAAGTACTACCTAGCGAGCAGGTACTTTCTGAGGGGGAAATTTTTACCTTCATTTAGACCCTGGTTCCTGCGGTCAAAACACACAAGTACCACCCCAAAGTCCCTAGTTCCTGGGGAAAGTTCCTGCGGTGGAAACGCGGCTTTACTCCGTCTCACACGCAGCCTCAGAGGAGGAGAAATTCTCCGGTAATGTACAGAAACAGAATTGATAACGTTGGAGCTCATCTATACAGTGCAGGCTACTATAATAATTTAGACGCTGGACTCATTACCAGGTTTTGGTACCCGTGCCTACCTGTGGCCTAAACTACAGCTGGTTGAAGGCTCGCACACCCCGTCCGCGTGCAGCCCAATTTTTGAGACCGCGAGGACGGTCCGTGTACAACAGCGCATGTGCGAGTGATTTGAGCACTTGAAAACAGCAGTCCACTAGGAGTATAGGCTACTTTGAAAGGCTCACATGCTCAGCTGTGCGCAAGATGCAGCAGATCATGGAAAATGAAGTACATCCGAGCCTTTATGCCAGTGGAATGGCAATCTGCTTTCCACAAGAGGCAGCGTCACGTGTTCGACAACAACATTTAGCTGCTCGCAGATGCACCTGCCTATTAATCGGCCTAATTTGCAGCACAATTTGCCGATGCCGATTAATTAAAAAATAATTAAAAAAGAGTTCATTCGGTTGACCTCTAAGTGGGACACATGAGACTCAACAGAGACAGATGAAGAACATGTTTTATGTGTAGGTCTGCAGAAGAGAGACTAAAATGTGCAAATTTTCCCCATAAATAGTCAATTGAACGTATTTCCTAATGTGTGAATGTTGATTAACTGTTTTATTTTCAGATTCCTCCATGATCATCATTATTTGTGTGTGTGTGATTCTGCTGCTGATTGGTGGATTCACTCTGACTGTGTGTAAATTAAGACACAAGAAACAAGGTTTGATCATTTATTATCTGTTGAAACAAATTAATAATTAGTTATTGTAGTGTTTCTGAACTGCTTGAATCTTCTGACTGTCAGCAGCAGTAAAATCTCACTGACTCAATGAGTTTCTGTCTCAGATGCTGCTGTTTGTCTCCAGTTTGATCTAGTTTGTCTTTCTCTTACTGATCGATTCATTTTGTTTTGGGTTATTAGGAAGAACCTCGACATCAGACAAGAGAAAGAGGAAGAAAAATATAATGGTGAGTCAGAGTGTGTGTATGTTTGTATAAATATTGTGCTTATGAGATTTTCTCGTTTCATTGTACGTTTTCTCTCTATTTTCTCCATGTTCAGTCATTATGTGCAGACAGCAGACGTGATTCTCTCACAGATCCTGGATCAGCTCCTGATGAATTACCCACAATCCCCTCTGATGAGCTCCTGTATGCGTCTGTCAGTTTCCAGAAGCATGAAGAGTCTCTCAGTGACGCTACAGTCTCCTTCAGTAAGGACCAGATTCACTCTGATTACGCCACGGTCATTTACCGCATGAGACTCAACTAACTCACTTATAACAGATCACAGATCAGCACACTTTACTAACAGTATTGCTTACGTTTACAGTTCATTGATAAAAATCTCTTTATAATCCATAGTTTAGTGTTAAACAGATGTTTTATTGATCAGGGTCGTTCAGTCTGTTGAATCATGAGACATTTTATAGTTTCTGCTGCTGATCATGTTTCTTCTTTCACATGTTTAAAATAGCAGGTGTGTCAGAGGTTTACTGGTGTGTGTACAGAGTTTGTCATCTCAGTTTATCTGAGGGTGTGATAAAAACAGGAAATAAAACCACTGAGTGACACTTATAGAATAAACTGTAAAGTTTCCACTCCAAATACAGAGACACTATAGTTAATAAAGTCTCTTTAACAGCAGCTGTTTAAATGTTTTCTCTTTCTCGTCTCTCTGAATATTGATTCTCTTTGACCTGCTTT
The DNA here is from genome assembly GCF_019924925.1 of Ctenopharyngodon idella. Classification (NCBI taxonomy): domain Eukaryota; kingdom Metazoa; phylum Chordata; class Actinopteri; order Cypriniformes; family Xenocyprididae; genus Ctenopharyngodon; species Ctenopharyngodon idella. Next base: position 1,340,331 of record NC_067220.1, read on the forward strand.
TGTTTTGTACATGCAAGAGACTTTTGCTGATGTTGTTTTTAGTTCATTCTTGCTCTGTTGGAACTGAGGTCATTTTTTCTGATGTAAGAGTTTTACTGTATAATAATATATTTTATTCATTTAAAAAATAAACATTTATATGTTCTGCTTATTCCTTGTTTGATGCCCAAAGCTGTTATTTAAAGTTGTAGAATCAGAGAGATTATTTACACTGTTTTTTACATTACTTTATATAAATGCCAGCAGCCATAACTCCCTGTAGCCCAAGACTGGTTGCCCACTGAAGCTAAGCAGGGCTGAACCTGGTCAGTACCTGGATGGGAGACCTCCTGGGAAAACTAGGTTGCTGCTGGAGGTGTTAGTGAGGCCAGCAGGGGGTGCTCATCCTGTGGTCTGTGTGGGTCCTAACGCCCCAGTATAGTAATGGGGACACTATACTGTCAAAAAGCACCGTCCTTCGGATGAGACGTTAAACCGATGTCCTGACTCTCTGTGGTCGTTAAAAATCCCAGGATGTCCTTCGAAAAGAGTAGGGGTCTAATTTGCCCATTGACCTCTGTCCATCATGACCTCCTAATCATCCCCATACACTGATTGGCTTCATCACTATGTCTCCTCTCCACCAATAAGCTGGTGTGTGGTGGGCGTTCTGGCACAATATGGCTGCTGTCGCATCATCCAGGTGGTGCTGCACATCGGTGGTGGTTGAGGAGATTCCCTCTTCCATGTAAAGCGCTTTGAGTACCCAGAAAAGCACTATATATTTATATATATAAAAGCACTATATAATTTTGTCAAACATTGTCATGGCATTGACTTATACATGAAACTTTCTGTCTCAAAGTTTCTCACGAGTGCTGGAGGTGTTGTTTGTGTTGGCGTGATGAACAGGCTGTTTTTTCCGTCCAGCTCAAAGCCACAGAAAACTGGTGAAGGTTCAGGGTCTCAGTTCAGTTTAATTAAACAGACTTACTCAGGAAACCCACAGTGAGACACATGAGACTGAACAGAGAGAGACAGAAGATCAACATCCATTGTGAGCAGAAGACAATAAAGACTAAGAGCTGATCGTTCACTAATTCACCTCCAACATTTACTGAGAGTGATGAACTTTTCTTATTAAAAATAAATAATAATAATAAAAAAAAAATCCTTGTGGGAATTGATAATGTCTTTAATAGTTCTTTAAACGTCATGCATTTATATTGTTAGTATATTTATGTCAATACCACTTTAAACAAGTAACATCTTCAAGATTTACTTTGAATTTCATTGTTTTATTAAGATTTTTTCATCACTTTCTTTCTGGTCCAATTCTAAACATCAGCATATCTTTGTATGGCAGTAACAGTGAGAGTTGTATGATGCATTTTTGAATTAATTTTGAATTCAGCCCAACCAAAAAGTTTTTTAACCTAGTTTTCTTTTTTTTTTTTTTTTTTTTTTTTTTTTTTTTAACTAGGATGAAGAGACTTGCTTGTAAGTGTCTCAGGTCTTTGTGTTCACAGTGTTGTTTGATACTGTGGTCAATGTGATAAAGATAAACAGCGTGAGATGCTCTTCAGCTCGTGGTTTTCTTTTGCTCTATTTATCTTTTGTTGGTCAAATCAAAAAACCCTTCAGCCTCCTTCAGGTGTGATAAAAAAGGAAATGTTTATCTTAGTAATGATGGACACAGACTTTCCACTCCATAAAAAGATGCTGTGAATTTATTTAATATCTGAAAATAATAATATTATTTATAATATATCCCAGCTATTCAGAATCCTATTAATCTATTCTGCTCCAAATGGTTTTAGTCAGATCAACTAAACATATTTGCTAGAGGGAGCTGAAATCTCAGAACTGTATTTGTTAATAATCCAAACCAACTGCAGTCATAAATAAGTGTTCATTATAAAAGATCTGCTTGTTTTTCAAATGTTAAAAGTACAACTGTTCAGATCTCTTTAATTTCTGTAGCACTGATACATTTTACATGGTTAGATTTTGGCATTCAGCTTTACTCTGTGATGATAAGACAAACAACTCAGAAGAAAAGAGAATGTGAATCAACACTGACTCTGTATTGCATGTGTCTGAACCTTCTCTTCTTATGTAGATTATAAATATTCAGTCATGACACGACAACATACACCCGAGAGCCAATGAGATTTAAGCGCAGTTTCTACTCCTCCCTTTTCTCCTTATATGGCGCTGAGCGCTGCGCTTCCGTTTGAATGAAAACAAAGTTCGCGGGTGAATCAAAATTTGAGCTGACAGATCAGAGAAGAAGATTTTCTGTGAGTAATCAATTACATTTAGATCTGTTCCTCACACAAAGCTGATTTATGTATTCAGAACACTTAAAAAACGCCAAGAAGTGTATGAATGACTTTTATGGTACTTTATTTGATCTTGACAGCAGTGCTTTAACTAACGGTCGCGCTGAGGCTCGTGAATCTCACAATATCTTCACAGATTCAAACAACACTGATACTGACTGTGATAAATTATGAAATGCCTCATCATACAGTGTATACATTAGTTTATTAAACATTTTACTCTAAAACTTGTAAAATATAAAAAGGACTCGAACATTAGGTCTATATCAAACTATATGTACATTTTGTGAAAGAAATGTGAATACTGCATGCGAAACTTGCCCCCACAATGCAATGGGATGATTGCCAGGTTTTTAAAAATTTGGTAAAATAGTAATTAATAACTAATAGTAACTAATTTATTCCATATATAGATTTTTTTAAGCACACTGCAACCTTTCAGAAACAGGATTAAAACTACCATTTTGTGAAATTCCTTAGTTTCATTTAAATAGAGACAATAAAAACATTGAACTAATACATGGTCTGAAAAGATTTCTTGAGAGCATCAACTTGTCTGAGACTGAAAACACAAACACAAATGTCTTATTCAAACCTCTGGCTCCATCTAGTGGTAAATATGTGTTAATGCCTGTTAAATTTCTTGGTTTTTATAAACAGTCTTTGTGTAGGTTATGGTGTGGTAGTTGATAGAGCAGATGCTTGTTTCTTATTCTTCTGTTCTGAATAATTGTAACTGATTGACATTATGACACTGATTTACACACCTGTGAATTTGAAATGAAAAAGTCAATCTGGAGGAATTAAAAACCGGCATAATATTTGATAATTACATGGACTCATTGTTCATGTAGATGTTTTTAAAATCAAAGTTAAAGAAGAAGGAAGCAGATGAAGTCAAGTCTCAGCATTTCACTCTTTGTTCAGTTTGTGTTGTTAAACTGTCATCAGTGATGCTGAAGTTTGATTGACAGCTGCTGTCCGTGGTGCTGAATCCACAACTGCCTGTTAAAGAGACAGAAGCAGCAATCAGACTCAGACTTCAGCTGATGAGCCTCTGATGATCTGAAATCTATATTATCTTATTTGTATATGATATATATTTTGTATCTTTAGCATTTTTGTTATGGTACATTATTTCAACCTTCTGTTTTGAATTATTACCTTATTATCCACTTTATTTTGCAGCACAGAAGTAAGCTGTTTTCTGTGAATGTGCGAAACTTCCTCGCTCACTCTTATATGTTAAAAATAAGGTGGATAGAGAACATGAAAACCTGTTTAAGCTCTCAGCATCAGACACTATAATCTGTTCTCTACACAACCTTTCCAAATAAACTGATTTATAATTTGCTGATTTATGTAATGTGTCACTGATGGTCAGTAATTCAGCATAAGAAGTGTAATGTGATGTCTATGAGAACAGGAGCTCATCTGAACAGACTGTGAATGTGTTTGTGTGTGGTGATGAATCTCAGTCACGTGCTGCAGATCAGCTGCTGTCCGCGGTGCTGAACATCTGAACAACTCTCTTCCACCAGCAGGAGATCACACTGACATTCTACTCTTAAAAATATGGTCAATTTGTTTTTCCCCTCTGGCTGTTGACAGTATTTTCTGATTTATGGATGATAAAAAAAGAGAAATCCAAAACACACTCTGTAAAAACCTTTAACTTTTGGAAATATATGCAAATGTGTGCATATTTAATTATATAATACTCCATTTGCATATTTAAACATTTCAGAAAACTTGTAATACAAAATATTGTACTGTTATTAATCATGTCATGTTCTCTGTGTCCTGTTCTGTCTTCAATCTTTGTAGTCTGTTGTAGTTTTTCATGTTGATTTCTCCTTGATCGTCTGCCCCAGGTGTGCCCTGTTACCTATTCACAGTATATTCCTGTAGGCTACTTTCTCAGAAATGACAAATATCACCCTGAATGCATTGTTTTATACGGTATATTACTGTTTTAATGGAAAACAGAATGTTGCTGTTGAAATTTTGCCTTTTTTTACAGCAGTTTTTTACAGTGTATGTTTTGCTGCATTAGGTAAAGCAATGGTTATTTATTATTCGAACATGGTCGCCATCCCAAATCATGCATATGCTTGCCTGTTTAAATATTGGTTTGTGATCATAGCCACCTTAACACAAGAGCGTTTATGCTGGGATGTGTAGGTTATTGATAAGCAACATGCCTAACTATTTCATGACATTCTATTTAAATGTGTTTTTAAGGAGGACTCGCATCTAGCCTTTACCCTAGAGTTGGTTCACTCTCCGCCTATGCCTCCTTGATATATGAATTATGTCAGTTGTATGGGGGATATTTTGTACTACAGTATATCTACAGAGGCTTGTGATTGTTTTTGTTGAGAGGATACTTTGTTCTAATATTTCTGTTTTATTGTGTATTTGTTGTATTTTAAAATGTTGTTTTACTGTATGGCTGCTACATTGGCCAGGTCTCTCTTGTAAAAGAGATTTGAATCTCCACGAGACTTCCTGGTAAAATAAAGGTACATAAAAATAATCTTGTGTTTTAGAATTTTCTTTATGTTTTTGTTTTAACCCTTTATTTTAAATTATTTTAAAGGGGACCTATAATGCCCCTTTCACAAGATGTGATATGAGTCTCTGGTGTCTCCAGAATGTGTCTGTGAAGTTTCAGCTCAAAATACCCCACAGATCATTTATTATAGCTTGTCAAATTTGCCCCTATTTGGGTGAGCAAAAACACATCGTTTTTGTGTGTGTCCCTTTAAATGCAAATGAGCTGCTGCTCCAGAAGAGGGCGGAGCTTTAACAGCTCGTGCTTCGGTTGCTCAACAACAACAAAGCTGGAGAATCTCACGCAGCCAAAATGAGGATTGTCAGTAACAGTGTTCAGTCTTACATTGTTCAAACCGGAGTCGACACTGATGGAGAGACTCAGGAAGAAGTTACAACTTTTAGAATGAAACTGGACGTTTCTGAACGGTTAGTGGATAAATGTTATGTAGTTGCTGTGGAGTTGATTCAACTCATCGACTAGCATGTGCCGTCATGTTAATCTTTTGTGCAAATCCAGCATTGAATTGACCCTCGTTTGTGAAGCAGTCCGGCGTAAAATGACGGCATGTCAACAACACTCTACTACAACAACTCTTCCTCTTCTCTAAAGCAGCCCAACATGGCCTCACCGCCTTTGCTGTGTGTTCTCGGGGGCGGGGTTTATGTAAATTTTAGGGATTGTGATGTCACTAACCCGGGAAGAAGCTCATTGTAGTCCTTACCAGCCGTTTGTTGTAGTCCTAAAAAGCGATTTCTGTAAAAGAAAATATCTCTCTTTGCATTGAACTTTGAGCGTCGTAACTTTGCAGATGTTGTTTATGCTCAAACAGCAACATTACACACTAACTAAAGTTAAAAAAGTGAAATCATCATCAAGGATCTTTCTGGTCGCAAAGCGAGGGAGCGAGTCTACTCTGATGTACACTTCAAGCAGCTCTATATCCCACAATTCAACTTGATTGTGACATCACAGCAGATCGTGCTTAACTGAAGTTTATGATATATTGATTATTTTGGGAAAAATGGTCAATGACTGTCAGCTACGGCTACCAAACAAAAACCTTAAAATTAAAGTAAAATATCCTAATTTAAATAAAGTGCAAAACACTGTTGTTTTACAGGTATATACTGAATTATTACTAACAAAACACATTGACTAAAATGTGAATCTCTTGTATTTAACCAGAAAAAAGCACACATGAATGAATGAATGAATGTAACTATATGTTACTGCCTCTGAAATAAAGCAACAGCAATGTTTTCTGGCTCATCCTGGACTGAAGCACAGGATCTACTCTCCAGCACAATGGTGACCCACAAAACACACGATACAGAAACACTTTAAATCCCAACAGAACATGAAACACTAACAGATCTCTCAAGATCTCAGCATCTTCACTTATTACAATCCAGACTTTATTTCATACTAAAGTTCTTATTGACAATTAACAGAGGTTTAGATGCTGATGTTTTATTGAAATTAATAAAGTTTGAAGTCACTATTCTGGTGGTCAGTGCTTGCTTTAGTTGGGCTCTTGACCCTCGACTCTTTAACGTTCATATTTTTCTGGCTGCTTTAACTGTGTGTCTGTGATATGTGTTTGTTATAGCAAAAAAGAAAACAAAAACAAAGAGACTCTGATCAGATGATGTTGGTCACTTTTTAAGTGATGCTATTGTCATCATGAAATGCTCTGATTCACTGACGCCGGAGTTAATCTTTGATTAAAATGTTTAATATTAGTTCTTAATTTATCATATGTCAATGTGCAGTGCTGTGATACTATAAACAATTTTATTAAATCATTATGCAGACATCAAGAATCAGCATATAAATCTCAACAAAGGTGACAATAATAATAAAAAAATCAGATGAACTCTGAACGTCACAAAACAAGCTACTAAAGTCACAAAAAAGCTTTGTTGAATGTGATTAATGTCATAATACTTAAAATAACAGCTGAGTTGTTAATTTACATATATTGTTTGTAATTTTACAGAGTTTTGAGTATAACTTAAAATAAAAGAAAATGACAAATGTTTCCGTTATTTTCCATAAAATTAGGATTTTCTTTTTACAGTGTATATTAATTATGTTGAGATTTAATTGCATAATAATTGTAGCTACCTTATGTTCACAGTCAAAGTTTAAACTCTTGATATTTTGTTTCATTTGTGTAATTTTATTTTTCTTCAACAGCTCATATACATATATATTTCCTCCAACAACTTATACGAATATAGAATGTTGCATAAAACAAATTCATAAGGGGTTTAAATAATAAATCAGAGTGAATTCAAAGTGATCAAGGGCTTAGTTCCATTTAAACCTTATGCACGGGTTCCTCCAGTAGTGGGCACTCATGCAATGTAAGCAATGACACACATCCAAGTCCACGAGACAGAGGGAAGTTAGTGAGTGAAGGGCATAAAAATTTGGAGTGGAACGCAGCCATAGAGAAAATGAAACCTGTATGATCTGTCAGTATCAGACACTGTATCCTCCACTAGGTGGCGCTCTTTCAGTGTGATTAATGTAATATTCAGTCAGTGCTGATGGTGGGAGGGGCCAGTAAAGCTGCTCATTACTGATAAAGAGCTGAATAAAGAGGAAGTAACTAAAGCAGACAGATGTAGAGACAGAGAGATTCACACAGAGAACATTCAGCATAAAGAAGACTGAACTCAACTCAAAATGAAGATCCTCCTCATCTTCTTCACTTTCTACCTGATCTCAGGTCAGAGCTTTTCTCTTTCATCACTGCAGTAATGATGCTGTTTTCTGTTCATGAGGTTTCTGATCACAGTATCAATCTGATTGACAGGTGCAGTGAGATGCTTTAACGTCACTGGATATTCTGGAGGAAGTCTTCTTGTTGATTCTGGAAGGTCTTCATCCAATAACAGATATCCATATCTGAAAAAACAAAACACCCTGGGAAGATGGAATATAATAATAGAGAATAATAAACACGATCAATGGATTAATAAAGAAAGATTTACTCTGTATGTCAACACAAACGGACACATCATGCTTTTCATCAGAGAACTGAACCTACAGGACTCTGGGAGATACCGGATTGGGCTTTCAGGTTCAGGGAATATTGAAATACATTTGAATGTGAAAGTTGGTGAGTAATTTTGACATATGAAATACAAATGGGGCAGAATATACAATTTAAAGAATAGACTATATGGCACCACCTTTAGATTTACAGTAGGATTTCAATTCTGATGTTAATTTAGGGTGACCATATTATGGGTTTCTAAAAAAAATAATAACTTATGCTAATTAATACAGCTTGAAATTAAAAAAAAAAAAAAAAAATCTAGAAGTTTACATAGAATTAAGATTAATCTAGATTTATAAATGCTGGAAAAAACAGCATTGTTCACTGTGAGCTCATTTAATGCATTGACTTTGTTAAGAAATGAAAGCGTTTTGTGTTACCAGTTAACTTAGCTGACAAACATTCTCCTTTGGTTGATGTTTTGTGCTTTGATGAACTAATATCATTTGCATCCAAATCGCACCTTCATTTACCAATTACATGTACGTAGTTTGCAGGTCAGGTATTCTGCTTCAAAACGGTCTGAAAGGAAAAGGCAAAGGAAATTTTCTGCAATTTGTCCATGATTTACATTTTCACTTTGGGCACTGTAAAGAGATCCACCATCCGTTCCTGCTCAGCGCTTCTTTCAGTGGTCGGTTTACACTGAACGCATTTATGCAGGTGAAAAAGAGGCGAGGGGCGCATATGAGACTCGTTATTTTCTAAAGTTTGACTTATTTTAACTTGATATCTTTAAAACGTGGTGGTTAAAGACATCAGTGTAAAACATGTTTACAAAGAGAAACTATTTCAAAGCAGTGCAGTGGAACACAAGTTTCTTTGTGAATTCACAATCACCATATTATTACTGATGCTGATTGAGAAACAGTTTGACCAACAGCATTTAGGCATCGTACACGACTATAGAGAGCACGTCAAAATGGATAAAAAGCCAAATCTTGGCCATATGAGGTTATTTAGAAATCACTTTTTAAGAGGAACTATGGTCACCCTAGTTATATGTCCAGCACCCTCCTCAAAACTGCTAAACAAAATATTATTATATAAAAATGTTCTATTATGTGTAAATGACAGATTCATGCTGTAACAAGACAGAGAGAGTGGAGGTGAAGAATGGAAGGGCTGCTGTCTTCAGCTGTGAATATTCACAGAATCATATTAATGATGAGAAGATAATCTTCAAAGAAGGAAAAGACTCCATTGAGATGATTTACAGCACATGGAGTAAGAACAGCAGGTTCAGTATGTCTGATAAAAGAGATCAACAATTGATGACTGTGACAATTTCTGCTGTGAGACCAGATGATGGAGGAGTTTATTTATGTGGAGTTGAGATCAACAGACACTCGTACAGATACTCCATTATTAATACTGTTCATCTACATATCATTATGAGTGAGTACACTGTAGATATGTCTAGATGTTACCTTTCATTGCCATAACCAAATACAGTCATGTTGAATTAGTCATTCTTAATAAAATATTCGACTTGAATAAAATCAAATAGATAAGATGTTATAATTTGATGTACATATAAAGTGATATTTGTGATTGACAGCTAAAGTGGGCGTGTCTAGAGTGAGCGGATACTCAGGAGGTCGTATGATGATCAAGTGTGAACATCCTCAATACAAAACCAAGACAAAATACATCTGTAAAGAATCAGATGGATGTTCAGAGAGGAAGAATCCAGGAGTTCAGGATGAATGGATGGAGAATGGAGATGTTTCTTTATATGACGACACCAGAGCAGGAGTCTTGATGGTGTTTTTTAGAGAGCTGAAAGCTGCAGATGCAGGAACATACAGGTGTGGAGTGAATGTGTCTCACTATACTGAGAGCTTCACTGAACTTCAGCTGAACATCACAGATGGTGAGGAACATGAAATACTTTATGTATGAAGTATATGATCTGATTTTTATGTAAACTACCTTGGTTTGTAGATGCAAAATATCCAAAGACAGTGACTGAATCTGCTCATCTTGGTGGAGAAGTCAACATCAGCTGTCAGATCCCAGAGGAACATAAAGTTCATTTTTGCAGAGAGGATGATAATAACATCTGTCAAAACATCAGCACATCTACAGTGACAGAAATGAATGGTTCATCTGAGAGAAATGAAGAGAGAGTTTTTACAGTGAGCATCAGTAATGTGAGCGTGAGAGATGCTGGAGTTTACTGGTGTGGAGCAGAAACCAGAGACACACATTTGACTTTCATCTCCCTGACCACCAAAATTCAGCTCAACCTCATCAGTGAGTGAATTCAGATGATTTCATTGTAGTAAATACAGTATATTCAGAATCATGTGTGTTAAATGTCTGTGTTTGTTTGTTTGCAGTGGCTCCAGTAGTGAGACGTGAAGGAGAATCTGCTGAGATCATCTGCCCTTATGATTCAATCTATAAATCAAAGTCAAAGTCTCTCTGTAAGGGGAAGTGCTCCACTAGAGATAGAAATACTCTCAATGAAGAGAAAGAGACCAAGACTGACAGATTGACTCTGAATGATGACGTCACTGCAAGTGTCTTCACTGGGACCATCACTGGACTGACAGCAGAGGATGCTGGGAAATACTGGTGTGCAGTGACATTAGAGAGAGACGTGAATTATCTTTACACTCATCTGATCGTCATCATGAACGAGGGTGAGGAAGGTTTATCATCTGAATATGTGAAACTATGGCTGTGAATTGATGTTCTTATATTTCTAATCATTTCCAGAGCTGAACTTGACTAAGTATGAAGGAGACGACATGTCAATCCAGTGCAAACATCATGATGAACATCAGAAACTCTTCTGCAAAGCACATGAACCCTCCATGTGTGTGAAGGATGGAGTTTCATTGGAGACGATCAGAGATGATCGATTCTCTTTCAGTGATGAAGCTTCTACTGGAGTCTTTACTGTAAACATCACTGATCTGAGAGAAGAGGATTCTGGGATATACTGGTGTGGAGCTCAAATCACTACTAAAGTGCATTTAACTGTCAACAAGGATAAGAATAAAGGTAAGAGTTTAATTTATTTGCATTGTCAAATATGGACACTTGAACAATAACTCTGACTGACTTTAATATACATTATTACTTTTGTTGCTCTTAAATTGGATGCACTGAAACTTCTGTTCTATTATTTCATTCAACTAAGCAGATATTAACATAAAAATTTATCCTCACTAGATAGAATTATTGATCTATACTGCACATTTGTTCTGTCACCAAAACAAATTCCTTGTATGTGCAAACATTTAAGATCTTTCTGATTCTGACATCTGGATCTCTGGATTTTTATGGCACTTTATTCCAAACCTGTATTCTTCATGTATTTTCCCAATTTTGAGTGTTTTCGTGATTCCTGATAATCTCATGTAGAAAAATTCCATATACTTCCTCTATTGCTTATGAAAACTTTGCATCTCATTTTATGACATTGCTCAGGGGGTGCACAGGAGGTGTTTAGTGTTTGTGGTGAAGAGGGTGTTTTCATTTCATGTCAAAACCACAGAAATGAGCTGAAGGTTCAGAGTCTCAGGTTAATGTGACTGTGAAGAATTAACGGTCTTTATTCAGGAAACCCACAGTGAGATAAAAAATAAACATTTATTGAACAACATAAACCTCTCCAATCAGTGCACTTGTATAATTTAAATAAAAAAGAAATAATGTATACATAAATGTTAAATACACAAAACAGGTAATCAAAAATCTAGACCATGTCAAATAAACCTAGTAGTAGCATAATTGATAGTAATAATACATGGCTCAACTTTTTAAGCACCTTCTCAAAACTGTTCTGAAGCATGCTTTTTGTTTATGTTTGTTGACAGACACTGCTATAAGTCAAAAGGCCATAATCTGGCCAAAAAATAAAGTGATAACAAAAATAAAAGAGTTCACTCATATTACACAGCCTGCTTCTCATAACTTCTCATAAATTATGCTTTTGAAATGGTCTGTTTTCCCCTGCCATCATTTCGGTTGAAGCTGTGTGTGAACAAGGCACGACTGCAGAGTCTGAGTTATGCCGCTTTTCCACCGAAATTACTCGGAACAATTTATGTCCAAACTTAAGGGTAATGTATTTGAATTGCATATAAATATTCCATCCATTTGGATTACATAGTTTCAACATAAATAATGAACTGAATGTGATATTTGCCAGTCATACGTAAATGAAACAGGTAAGATTTATGTAATTGAACACAGCAAAACACCCATGTTAAATGAACACTGCCCAGTGTAGTGGACAATCTGGTCAGTAATAAGTGAAGCTAGTAATGCTGTTTGTGGAGTTGTGTAAGAATTGTGGAGACATGTAATGTCTTTTATCTTCAGTTGATTTCATCTGAGGCTGAAAGCCAGTTGTAGTTCTTGTGTTCCTCTTTTTTCTGTTCTTATTGTTCCTCTGTCCTTCAGGGCTTCTGCTTGTTAACAGCAGGTGTTCATCAGTAATCTTCAATCATCACTTAATGAACCACTTAATTATCTAATTAGCCTCAACACTGATTCAGTGTTACCTTTTCACACTCTGAGTGTGGACTCATATAAACGCCAACAGTGTTAATTTAACACTGAGGATTTTGCTGGGTATACCCGAGCCTTTATGATGGTGGAATGGCAATCTGCTTGCCACAACAACGCTTGGCTGCTCGCAAATGCACCTGCCTATTAATCTGCCAAATTTGCAGCACAATCAGCCAATGCTGATTAATAAAAAAATATTGGCAGGTCATTTGGTTGACCTCTAAGTGGGACACATGAGACTCAACAGAGATAGATGAAGAACATGTTTTGTGTGTAGGTCTGCAGAAGAGAGACTAAAATGTGCACATTTTTCCGATAATTTAGTTTCATTCAATCAATTAATTGTCAATCAAATGTATTAATGTGTGAATGTTAATTAACTGTTTTATTTTCAGATTCCTCCATGATCATCATTATTTGTGTGTGTGTCATTCTGCTGCTGATTGGTGGATTCACTCTGACTGTGTGTAAATTAAGACACAAGAGACGAGGTTTGATCATCATTAATTAATTTTATTTGAGTGTTTCTGAGCTGCTTCAATCTTCTGACTGTCAGCAGCAGTAAAATCTCACTGACTTCTCGTCTCCAGTTTGATCTAATTTGTCTTTCTCATACTGATTGATTCATTTTGTTTTGGGTTATTAGGAAGAACCTCAACATCAGAAAAGAGAAAGAGAGAGAAAAATACAATGGTGAGTCACAGTCTATTTGTGTGTGTAAATATTGTGCTTATGAGATGTTTTCTCTTTTTAATATACTTTTCCTCTCTATTTTCTCCATGTCCAGTCATTATGTGCAGACAGCAGGTGTGATTTTCACACAGATCCTGGATCAGTTCAAATTAACAGTCCTGAAGAACTAACCACAATCCCTTCTGATGGGCTCCTGTTCACATCTGTCAGTTTCCAGAAGCATGAAGAGTCTCTCAGTGACGCTACAGTCTCCTTCAGTAAGGACCAGATTCACTCTGATTACACCACGGTCATTTACCGCATTAGACTCAACTAACTCACTTATAACAGATCACAGATCAGCACACTTTACTAACAGTATTGCTTACATTTACAGTTCATTGATAAAAATCTCTTTATATTCCACAGATTAGTGTTAAAGACATGTTTTATTGATCAGGTTCGTTCAGTCTGTTGAATCATGAGACACTCTATTTTCTGCTACTGATCATGTTTCTTCTTTCACATGTTTAAAATAGCAGTTGTGTCAAAGGTTTACTGGTGTGTGTACAGAGTTTGTCATCTCAGTTTATCTGAGGGTGTGATAAAAACAGGAAATAAAACCACTGAGTGACACTTATAGAATAAACTGTAAAGTTTCCACTCCAAACACAGAGACACTATAGTTAATAAAGTCTCTTTAACAGCAGCTGTTTAAATGTTTTCTCTTTCTCGTCTCTCTGAATATTGATTCTCTTTGACCTGCTTTTGTTTTGTACATGCAAGAGACTTTTGCTGATGTTGTTTTTAGTTCATTCTTGCTCTGTTGGAACTGAGGTCATTTTTTATGATGTAAGAGTTTTACTGTATAATAATATATTTTATTCACTGAAAAATAAACATTTATATTTTCTGCTTATTCCTTGTTTGATGCCCAAAGCTTTTATTTAAAGTTGTAGAATCAGAGAGATTATTTACACTGTTTTTTACATTATATTTGAAATGTCAAACATTGTCATGGCATTGACTTATACATGAAACTTTCTGTCTCAAAGTTTCTCACGAGCGCTGGAGGTGTTGTTTGTGTTGGCGTGATGAACAGGCTGTTTTTTCCGTCCAGCTCAAAGCCACAGAAAACTGGTGAAGGTTCAGGGTCTCAGTTCAGTTTAATTAAACAGACTTACTCAGGAAACCCACAGTGAGACACATGAGACTGAACAGAGAGAGACAGAAGATCAACATCCATTGTGAGCAGAAGACAATAAAGACTAAGAGCTGATCGTTCACTAATTCACCTCCAACATTTACTGAGAGTGATGAACTTTTCTCATCAAAAATAAATAAATAATAATAATGAAAAATTATTGTGGGAATTGATGATGTCTTAAATGGTTCTTTAAATGTCATACATTTGTATTGTTAGTACATTTATTTCAATACCACTTTAAACAAGTAACATCTTCTAGATTTACTTTGCATTTCATTGTTTTATTAAGACTTTTTCATCACTTTCTTCCTGGTTCAATTCTAAATATCAGCATATCTTTGTATGGCAGTAACAGTGAGAGTCATATGATAGTGTGCATTTTTGAATTAATTTTGAATTCAGCCCAACCAAAAAGTTTTTTAACACAGTTTTTTTTTTTTTTTTTTTTTTTTTTTACTAGGATGACGAGACTTGCTTGTAAGTGTCTCAGGTCTTTGTGTTCACAGTGTTGTTTGATACTGTGGTCAATGTGATAAAGATAAACAGCATGAGATGCTCTTCAGCTTGTGGTTTTCTTTTACTCTATTTATCTTTTGTTGGTCAAAACAAGAAGCGCTTCAGCCTCCTGCAGGTGTGATAAAAAAGGAAATGTTTATCTTAGTAAGGATGGACACAGACTTTCCACACAAAAATTCCACTGTGAATTTCTTTAATATATGAAAAATAATATTATTATTTATAATATATCCCAGCTATTATATTATATTAATCTATTCTGCTCCAAATGGTTTTAGTCAGATCAACTAAAAAACATTTGCTAGAAGGAGCTGAAATCTCAAAACTGCATTTGCTAATAAGCCAAAGTGTTCATTATAAAAGATCTGCTTGCTTTTCAAATGTTAAAAGTCCAACTGTTCAGATCTCTTTATTTTCTGTAGCACTGATACGTTTTACATTGTTTGATTTTGCCATTCAGCTTTATTCTGTGATGATAAGACAAACAAACTCAGAAGAAAAAAGAATATGTATCAACACTGAGCCGTATTGTGTCTGACTCTGTATTTTATTCACGGTGACACACAGAACCTTCTCTTCTTATTTAGATTGTAAATATTAAAATACGACACGACAACATACACGCGAGAGCCAATGAGATTTAAGCGCAGTTTCTACTCCTCCCTTTTCTCCTTATATGGCGCTGAGCGCTGCGCTTCAGTTTGAATGAAATCAAAGTTCGCGGGTGAATCAAAATTTGAACTGACAGATCAGAGAAGAAGATTTTCTGTGAGTAATCAATTACATTTAGATCTGTTCCTCACACAAAGCTGATTTATGTATTCAGAACACTTGAAAAACACCACGAAGTGTATGAATGACTTTTATGGTACTTTATTTGATCTTGACAGCAGTGCTTTAACTAACGGTCGCGCTGAGGCTCGTGAATCTCACAATATCTTCACAGATTCAAACAACACTGTTACTGACTGTGATAAATTATGCAATGCTTCATTATATAATGTACTAAATATTATTAGTACTAAATATTATACTCTAAAACTTGCTGTAATATCAATATGACTCCAGTAGTAGTCCTACTCTAAGTTTGTAACTATATGTACATTTTCTGAAAGGAAAAGAGGGGAAACTTTGTGAAATTCCTTTAGGGATAGTATCATTTAAGTAGAGACAGCAAGGACATTGACTGTAAATATCTCCAAAACACAAATGTCTTTTTGAAACCTCTGGCTCCATCTAGTGGTAAATATGTGTTAATGGCTGTTAAATTTCTTGGTTTTAGTGAAATCTTTGTGTAGGTTGATGTTTTTAAAACCAAATTTAAAGATGAAGCAAAGGAAGCAGATGAAGTCAAGTCTCAGCATTTCACTCTTTATTCAGTTTGTGTTGTTAAACTGTCATCAGTGATGCTGAAGTTTGATTGACAGCTGCTGTCTGTGGTGCTGAATCCACAACTGCCTGTTAAAGAGACAGAAGCAGCAATCAGACTCAGACTTCAGCTGATGAGCCTCTGATGATCTGAGGAGTGAAAGACCAGAAACACTGCAGACACAATGAGATGTTCAGAGTTCAACACATTTACCTTCTTAGAGCACAAGTTACAAAACTTATGGATGTCCATAAGACAACTGTTGTATTTGGAACAATGTAAACATATATTATTTTTATAGGCATAATGTATTTATCCTGCAAGTCAGATCATGTCTGTTTCCTAATATAAATATTACAGCTGGTAAAGATATCAAAAACTTACAGTATAAATGCCAAAAGTATCAGATGCATTTTTGATTTCCCAGAGAGACAGGAAGATGAAACTGTTAAATAAAGCCTCATGATGTTCTCTGCACATGAGAGTGGATCAGCCTTGGTAACTCAAAATGTACATATTTTGTGCTATATCTTGTGTTTTTAGCATTTTCATAATGGTTTGTTGTTTTAACCTTTATTTTCAATTATTTTAATCTTAAAGGTGGGATAAGGGATATTTAAAAAAACACTGTTGGAAATTGTTGATAAAGTAAACCCAAACAAACACACCCCTTTCTTCATTGCTCCACCTCCAAAACACACTCTCCAATCCTGACCTCCCTACACCGAGTTGGTCTTGAACCCCACTGTAACCTCCACCAGGTGGCGCTCTTTCAGTGTGATTAATGTAATATTCAGTCAGTGCTGATGGTGGGAGGGGCCAGTAAAGCTGCTCATTACTGATAAAGAGCTGAATAAAGAGGAAGTAACTAAAGCAGACAGATGTAGAGACAGAGAGATTCACACAGAGAACATTCAGCATAAAGAAGACTGAACTCAACTCACAATGAAGATCCTCCTCATCTTCTTCACTTTCTACCTGATCTCAGGTCAGAGCTTTTCTCTTTCATCACTGCAGTAATGATGCTGTTTTCTGTTCATGAGGTTTCTGATCACAGTATCAATCTGATTGACAGGTGCAGTGAGATGCTTTAGTGTCACTGGATATTCTGGAGGAAGTCTTCTTGTTGATTCTGGGGAGGTTTGGTACAGTGCAAATGTTAAATCCTTTAAGAAATTACCTGAGTGGAGAAGTATAATGAATGATACGAAACATGAAAAATGGATCAATGATGACAAATTTTCATTGTTTCAAAATAATGAAGGAAACCTTATGATCTATATCAGAAATCTGAACAAACATGATGCTGGAGGATACTGGATTGGTGTTCTTTACAAGTGGGGTATAGATATGACTTTAAATGTGGAAGAAGGTCAGTCGCTTTAAGATCAAACTGTTGGTGTAGTAAAATACTTGATCGATTTAAAGTCTGTATAAAAGTAAATTTATTTCTTTATTATGTAATTTACAGATTCATGTTGTAACACGTCAAAGAGAGAGATGGTGAATATTGGAGAAACTGCCACCTTCAGCTGTGAATATTCACAGAATCATATTAATGATCCCAAGATCATATTCAAAGAAGGAAAAGACTCTATTGAGAAGATCTACAGCACAATGGATAAGGAAGAAAGATTCAGAATTTCTGATGACAGACATAAAAATATCTTCAGTGTGAGAATTACTGCTGTGACACCAGATGATGGAGGAGTTTATTTATGTGGAGTTTGGATCAGAGGACAATCGTACAGTTACTACATTATTAATACTGTTCACCTACATATTAGCAGTAAGTAAAACAAATCTTGCTTGAAAGTTTATAAAATCTGTGTGTGGTAGAATAAGATGTGATATTGGTGAGGATGAGGAACCTGAGCAGTTAAAGTATTATTGTTGGTATTATACACTAAATACAGAAATATTATATAAGCATTATTCATGTACAGTTTGTTTGTTTGCAGTGGCTCCAGTAGTGAGACGTGAAGGAGAATCTGCTGAGATCATCTGCCCTTATGATTCAATCTATAAATCAAAGTCAAAGTCTCTCTGTAAGGGGAAGTGCTCCACTAGAGATAGAAATACTCTCAATGAAGAGAAAGAGACCAAGACTGACAGATTGACTCTGAATGATGACGTCACTGCAAGTGTCTTCACTGGGACCATCACTGGACTGACAGCAGAGGATGCTGGGAAATACTGGTGTGCAGTGACATTAGAGAGAGACGTGAATTATCTTTACACTCATCTGATCGTCATCATGAACGAGGGTGAGGAAGGTTTATCATCTGAATATGTGAAACTATGGCTGTGAATTGATGTTCTTATATTTCTAATCATTTCCAGAGCTGAACTTGACTAAGTATGAAGGAGACGACATGTCAATCCAGTGCAAACATCATGATGAACATCAGAAACTCTTCTGCAAAGCACATGAACCCTCCATGTGTGTGAAGGATGGAGTTTCATTGGAGACGATCAGAGATGATCGATTCTCTTTCAGTGATGAAGCTTCTACTGGAGTCTTTACTGTAAACATCACTGATCTGAGAGAAGAGGATTCTGGGATATACTGGTGTGGATCTCACATCATCACTAAAGTGCATTTAACTGTCAAAAGGGGTAAAACAACTTCATTTAATAAATAAATTTGCTTCTCCCTCAGGACTAAAAATATTTAGATATAAACAAAATACCAATAATCAGATCAGTCAGTTTTTATAGTAAAAAAAATATATATATGTATATATATATAAATTGTAAATGAAATTGTACAATTCTGTTTTCTACTCTTTAAATGTAAGTCTGAGTTTCTCTTTGCCACAAAGTTTCTCATAAATGCAGGAGATGTTTTCAGTTTTTTTTCCATCAAATGAACGGAAGGTGCAAAGTCAAGTTCAGTTTAACGGTCTTTATTCAGGAAACCCACAGTAAGACCACGTGAGACTTGACAGAGGCAGATGAAGTAGAGCGTAAGTTATGTGTAAGTATGCAGAAGACTCAACGAATAACCAAACTGAGAGACACAATGTGATTGAATTTAAACAGGTATAGAATATTGAGAAACAAACACAATGCAGGTGAGTTATATGACAGTCAGGCAGTTCAATGGAGTTTGAGATAATTAACAGTTAACAATTAACAGAGTCTTTTCTTTTACCAGGAATGATGAAGTGGACACTGGACGCAGTCAGTGTTTGAATGGACCGGAGAGCACACACTACAGAGTGGGTAAGGTGGTTAGCAGGTCTTTCCAAACAGGTATTGTAAGAGTCTTTACAGGGAATACAATAGCAGACAACTTGGAGATCACAGGAGATACACAAAGGAGATAGTTGGAGACACGTTGTTACCTCGAAGTAAGTTTAGCAGGTAAGCCATCTGTATCCATAGATGAAGCAAGACAATGAGTGACTAGAGGTGTGTGCTCTTTATACTGGTGTTGCTAATGAGGGACAGGTGCAGGTGTTCAGTAATCAGATGACTGGGAACATTGAGTGGTGGTGACGGGGGAATCTGGTGTCTCTGTGACTCTGATACCTTCTGCCCAGGCTGGGAGGTGGGAGTCTCGGATCGCCAGGCATCGGCATGGCTCTTGTGACAGCACACTGCCTGCTGAAGATGGTGGTGAGCTGCATCCCAGACCCTTTCGCTCTCTTGAAACAAGTGGTTGACAGATGGAACTTCTGAGGCTTCTCCAGACCATGGGAAAAGGTGGGGCTGGAAGCTGAGTATTGAGGGTACTGTGCCCAGGTGTGGAAGCGGTTAAATTCTGGTGGGCATGGCACAAAAAAAAAAACTCAGGGAGCATAGTTAAAGATGGTTAAAGGTGAGTCCTGCCATCTCCATGCCGGTAGGTAGGCCTCTGAGAGGTACCAGACAACAGGCTGGGGGCAGTTCAGCGAAGAAATCCACTCCTAGGTGTCACCAGGACTGATGTGGAGTGTGGATCTTAGACACGCTCCAGGCATCCCTGGATAAACCCTTTCATGTCCTTTGCCATGCCCGACTACCAGAAGCAATCTTGCAGCAAGATGGTCTGACTGGTCCCTGGGTGCCAGTGCCCACAGATGAATGTGCAGATTCCTTCAGAGTGATATGTTGGGGGACATACAGCATGTGTGATTTGGGGGACACCCTGGCGGCGCTGGCTCAGTGGCTGTGGCTTCGGCATCACATTACTAATCATCCAGGGACCATTGGATGGGGCTGACGATGATGTTAGGAGAGATGACCGGGCCTGGATGTTCCGGAGCTTCTTTGGGAGTGTGGAGACATGACAATGCAGCTGCCTTGACTTTCTTGGTCCCTGGATGGCAGGAAATTATAAAATCAAAGTGAGCGATAAAGACAGCCCATCTGGTATGTTTTGGGTTGGATTTTTGACTTCACAAAGATATTCCAGATTTCGGTGATCTGTGAATACAGCAAAGAAATGACACACTCCTTCTAGCCAATGTCTCCATTCTTCTAGAACCAGCTTCACGGTGCGCAACTCATGATTACCGATGTCATAATTTTGCAGTAGCGGGATGAGTTTCATGGAGAAGATGTCACATAAATGCAGTCGAGAAGGTGTCCCCTGCTGTTGAGATAACACTGCTCCTTCCCCAGATGTTGAAGCGTCCACCTCTAGAGTAACAGGCTGGCTGGGTAAGGGAGTGGTTCCAGGGCAGAGAGCTGGGCGTGCTTTTTAGGAGAGAGGTGAGGGGTGCAGTAATCGAGCCGTAATTCTTTATGAAGTGGTTATAGAAATTGGAGAAACCTAGGAAACACTGGAGTTCTTTGATGGTGGTGGGTTGTGGCCAGAAACAGACAGCATCCACTTTCCCCTCGTCCATCTTGATGTCGTCTGCACTGATGTGCTAACCAAGGAACTGCATTGAGGGTTGGTGGAAGGTGCATTTCTAGACTTTGTGGAAGAGATGGTATTCCATCAGCTTCTCGAGGACCACCGAAACGTTCTAGCGATGTTTGCCCAGGTTCCAGGAGTATACCGAGATGTCACTGATGTACATCAGGACAAAGCAGTGGAGGTCTGCCCAAAAAACCTCATACATGAAGTCCTGGAATACAGAGGGGGAGTTGACCAAGCACACAATATAACACAACATTCATTGTGCCCAGTAGAATGTACTTCATCACAAATGCAGTCATCCCCAGTGCTTGAAGTGGGCTGGTTACGCAGTACTAGCACTTCTCTATTTTTACCTTTAGGCAATTCCAACGGAAGCCCGTCGCGCCCTCCTTTCCTCAGGAACGTGTTTTGAACCGAGCATCAGGAGTACCGGCACTTTTATTTTTCCACTTCAAGCACTGCTCGTTCCCAACAGGTATCAGGATGAGGTTTTATGCAATTAGGAGGTCCAGCTTGGTGAAGACTGAAGTGGATAATGGAAATTTACTGTCCGGTAATCAATGCAAGGCCTTCTTAGCCACAAAAAAAAAAAAAACACTGGAAGCAGCAAGGGATGTTGCAGGACAAAAGTAACGTTAAATGTTTGAGTCACTAGTCTAGCCTGGTGCCATATCGTTTTCATATCGTGAGGGGGGGAACCTGGTGTCTCTGTGACAAAGAGACTAAAATACACTTATTTTACTGCAGAATAGTTAAAAAATGAATAAATATGTGAAGCATGAACATTAACCTCACACGACTAAACTAGTTCCTTTATGGCAAACATTACAGAGTTTTATAAATATTTCATATAAATTGTTTTTAATCAGACTAGTTTCATCAAATGCATTTATAACCCATAACCCATAAAAAACATGTTCATGTAGGATAGAAATGGCTGAAAATGAACATCATAAAATGTAGTGTGTGTAGATATTATTTCATTCATGTGTATCTGGTTTCTCTAAACACCATGTGTTTGTGTGTTTTATTTTCAGATTCCTCCATGATCATCATTATTTGTGTGTGTGTGATTCTGCTGCTGATTGGTGGATTCACTCTGACTGTGTGTCAATTAAGACACAAGAGACGAGGTGACGCTCACACACAGTTCAGGTCTGTCTACTGCTCAATTACCCACAATCCCCTCTGATGAGCTCCTTTACGCGTCTGTCAGTTTCCAGAAGCATGAAGAGTCTCTCAGTGACGCTACAGTCTCCTTCAGTAAGGACCAGATTCACTCTGATTGGAATACTTAAGTAAAAAGTAGAAAAAAACTTATATAGGAGACCATATACCAGATATTATTATTTTATAACTGCAAAAGAAAACAAATATGGCTACTTTTTACATGGATTTTTTACACAAAATAAGAACAAATATAGAGGGTTATGTATAGTGTTATGAATATACATTCATTTTTACAAATTAACAAAGGTGTTTTTGTGTTTGTGTGATGAATGTCATTTTTTCCGTCCAGCTCAAAACCACAGAACACAGCAGACACGTTCAGGGTCTCAGTTTAGTTTGGTTGTGACGAATACACATACTTGTTCAGGAAACCCACAGTGAGACTTGTGAAACAGAACAGAAAGGGAAACAGACTGATGAAGTGGAAAGTGTGTGTAGGTTAGGGCTGTGATGGTCTTCATGACAACCGCGCCACCGCGGTGGTGGAGTGTTATGTATATATATCTCAGAGGTCGCGTTAACCAATTTTTTTTTTTTTTTTTTTTTTTTTTTAGCAGTGACGGAAAAAATCTGAAGCCCGTCCGTCATTTTGACAGAATACTGAGGCTGATGTAGCTTGTAAATGTAATTCCCACCCCTGTCCAGTTTGTGGTGAGTGCGCTCCAGTGTGTATATTATTTGTGAAAAGATGACAAGAATCTTCGATCAGCTTCAACACATGCGGTTTCCTTTTTTTTTATTCCATCATTTCTTTGCATACACTGCATCACATCCTATTCACCCACTGCCCCCTAGTGCCTATATGCGGGAACTACATAACACATCAGAATTACAAATCTATATTCAACAACTTGAATATTACATCCCCCTTTTTTTGGAAAGCTTGACATACTTGTCAGTGAACAAAATATTGCAGCTGTGCAAATCCTTAAGGTATAACATACCAATGCAACAATCAGTATACAGAAGAACAACAATATAACAACGTATCAATGGTAGTGACAATAGCATTTTTTTTTTCTTTTATAGGGCAGCGATCCGCCTACACCCTTTACAATTATAGATCAAGGACGACTCTTGGTTTCACTTCACATCCTGATCTGGTGACATAACGTGGGGCAACAGAATCAGTGTTATTCGTGTCTGTCTGCTTTGGTTGGTCTGTGGGTACTGTGTGCAGAGCGCTTGAAGAGATTTCGGGCTCGGCAGTGATAGGCTGTGTCTTATCTTGCAAAAGGTGACGACGATTCCTGCGGAAGACTTGGCCTTCTGCAGTACGTACATGGTAAGACCTGAAGGTGTCAGCAGGTTGAATGACTACAGCAGGATTCCAGCAACCCGATTCCTGAATTCAGACATGGTCTCCAACCCGTAGTGGTGTGAGTGGTTTCGCAGACCTGTTGTAGTAATTTCCTTGATACAGACTGATACATGGGTCTTTCCTGTCCGCTTTTGCTTTATCCATTAGTGATTTGGCAATTTGTACTGCCTTCTCACTGAGCCCATTGCTCTGTGGGTAATGCGGGCTGCTCATGACGTGCACAAAGTCCCAAGTATGAGCAAAGCTTTTCTCTAGTTCTCTAGCTTTCTCTAATGTCTCTAGTGCGTTGTTTGGATTTCTCAATTCCCATGTGGCCTGCATGAATGCGTTTAAGCATCTCTTCTCTCAGCTGCATGGGGATTATGATCTTTTCTCCCTTCGAAGACCATACCGCCCATCTCCGATAACTCATCTCTGTGATTCCATCTAGGATGGCTGTAGGGCATCTCTTTCTTTCGGCAGGCCATCCTTCTTTGATCACTCTCTTTAGTGTGGACATTTGGACATCTCTGTCTGTTTCTTTTCGAATATTGCTAAGCTTCACATCACTGACAGGGAGAGCGCTGAGAACAGTATGTACTTGAACATCCATCTCCTCAGTGAGGCTGTGATCAGTGCAAGGCATTGATTTTCTTGACAGCGTGTCAGCCACTGGAATATTTTTCCCAGGAATGTGTACAATGGTGAAACTGTACTTTTGTAACTGCCAGATCATCCTTTGCAGTCTTGATGGTGCTGCAGCTAGTGGCTTTCTGATGAACGCTTCCAGGGGTTTATGATCGGATTCCACTGTTATGTGACGTCCATAAACATATTGATGAAATCTCTTGCAGCCCCAGAGGATAGCCAGGAGCTCTTTCTCGATCTGAGCATAGCTTATTTCTGAGTCTGTGAGTGACTTTGAGGCATATGCAAGTGGTTTACCTTCCTGCAGCAACACTGCGTCTAATCCATATTTGGAGGCGTCCACTTGCAGTGTGAGGTCTTTGCTTGTATCGAAGAATGCCAACACAGGTCCTGGCTCCCTGGTAATGATTTCTTTCATCTTTCGGAAAGCTGCATCATGTTGTTTGTCTCATACAAACTCATTGTCATGCCGCAGTAGCTGTCTCAGAGGTGCATTTACATCTGAAAGACTGGGTGCAAACTTTGAAAGATAATTGACCATACCAAGAATTGTTTAGAGTTCAGCACGATTCTTAGGTGGTGACATCTCTTTTATGGCCTCCGCCTTGTGAGGGTCTGGTTTGATTGCATCTTTGGAAAGACAGTGGCCGAAGTAGCTGACTTCCGGAACGCAAACCGTTCTTTTCTCAGGATTAAGGCGCACTCCTTTTTCTCGAGACCTTTCCAGCATCCTCCTGAGATTATGGTCGTGTTCCTCCTTTGTCTTTCCGTAGACCAAGATATCATCCACAATGGCCACAACTCCAGGCAGACCTTCGTAAACCTCATCTATTTTCTGCTGGAAAATATCCTGGGCTGAGACAATGCCAAAAGGTAGGCGGCAAAATCGGTATCTACCGAAGATTGTATTGAAAGTGGTCAGTCTCGAGGCTTTTCAGAAAGCTTGACTGCCCAGTAGCCAGATCTAGCATCCATCACACTGAAGTAACGAGCTCCAGCCAACTTTGGTGTGATGTCATCTAATGTAGGCAGAGGATAGTGTGGCCGCTTTATAGCCTTATTAAGATCCCGTGAATCCAGACATACTCTCAGCTTACCAGTTTTGGGCTTCTCGACTACGCAGAGGGCATTTACCCAATCTGTTGGCTCTGTCTCTTTCACAATGATACCTTGCTCCTCCATGGAGTCCAACTCTTCTTTCAGCCGGTCTCGCAGGGCGAAAGGAACTCTCCTTGGTGGGTGAATGACTGGTGTGGCTGTTGGGTCCAGCTGAATGTTGCATACTCCAGGAAACAGACCAATGCCACACATCAGCAAATTCATCTATAATCGACTCCGAATCTTTCGCTGGGGAGGATACAGACAGCACCAGCTTAATCATGTCCAAGTCTAAGCATGCTTTTAATCCAAGCACAGGTGGCGACTGGGTGTCCACAATAAAGAAGTCCAGTGGCATGGCATTCTCTTTATATTTGCAGTGCAGTTGACATGTGCCTTTAACTGACATTGGCTGTCCACCATATCCTGTGAGCTTTTTGTGGGTATGCAGCATCTTTGTTGCAATATTTTTGAAGACTCTTTCTGGTATTACATTAACCTGAGCGCCCGTGTCCAGTTTGAATTTCAACGGCGAGCCATATTCTTTTATTTCAACTTCAGCAAAAGCTTGCTCTGATGAAGTAATTGTGTTTGTGACAGAGTCAATAAAGAATTCACTACTCACATCTGGGTATCCGTCTTCAGGTTTGTTGTCACTTACAATGTGCACAGATTTGGACTTTGACTTGCAAACCTTTGCGAAATGATTCCACTTTCCATGTTTAGCACACTGCTTTCCTTTTGCTGGACATGTCTCTTTTCTTTTGTGCTCTTTTCCGCAGTATCCGCATGTATGGAGGCGTTCTGTATGCACACTGTTTTTGCGCTTTTCTGCCAGCTCTGACGCAGTTTTGCATGCTTTCCTATTGCGTGCACTTGTTGCTCCTGATTTGCATTTGTGCTGCCGATGGCCATACTTCTCATCTGAGCCTGCGCAACCTCATGCGATCTGGCAATGTCGATTGCTTTTTCTAATGTTAATTCAGCACCCTGATTGAGTAGTTTCTCTCAAACGTGTGGGGAATAAATGCCGAAAACGACACAGTCTCTCACCATCTCTGGATTTGTGTAGCCACAGTCTTTAACGAGCAGTCTGAGTTCAGTGACGAACTGATCAAATGTTTCCGTGGCACACTGTGTTTTTTCATTGAACTTGTATCTAGCAAAAATTGGATTCGCCTTTGGTACTACGTAAGCTTCAAATTTGTCATAGTACGTTTTGAGCAACTTAGCTTCATCATCGGTGAGAGTCCATGTGTTATAATATCCCGTCCTTTCTCCCCGACCCATAGAAGCAGGTAGCTGCACATCTCCGCCTCCTCTTTGCGGCGAAACGGTCCTGAAAACATCAGTTCAACGTGCTGCTTAAACTTTCTCCATGCATCGGGAAGATTTTGTGATTACCAATCCATTCGCGGTGCAGGCAGCATCCATCTTCGTGATTCACTCTGACACCATATATTATTTGTGAAAAGATGACTAGAATCTTTGATCAGCTTCAACACATGCGGTTTCCTTTTTTTTATTCCATCATTTCTTTGCATACACTGCATCACATCCTATTCACCCACTGCCCCCTAGTGCCTATATTCAGGAACTACATAACACATCAGAATTACAAATCTATATTCAACAACTTGAATATTACAGTGTGTCTGCAGAGCGCGAGTTCAGTCTCCAGAATAAAACGATATGTTTGATTACACACAGGCGAGCACCCAGTTTAAGTCCATTTTATAATAATAAAGTTATAATACTTATACTTACATAATCTAATCCAGCTCGTTTTGTTTTAAATAGTTCATTTTGTTATTTTCTTGCTGACTATCAAGTTTATGGTCAACGAATGGCTTTTCTGAGGTATAATGTTACGTGACATTGTTTGCAACACTGACTGAACTGACGATTTCGGTAAGCTACTGTGTCTTTCAACATTTTTTTCTGATTTTCATTCATGTTTATTTCGTTCTGTAAAGAGGAAAGGATGATCGCGTTCACTCACGATCCGTGACAAGTGTTCAAGATGAAAACTGGAAAGTGACGCAGTCTTTGTTCATCTTTCTTTTCATAGTATAAATAAATTCTTAGCGTAGGCCAATTTACTTTCCTGTAAATTCGTGAATAAAAATGTAAATGGTGACGAAATCAGAAGCTATTAAATGTCTTATCTTTAAAATATAAAAATTAAAATGACGGGTAATAATTGATTATGACAGATTTTTTACTGTCCGCCAAAAGTCTAACGCAACCTCTGATATATATATATATATATATATATACATATACATACACACACACACATAATATATATATATACATACAACCAACCCCCCTCCCCCGGACCCCACCACCGCAACACCGGCGGTTGTTGGTGATTTCCCACTGCGGTAGTAAAAAATTGCCACCGTCACAGTCCTTGTGTAGGTCTGCAGAAGAGAAAGACTGAGATGTGGTCGTGTTTCCCAAAAGACAAAAACCTAGATACACAAATGCAACTGTTTTTTCTCTCTTTGCCTTTGTTATTGTTTTTTTTTTTCTTTTCTCACAAGTCACTCTCATTTATTCATTCTTCATGCACCGAAGTTCTTGTGTGTTTCATGTGTAAATTGAATTATGCACATCATGATTTTGTCTTGTTTATTCTCAGATTCCACATTTTCTCTCAGATTCTGGAATCAGGTTTCGTTCAGTGAAGCTTCATTTGCCTTCAGTAAGGACAAGATTTAAAGGGGGGGTATCACACACAGTTTCTGCCAATCTCATGTTAAACTTACGTACCTATAGAGTAGTAGTGCATCCTTCATATCGGCAAAAAGTCTTTCGTTTTATCATATTTATAAAAGATACATACGCTGTACCGAGTCTTTCCAAAAACAGCCAAGCTCCTGGAGGCGTGTCGTGTGAGCGGAGCTAAAGAGTCACGAGAACGCGCAGCTTTTGTGTAGAGATCGGCTGCAAGCTATCAATGGTCAGCTAAACAACTGTATTTAAACACACACAATACACCATCGCATTATCCCTGGATAACTTTTGAATCACTATAATGAATATTGCGTACAGTGAATGATGAATAATGAATTTATGAATTCACTGCATTTGTGTTGTTTACATTTGTAAGATTGAAAATATCCAAAGATATTTTAAAATGAACAAAGACATTTGCTTTACTGTTTCAACCCGCTCTCTCTTGCTACAAGGGCCATTTGGAAGACGCAAAGGTGCTGATAGTGATCAAGCCCTATAGGCCAAAATGTATGTACATCGGGGGCCTACAATTGTCAAGTCAAGTCAAGTCACCTTTATTTATATAGCGCTTTTTACAATGTAGATTGTGTCAAAGCAGCTTTACATTGATAACTGGTACATTGTTTGGCTGCATAGCAGCTCTTAAAGAATAGTGTCAATGCAGGCAGATCAAAGCACTGTTGAATATCAAAATTGTCAAAAATTGTCAATTTTGACAAAATTGTGACAAAATTGTCACACCTTTAGTACAGTGAGGGACGTTTTAATCTTCTGATTGGTCAGTTTGAATGTCTCACATTTGGGTTTCAGTCACATAGTCAAGGAAGGGATAAAAGAAGATTGTAACTGTTGCTCTGGTTTTCTTTGATTCTTGGCTTTTCTTGGGCACTCTTTGGCCCCTCTCTCTCTCTCTCTCTCTCTCTCTCTCTCAATCTCTCTCTCTTTCTCTCTATCTCTCAGGTAACTTTTTACATACATGCTGGGTACAATTAATGGTATATAATTTTATCATCTCATACATCTGTTTTGTAATTATTTTAAGTGTAACCATAATCAGATATTCTCATTAAACCCTTTCAATTACAAATGATGTGCTAACTAGTTTTGATTTTTAGTATTAACATTAATGTGCTCCCTGTTGCAATATAATATCGTCACACTGTAGCAACGCTCTCCCACATATTTTGCTATTGTAACTGCGCTTACTTCCGTCGTTGGTATAAGTAGCAGTGGGTGGTTATAGACAAGAAATTTTCAGTTTTCTACCATCTTGCTGATAACGTTTCTTTAGTCATTCGGCGACCCTACAGCCTGAACCCCTGTAGGAGGTTCACCCTTGCAGTGAGTTTTCTGAAATCTACTTTGATCGGTCGTCAGAATGAGGACATTGTTTCACAGTTGATCTTGTGGATGGATTAAAGCTGACCTTCTCACCAAGGAATGGGTAAGTCTGGTTTAATTGTTTAATGGTATAATATTCAGATCTCCTCAGGGATGGAAGGGAAAATTTCTGAAAAGAGTGATGCATTGTTTGCTTTATGGAGCAAAAAATTTGAGTCTACCTTGTGCAAACTCAAGAAACAATATATTGGGATTAAATGTTAAGATGATGAAGTTATGCGGCTGCGTGATGTGACCACACATCTATTTTCAAGTATACAGTGGGTACGGAAAGTATTCAGACCCCCTTAAATGTTTCACTCTAATGATTTGCTAAAATCATTTAAGTTCATTTTTTTTCCCTCATTAATGTACACACAGCACCCCATATTGTCAGAAAAACACAGAATTGTTGACATTTTTGCAGATTTATTAAAGAAGAAAAACTGAAATATCACATGGTCCTAAGTATTCAGACCCTTTGCTCAGTATTTAGTAGAAGCACCCTTTTGATCTAATACAGCCATGAGTCTTTTTGGGAAAGATGCAACAAGTTTTTCACACCTGGATTTGGGGATCCTCTGCCATTCCTCCTTGCAGATCCTCTCCAGTTCTGTCAGGTTGGATGGTAAACGTTGGTGGACAGCCATTTTTAGGTCTCTCCAGAGATGCTCAATTGGGTTTAAGTCAGGGCTCTGGCTGGGCCATTCAAGAACAGTCACGGAGTTGTTGTGAAGCCACTCCTTCATTATTTTAGCTGTGTGCTTAGGGTCATTGTCTTGTTGGAAGGTAAACCTTCGGCCCAGCCTGAGGTCCTGAGCACTCTGGAGAAGGTTTTCGTCCAGGATATCCCTGTACTTGGCCGCATTCATCTTTCCCTCGATTGCAACCAGTCGTCCTGTCCCTGCAGCTGAAAAACACCCCCACAGCATGATGCTGCCACCACCATGCTTCACTGTTGGGACTGTATTGGACAGGTGATGAGCAGTGCCTGGTTTTCTCACACATACCGCTTAGAATTAAGGCCAAAAAGTTCTATCTTGGTCTCATCAGACCAGAGAATCTTATTTCTCACCATCTTAGCAAACTCCATGCGGGCTTTCATGTGTCTTGCACTGAGGAGAGGCTTCCGTCGGGCCACTCTGCCATAAAGCCCCGACTGGTGGAGGGCTGCAGTGATGGTTGACTTTCTACAACTTTCTCCCATCTCCCGACTGCATCTCTGGAGCTCAGCCACAGTGATCTTTGGGTTCTTTTTTACCTCTCTCACCAAGGCTCTTCTCCCCCGATAGCTCAGTTTGGCCGGACGGCCAGCTCTAGGAAGGGTTCTGGTCGTCCCAAACGTCTTCTATTTAAGGATTATGGAGGCCACTGTGCTCTTAGGAACCTTAAGTGCAGCAGAAATTTTTTTGTAACCTTGGCCAGATCTGTGCCTTACCACAATTCTGTCTCTGAGCTCTTCAGGCAGTTCCTTTGACCTCATGATTCTCATTTGCTCTGACATGCACTGTGAGCTGTAAGGTCTTATATAGACAGGTGTGTGGCTTTCCTAATCAAGTCCAATCAGTATAATCAAACACAGCTGGACTCAAATGAAGGTGTAGAACTAATTATTATTATTCTTATTATTATTATATGAAACACTATACTTGGAAACATACTGCGAAATCAAAATGACTGATTTCACACAATAAATCAAACTACATTTTTACATTTTCAAAAGGAAATGTAAATACTGAATACATATACACTACTAATAATAGTTGTAAATAAATAAATAAATACTACTATTTCATGAAGTTCCTTTAGATTTTAATTCATTTCAATTTAGTGAGGAGAAACAACAAAGACACTGAACTCTTCATGGTTTGTGAAAAGATGCTGTGAGAGCACCATGTCGGTCAAAACTGTAAACACAAAATTAAGTGCAATTCACCTTTATTCCACAAGGTGGCAATGTCTGATACACAATGCTGAAGTGACGACTCATTCAGACAGAAAACGAAATAATAAAAAAAACATGAAATGGCTCAGTGATTTACTGCAGAACAAGTACTAAACGCAATCAAATATGACTGTCACTGTGAAGCTGTTAGCGATCGAAATATTGATTTTGAAGATGTTGAAAATTATATAGTTCTGAGAATAGGTTTGAGATCGCGAATGGGCTCACATTTGCGACCTCAAACATAAAACTAGCCTATTATTTGCTGAATTTACTGGGAAATGAGCTCTGACGAGGACAGTGATGATGGCATAAAACATCTGCTCAAACTGAGCCCTTTCAAGCTCCAAAAGGTAACAAAATATGATTTATTTTATTCTTCTGTAATTGCTACTCTAATATCAGAGGAGTTTTATATTATTGCGACAGGTAGAGATCCTTCCGTGTTAGATATAGAGCCGGGTCAATAAATACCCGAATATGTAAGAATGATTGGCGAAACAGTCATGCATTTAAGGGTTAACTGAGGTGCCCTTGAGCAAGACACTGAACCCCCAATTGGCTGCAGCAAAAATGACACTGCTGCTGCCAGCCTGTGTCTGCCCAACAGTGGATCCAGGTGCCATAGCCTCTGTTGGTAATCAGCATCAATGAGCTGTAGATGACACACGGTTTGTTATTTAGCCATCCATGTACCAATTTTGATACAGACTACAGCGGCATGTGAACAACCGACAAGGTGCGCTGGTTCTAAGACCAAAGTTCAGAGACGTGTATTTTACGAACACCCTCTAGTGGAAGATTAAAATAATTCTGATCAATTTAAGTGTCATTTTCCTTGTATAGCAGGGGTGTCCAATATTGTTCCTGGAAGACTAGTGTCCTTCAGATTTTGGTCCCAAACATAAAAATACATGTCTGAAGATGTTGATTATACTATTAATCCAAGATGCTGGCATGGACAGACTGAGCAGCTACTCTGGGTTCTAAAGTCAGTGCTTTTATGTTGTTTAGTCTTGTCCCCCTTGTCCAAATAGTCTTTCTTTACAACAAAATCTTCAGGTAATCACATCTACCAACACATGAACTTTGAAACAAGGGGAAACAACACATTGGACCTGGTTTACACAATGGAGAAAAATGCATACAAATCTGTACTCAGTCCCCTCCCCGGGTACGATCACATCTCTGTTATGCTAATTCCAGCATACAGACCACTTCTCAAACTTGCCAAACTGGTTCAAAACAGATCACAATATGGCCAGATGTTGCCGTCTCAACACTCCAGGACTGCTTTCTGTACACAGACTGGAACATGTTCAGAGAGGCAGCCACCTACAACAATCACAGACCTTTGTGGAAGAAATTTAAATTTTAACTTTAATTTTAATTAATCATAACTAACATTTATTTCCTTACAGGGATAACATTTATGTTTGATAACATTTATGTTTGATAACATTTATATATGGTTTGGTAATGTATGTCTCTAACACTTGGTCAGAATTACTGTGTGTGTCTGAAAATAACAAAAGGAGAAGTAAAACTAGGCAGGTGTCTAGTTTTGTTATGAATGACCAACCTCTTGATCAAGCTATTCAGATTTGCTCCTACTAAGAATTACAAAGAATTATACATATGTGGAACCAATCAAATTATGTAATGAATCGTCACCTTTACCATGTTGCATTCATATCAGCAGATGAAGCAACCCATAAAACAGCACGAACCTATCTGTCAATCGAGCCTTCCAGGAGCACAATTGGACAGCCTTGTTATATAGAGAAGATGAAACCTGTATGATCTCTCAGTATCAGGCACTGTAACCTCCACTAGGTGGCGCTCTTTCAGTGTGATAAATGTAATATTCAGGCAGTGCTGATGGTGGGAGGGGCCAGTAAAGCTGCTCATTACTGATAAAGAGCTGAATAAAGAGGAAGTAACTAAAGCAGACAGATGTAGACAGAGAGATTCACACAGAGAACATTCAGCATAAAGAAGACTGAACTCAACTCACAATGAAGATCCTCCTCATCTTCTTCACTTTCTACCTGATCTCAGGTCAGAGCTTTTCTCTTTCATCACTGCAGTAATGATGCTGTTTTCTGTTCATGAGGTTTCTGATCACAGTATCAATCTGATTGACAGGTGCAGTGAGATGCTTTAGTGTCACTGGATATTCTGGAGGAAGTCTTCTTGTTGATTCTGGGGAGGTTTGGTACAGTGCAAATGTTAAATCCTTTAAGAAATTACCTGAGTGGAGAAGTATAATGAATGATACGAAACATGAAAAATGGATCAATGATGGAAGATTCACATTGTTTGGAAATAATGAGGGAAACCTTATGATCTATATCAGAAATCTGAACAAACATGATGCTGGAGGATACTGGATTGGTGTTCTTTACAAGTGGGGTATAGATATGACTTTAAATGTGGAAGAAGGTCAGTCGCTTTAAGATCAAACTGTTGGTGTAGTAAAATTCCTGATCATTATTAAAAGTAAAATATATAAAAGCAAAATATATTTCTTTATTACGTAATTTACAGATTCATGTTGTAACACGTCAAAGAGAGAGATGGTGAATATTGGACAAACTGCCACATTCAGCTGTGAATATTCACAGAATCATATTAATGATCCCAAGATCATATTCAAAGAAAGAAAAGATTCCATTGAGACGATTTACAGCATATGGAAGAACAAAGAAAGATTCAGTATTTCTGATGACAGACACAAAAATCTCTTCCATGTGAGAATAATTGCTGTGAGACCAGATGATGGAGGAGTTTATTTATGTGGAGTTTGGATCAGAGGACAATCGTACAGTTACTCCGTTATTAATACTGTTCATCTACATGTTAGCAGTAAGTAAAACAAATCTTCCTTGAAAGTTACTTAAATCTGTGTTTGTGGCAGACGTGTTAAGAAGTTGGTTTGAAAACCTGAGCAGTTGAAGTATTATTGTTGACATTATATGCCAAATACAGAAATATTTAATAAGCACAGTTATTCAACCATAGTTTATCTGTTGTTTGTTTGCAGTGGCTCCAGTAGTGAGACGTGAAGGAGAATCTGCTGAGATCATCTGCCCTTATGATTCAATCTATAAATCAAAGTCAAAGTCTCTCTGTAAGGGGAAGTGCTCCACTAGAGATAGAAATACTCTCAATGAAGAGAAAGAGACCAAGACTGACAGATTGACTCTGAATGATGACGTGACTGCAAGTGTCTTCACTGGGACCATCACTGGACTGACAGCAGAGGATGCTGGGAAATACTGGTGTGCAGTGACATTAGAGAGAGACGTGAATTATCTTTACACTCATCTGATCGTCATCATGAACGAGGGTGAGGAAGGTTTATCATCTGAATATGTGAAACTATGGCTGTGAATTGATGTTCTTATATTTCTAATCATTTCCAGAGCTGAACTTGACTAAGTATGAAGGAGACGACATGTCAATCCAGTGCAAACATCATGATGAACATCAGAAACTCTTCTGCAAAGCACATGAACCCTCCATGTGTGTGAAGGATGGAGTTTCATTGAGACGATCAGAGATGATCGATTCTCTTTCAGTGATGAAGCTTCTACTGGAGTCTTTACTGTAAACATCACTGATCTGAGAGAAGAGGATTCTGGGATATACTGGTGTGGAGCTCACATCACCACTAAAGTCAGTCTCTCTGTAAAACAGGGTAAGAAACAGCACTCACACAACTCTCAGAGCACATGACAAGGCAGTTTTTCATTATTGATTATGGTTTCATCAACTAGTTGTTTTGGCTGTAATCAGAGCAGCTTCATGAAAATACTACACTTTTCATTCATTCATAACTGTGTTGATTTGCCATGAATTTTGTATGTTCATTCATTGTAAATAATCCTGATGTTCTCTGTACTGTATGTGTTTATGTATTTGCAGATTTCTCTTTGTTCAACATTATTTCTTTGTGTTCGACTCTGCTGCTGATTGGAGGATTCACTGTGACTGAGTGTTTATTAAGATGAGGTGATGCTGTCCTTCATAAACACACAAATGAGAACAGACATTTTATGTTTAATATCAAGCTACAGACTAATCCTAAAAACTTTATGAATAGTCTTTTTTTTTAATGAGGACATTTTAAAATGTCTTCAAAGGGACTTTTTGTCAGATGCATCTCACTGTTGTTCATTTCAGATGTGTTGATATCTTAGGCATGAGCTCATCATCAGACAAGACAATGAAGTAGTGTCTCTGTCTCTTCATGCACTGACGTTCTTGTGTGTTTTTGTCTGTGAGTTTAACTCTGTACGTTATGTTTTTCTCTTGCTTAATCTCAGATTGCACATTCACACTCAGGGTGCTTTCACACTGGTTGTTTAGTTCGAAATGGGGCACGGTTTGAAAGAAAAATTGGTTATGTGAAGACTTGTGGTCTGAGTTTGATTGCACTGGAACTGTTGCATGAATCATGTGAATGTAAACTTGGACGCATGTATTTTAGCTGGTGATGACGTCATTAGTAAGGGATGACTCTGGCGATGATTTTCCTTGGATATGAGTGACAGTGAGCCTGCGGTGTAATCACTGATAGTGAGTGCAATCGGAGTGGCAAATGAAAGGTTCCAAATCCGCTGTCTCCTCAAAAGAGTCCGTCTTCATGCAACACACATACAGTAAACCCAAGTGTTGTTCACTCTGCTACATATTAACAAAAAAAAGATTGGCATGTGTCCTGTTTTCTACCATGAGGCATGCATGATTGTGGTTATATAAGATAAAAGAAAGCAAACATGCCCATTGTGAAAACCCCTCAGATTCTAGAGCAGATTCGTGTTATTACTCTCCTCACCTTCCCACAATCCCCTTTGATCTACAATAGCATTTCATGGCTTATAACTTACCCATAATCAACCTCTGATGGCGTCACACATAAAATTTCCAGATGCATGAAGATCCTACAGACTCCTTCAGAAGTGTGGGGATTTCCTCTGTCAGTTACTGTAACTGAATGCACTGACGAGATCACAGATGAGATCACAGATCATCACAAATGACCAACATTTCAGCTTTACCCTTGTCAAACAAAGTATTATTCTGCAAATCAGACAATTTGTTTATCAGTAATTGGATAAAAGCTGCTTTTTATTTTATTCTTCAAAGTGTAACCCGTTCGGTCCTAATTGCCGCACTCTTAGCGGGACTCGAACCCAGGTCGCTGGCATGGGATGCGGGCACACTAACAAAGATGTTAAAGAATGCAAGCTGTAGTACCTTTTGCAATCAGGAGAGTGAGGTTTACCTACACACCTCTCACTAGCCAGCCTCTGTTACTTTCAACCCCCTAAATATCACTCCCATCCGGGTCACAGCAAAAATGTAACCCTTTCGGTCGGGGCTCAAACTCGAACCTGTGTCAGGTGCGCTAACAAGGACGTTAAAGACTGCAGTCTCTAGCGTCGGTCACTAATGTGCCCCTTGAGATCAGTGAGCTTTACTTGCACAGCTCTCAATAGCTGGCCTCCGTTACACTCAGCCCCCTAAACTTAACACCTATTCCGGTCACGGCACCAATGTAACCTCTCCGGACATACTCACACCGCTCAAGCAGGCCTCAAACCCGGATCGCCAGCATGGAAGATGGGCATGCTAACAAGGATGCTAACGACCAGAGTCTCTAGTAGGGCTGCACAATTAATTGAATTTCTAATCACGATTACGATTACAGATGCCACAAAAACACCAGCACCTGCCATTTTTAAAAGCTATGTACACTATGGTACACAGCTCACTCCACGGACTAACTCTACCAACATCGGAAACAGTGATAGGTGGACCTCTCAACCTTATGCTAAGGAGAAAATCCAGCGCGACTTTGAGCGGACCAAGCAAAACATGATTATGTATTTCTGCTTAGCTATTGATACTGGGCATTAACCACATGGCAATAGCTAATAATTTTCATATACTGTCTACTTTCTTTGTATAACAGTTCTATATAATAACGTATTAGACAGGACTGTAAAACAGATCGTAAACTAATGAAGACGGAGAATGCAAGCACTGTGTGCTCAGGCTCTGGCTGAGCTGTTCTCAGCACCGTCAAAATAAAAGTAACAACAACAAGCACAGTTTACGTCACTTCAGAGTTCCTACTGGCAACCAGTAAAATGGCCCTAGGGGAACATTAGTTCTTGGGGAATCATCCTGGTGGCTAGTGCCTATAACTAAGTTCCTAGAATAATATGGTGCGAAAGCCCCTATTATTTTTACATGCATATGTTTACTTTTTTTTTTTTTTTTGTAAAGAAACCAAACCAAACCAATGTTTGAGTTTTTTCAGCTAGTTTTTTATTTTTTCATAAAAATATGGCATGCAGCTGCTTCAAACAATGGTAAAAAGCTATTTAAAACATCATTCAAGGTAATTGTAATAATCATAATTAATAATTACTATTACAATTTCAAGAGAATCATCGACAATTAGATTTTTGTCCTAATCGTGCAGCCCTAGTCTCTAGTGTGCCTCTTGAGATCAGGGGAGTGAGGTTTACCTGCACAGCTCTCACTAGCTGGCCTCTTTTACAATTACCCACTAAACCTCACTCCCATCCGGGTCACGGCACCAATGTATCCCCTCCAGTCCAATCTGTCTCGCTCTGAGCGAAACTCTAACCCGGGTCACCGGGATGGGAGGCGGGCACGCTAACAAGAATGTTAAAGACTGCAGTCTCTAATGTTAGTCACTAGTGCGCCTCTTGGGTTCAGGGGAGTGAGGATGACCTACACAGATCTCACTAGCTGGCCTTCGTTAGAAAAGCAACAGTCTCTGAATACCTTTGCCACAAAGTGTTTGTAAAAATGCAAGATTAGTGTTTTTTTGTGTGTGTTTATGTAATAAACAGGCCATTTTCCTTCCAGCTCAAAGCCACCAGAAAAAAGAAGAAGGTTAAGAGACCTACTCCGGAAACCCACAGTGAGACACATGAGACTGAACAGAAAGTGACAGAAGATCAACATCATTTGTGGGCAGAAGACAATAAAGACTAAAGCTGCATTTACACTTTGTCACTGCATGATGCCAGTGGCTGGCA
This sequence comes from Ctenopharyngodon idella, assembly GCF_019924925.1. Classification (NCBI taxonomy): domain Eukaryota; kingdom Metazoa; phylum Chordata; class Actinopteri; order Cypriniformes; family Xenocyprididae; genus Ctenopharyngodon; species Ctenopharyngodon idella. The sequence continues at coordinate 1,378,865 of NC_067220.1, forward strand.
GTGAGGTCGCTAGCAGACATTACTACTACTGGTTGCTTAGTAATGTTTGTGAATGACATTCACAGATGTTATTTCATGTTGTAGATAATGAATCCATTTTCTTTCCACTAAAAACAGCATGTGCTTTTTGCAATTACAGCTGTTTATCTGTGGCAAAAAAAAGAAAAAAAAAAGCAAAGCAGTAGTCTATCTGGGTTCACAAACCCTGGGAAGTTGCTGACCGCAGTTTCTGATGTTGTTGTGATGTTGTAAGGAACCCCGCATTGGCCCAAAAACGGAATCCGACGGCCTGGGCGAAGGTTAACGCGTGTATGTCTTTTCAGCGCCTCTGTGAAGTTAACTTAATTTCACTCATTTAATCTGACTCCAATTTCAAATGATTATTACTCTTAGGTTGTGTTCCCAATTAGAAATTAATCATTTGTTATGTATTAATTTAGATTTTTGATTATTCCGGGTATCTCATATTTTCAATTATTCGTTCATTACGGACCCATATCACTTAGAAAAGTCACTTCGGCTGGTGAGTGCCTTTCACGATCACAAACTCGCCAGTTCTGATCTTAGTCAGAGGGTGCAGAGTTTACTAATGCATTTGAGTCGAACCGCCACATGCTTGTTCATACAAAAACACAGTTTTCTTAGTCACGATACTGCAACTTGCTAAGCCAGTTGATAGACAAAAATCAAAAAGTCCCATGATGTGCTAACATGCTCCTTTCATGGGCCTTTAGTTTGAATCTATCCTGACGCAGATTTGCAGAAATATGGACTCCAATAATCTACTGGTCATAACGATTTCAGAAGAATCCAGAGTAAATCAAATATAACATTTTATTTGTCAAGTAAAAATGTATCATGCCAATTACATAGTTGGACAATTAGAAGCCAATTCAGAAATAATAAATGCATAACATCAATTACTCAAAGAAATGCATGTACACACAGTGATGTGTGAGTGTCTTCAGACATTCAACCATCTCTGCACGGGGGCTTCTGGCTACAGATGATCCCCCATGACTTTATATACAGACCAGACAAAAGGGTTGTAAATATTTATTACACCAACACCTGTTTTGGGGAGAGGAGTGGGTGTTTCAACACCCAAAAGGAGGACAGAATTCTCCTTAGTTTTCAATCTTCTTCATAATACCAGTGACTGCTGTGAAATTGAGACCATTTTACCAATCGCACTGAGACATTTAAAATGATACCAAACATGAAAGGAAAAAGCAATAGATACACCAGAAACATTATACTTCTTGGAGAACTTTCAGTGACTTGAGTCAGGGGAAAAGGAAGGAGGGTGTGTGTGTGTGTGTGTGTGTGTGCGTGTGTGTGTGTGTGTGTGTGTGTGTGTGTGTGTGTGTGTTGGGGGGAGGGCTGTTGCATCCTGTAGATGTGTGAGGGCAAGGCGTTGTCCTATGCTATTTATTTGAGATCTTCTCTCCAGATGAGTTTTATTGCTTTATTGCAGGGTGCTTGATCTCAGTTTTTGTCTTAGCAAGAAAATCAAGTCTTACAATGTTATGGGTGACATCATGATCAGATAGCACACAGATGACAATCTTTTTTATGAATATCTCATTAAGTTTCTCATGAATTCCAGAGGTGTTACAGTGTTGAACATCGTTTTTTTCCCCCCCATCCAGAACCACAGATATCTACTGTTTTTCTGATACACTTTTTGATTTTACAGAAAAATAATAACCAAATCCAACATAAGTATACTGTCTGTTATTTAAAATATTCTTGTAAACATTCAAAAACAACTCCATGAGGGAAATAGTTGAGTCTCACTGTGACTGACCATCATCAAATCTTGTCCTTTCTGAAGGCAAATGAAGCGTCACCAAGAGAAAATTAAACAAACTTCTGGAAATTAAACAAAACCTGATTCCAGAATCTGAAAGAAAGCGATGAGTTTGGTGCACAAAGAATGAATGAATTAGAGTGTCTTGTGTGTTAAAAATAAATATAACATTAATATAAAGACTGTCCCCTTTTGTGTAGGTTTTGGTTTTATTGTCTTTGCAAAACATGCATGATCACACTTGTAATAATGGCTTTAATGAGCTCATTGTTTCTGCCTAAAAATAATTAATGTTAGATAACATGATTTGTATTATCTCGAACTGTTCATTTCTGAAATGGACATTACTTGGACACAGTCACGCTGCTAACAGATCTGAACCATGACCCCCAAAGTCTGGTTCGTTTGACTAGTGTGATCGCTCTGTACCGTGCCTGCAATTTAATTGAATCTTAGTCTTTCTCATCTGTAGATATCTGCACACACATTCCACTTCAGCAACCTATTTCTGTTTCTTTTCAGTCTCATGTTTCTCACTTTGAGTTTCCTAAACAGCTCTGTTTTTTTCTTCACAACCAAACTAAACTTAGACCCTGAAACTGTGTTCTTTTACTAGGTCAAAGAGACTTGCTTGTAAAATGTCTTTGTGTTTGCAGGGTTGTTTGATACTGTGGTCAATGTGATAAAGATCAACAACATGAAATGCTCTTCAGCTTGTGGGTTTTTTTTTTGAGTCAAACTAAGAAGCTCCTTGGCCACCTACAGGTGTGATAAAAACAGGAAATGTTCATCATAGCAGCGATGGGCATTTTCCACTTCATACAAAGATGCTTTGTTGATATTCAACATATATCGATAAGTTGGAAAATGTTTAATTATGCAAAACAAAAAATATTATTTATAATACATCCCAGCAATTCCTCCAAAAGGTTTTAGTTTGACCATATGAAATATTTGCTAGATGGAAGTGCAGTCTCAAAACCCCAATCAAACCAAAATAAAATGGAAATTTGTGAAATTCCTTTAGGAATAGTATTGTTTAATTACAGATAACTAAGTCTTTGAACTAATACATAGTCTGGTAAAAGATGCCTTGAGAGCAACAACTGGACTGAGACTGTAAACAAACACAAATGTCTTATTGACACCTCTGGCTCCATCTAGTGGTAAACATGTGTTAATGACTTAAGTATCTTTATTTTAGTGACATGATCTTTGTGTAGGTTATGGTGTGGTAGTTGATAGAGTAGATGCATGTTTCTTATTCTTCTGTTCTGCTTTGATGAACAATGAATGGCACTGATTTTCACGCCTCCTGTGAGTTTGTAATGAAAGAGTCAATCTGGAAAAATTAAACATTGACATAATATTATACCCTATGCAGATGTTTGTAAAAACTAAAGTTAAAAATGAAGGGAAGCAGATGAACTCGAGTGTAGACTTGAATTTAAACTTTGTCCCCATTATGGTTGAATCACGGGACCGAACCAGATATCTTGCTGAGAAAATTCTTTTATTTTCATATGATGTCAGCCATAGAGAGAAAAACTGGAAAATGTTGTCTTTATGCCAGCTGTCAGTGTTTCTCTGGAGCGGTACACTAGATTCGGACATTATATACCACTGACCAAAGAAACTTTGATTCCTTACAAGATAGAAAGACGTGGTGATTATGTTTAAAATAGAATTACCTCATCGTTACATGTGGCACAATCAAACTCTTTCCTTATAAAGAATACTTCAGCCAACGTTTACCATGTTCCCAACGTGGAAAACCCTCCGACATAGAATCCTTACACACATGTTCATGCTCACACAACTCCCTCATGCACTTAAACTCCACAAATACATAATACATTTGATTATGAATTTTAGTCTTCACAAGTCTCAGCATTTCACTCTTTGTTCAGTTTGTGTTGTTAAACTGTCATCAGTGATGCTGAAGTTTGATTGACAGCTGCTGTCCGTGGTGCTGAATCCACAACTGCTGTTAAAGAGACAGAAGCAGCAATCAGACTCAGACTTCAGCTGTGGAAGCCCTCTAGTGGTAGATTTAAATAATGCGGATCAATTTACTTAAAGATGAAACCTGTATGAGCTCTCAGTATCAGACATGCTGATGGTGGGAGGGGCCAGTAAAGCTGCTCATTACTGATAAAGAGCTGAAAGAAAATCCACTCCCATTTAATGCTGAAAAAATGACACCACATGGAAAGTAATTACTTTGTACAAAAAAGGTCAAGGTTATAGGAAAATTAGAAAAGCATTGCTAATAAGTTTGACTACTGTCGCAAAAGTGATCCAACAATTCTAAAAGGATGGACTTGTGGGAAGCGCGCTTAGATGTCCAGGCTGTCCACGGAAGTTAATACCTCGCAAAATGGAGTTTTTGGGAAAGGGAGGAAGATGCTGCAGTAAGAGGCGGAGCATAAAGGAACCAATCCTGAGCTCTGTGGGCGGAGCTACAGATGATTGACAGGGATCATCAGTGATGAGTCACAAAAGAGACTTATTTTTGTATAGTTAAATCAATTTGATCATAATCTAGAATGTATTGTTTTATGGTCTGAAAGTGATATCAGTTATTATGAGCATCTGTTATTCTGTCTCTTGTGTTCCTGTAACTTTCCCTTTAAGTGATCAACATGAAAAAAGTTTTATTCGCGATCATCTCAAATGTGCTTGTTCAATCTCTCAAACTACCACCAGAGGTAAATCATGGCCAAAATTGTGCCCAGGATTAAGTTCTGCACTTTTAAATCTTTAAATGCCTCACATTACCAGATAATCTGGACCGAACATCAGAACCGACCAATGTTATGGATGCAATTTTTTTCTCATATTCTCAGGAGGGGTAAATCGGGAATAAATCGGCCTGAAACTCCTGTAGTGTGAGCCTGGCTTAATGGATGTCACTGCTGTACAGAAGCATGAATCACAGGACACAATAATCAAAGATGTTCAGTAGGGGGCGACAGACAAACTAGGAAAAAGAGTTTTCTCTTTCTGAATGCAAAAACATCAGCTAACATAATAAGTGTGAAATATACAGCAGAACGTCTGGTTATACAATCCTGTTCTCTAAATATAGTGAGTAACTATATTTATATTAACTTAACTTATTAACTTAAAGAAAAGATCATTATTTTTCTTTGGTTATAGTTCAGTGATGTTGTTCTCATGGGAAACAGATATTTCTGCAACTCTGTGTAAAAACAGTGTTAACCATACATCTGTCAGTTTAAAGCTTAAGTTCAAGTGTTAAAACAGCCATTTGGTTGCTGTTGATCTGATGAGCTTCAACACGGTAAGACAAACACATTCATACTTAAATAAAAACTGATGATTATTTCTATAGATGAAGCTCATATAACACATGATTCCTGACATGAGAAATATCTTCTGTACATCTAATGATCAGTTCATTTACACACACTGATGTTGAGCATTAATAATCTTCAGATGTTCAAAGATCTTACTAACACTAAGAGCTGTTTAGAGTGATGAACATACACTGTTTATGAGTATATGAGTGATGATTTATGATGTATTATAGATATATTTTATGCTGATGTTGGTCAGAATGGCTCCTGCTCTTCCTCTGATCTTTCTGCTCATGATTCACGGTGAGTCTCTGTTTCATTTCAGCTTATGAGGCACTGTGTAATTGAGTTATAAAGAGTCTTTCATTTTCTTCTGAAGTTTGTGTCCTGTTTAGATTGTGGCCAGTTTTCTGTGGTATGTTGATTTTCTTTTGAAACAGGAAGTTTAGGTGAGGCGTGTCAATGGGCTTGTCCAATAGTTTTTAGTTACGTCACAGTCTTGAACATGAATTAATAATTTGCTACTGTCTAGTCAGTGTCAGGTGGTTTAGGGGAGGGACTTTCTCACTCATCAGAGCATTTGATTGGACAAACATCAGTGTATCACCAGGGGCACGTTCAAGCTAAAACCGGTGCGCAACGTTTGGCTACGGTTTCCGGGTTGAACGACATGTTTGTGATGTGCAACGGGTTTGAGATACATTTTCTCTTGTTTGGTAGGTGTGTCAAAAATGTCAGCCCAATCAGCAGCAACATGTATATAAACCACGTGGTATTAAAGAGACAACTCGCACAATGGGTCCTAGTAAAGTCGTTTACAAATGTGTTCTCTTTTATTCTGGATGGCAAGGGCAGTTACTGTAACATTGAACGTATTTTGCAGTATTAAACATGTATTTATACCGATTTCATCAGGCTCTGAAAAGTCTTCAAAAAGAACACAAAGAATGGCCTTCTCAGCTGCCATAGTTGCAACTTTTGCATCATCAGAACAGGGTGTTCAACGCACCACCATTTCCGTTTAAAAAACATTTTGCAACGTTTTGTCGGGGCTGAACGCAGCCCAGATCATCAATTTTCTCAGAAGACAATGTGGAGATATGGTAGAGGTTTATGTGACTTTGTTTGCATATAGAAAATCTCAGAGCTGACAGACATGAACTAAAAGCCATAAAATTCTCTTTTTGATATAAATGATTCCTTAAATCATTAATGCTTATTATTTTTCTTAGTCTTAATTGTCATGTGTTTGAATATTTGATAGAGCAACATGTTGTTTATGACTGACAACTTTGAAGAAGAAAGTCGTATACACCTAGGATGGCTCGAGGGTGAGTAAATCATGGGATAATTTTCAGTTTTGGGTGAACTATCCCTTTAAGAAGTGTAAAATGTTTTTGAACATGCATCTAAACATACATGGTTTGATCTTATTGTGCAAACACAAAGGAGTCTAAAAATGAAACACTACTTCTCTTTAAATGTCGTCATGAATTGAGAAATCAAATTTTCCTTGATCTTTTGACATATGAGGCCTTCATACTATAAGAATATCAGAATTGAAAACTTCCTTGTTAGTCCAGAAACAGCTTTTATTTGAGTCAATTTTAATTAAGAAATGTGAAAAAGTAGGCTGCGAGTTAAAGAATTTTTGCTTATGAATAATAATTTTTCCAAACAAAATAAAAAAATATTTATGTAAATATTTTAAAAAAATGAATGTAAATCATTGGAGTATTAGTTGTACCTTTATAGTAACAGATTATATATTTTAACTGAATGCATTTGAAAGAATCAAAGTGTTTATTGTATGAAGACAAACTATTCCAAAAGTTCTGAGTTTTGTCACATTGAAAAAATATCAGATCACGCCTTCAGTATGCGTGTGCTTGAGCACTGATGGCTATGTAGGCAATTAAAGGTTCATTATTATGATTTATATGGTTTATTAATAAAAGTGTGATTAGCCAAATAATCACTTAAATTGAATGACTAGTTGATCATAAAAATCTTTAGTCGAGGGCAGCCCTACTTATTTCAAATGCAAGTCTTAGCCAATCATAGCAGTGCGTCTCTTACAGCAGACACGCCTCTTCAAACACTGACTATTCAGAAACCTCATAAATACTGATCATGATGACAGGAAGATTCTCTTCACACTGAGAGTTTCATTTGAATATTATTATGAAAGCTCTGCTGTCATGCATTCATACACTTTTTTTTTTTTTAATCATTCTTAAATCATGTTTTACTTTTTTATTCTTTGCATGTAGTTTCGTTTGGGTTGTTCCTGTGTTGGCATGGGGCCAGTCACTAAAATAGACTTTAAAAAGAGGAAGGAAAAAAAATTGCAAAAACAGCAAAAGAAAGTTTTCAGCTCGCATTTGCAGTTCACTCTCCTGGAGTCTGTTTGCTGTGTCTGAAACTACAACACGGTAAGAGTTACACTTGTTCAGTGATGAATATTGAATAACTAATGAATCTCCATTCACAGAAGAAACTTCTGAGAAACATTTTCTTTCATAATAACCTTTCATCCAGAGCTCATGTGAGAATTGAATGTGTGAGAGTAGAACAGACTGAAGTTATTGTGTTTTTGAAGCTAAAGATGACGTGTTGTGCTGTTGTGAATGATTTAGTTTTCTGCAGTGATGTCACAGATACCGGCTCCTTCTCTTCTTCTGGTTTTTATGCTCATGATTTCAGGTGAGTCTCTCCTGTAAATGTTGTGTGACTGATAATAACTCAATATTAGAAACAAAGATTGTGACTGATCAGCCTGGTCAAGTTAGTCCTGCTGTTAGCCCTAGTGGATCACCAGTAAAATATCTACTAAAAATGTGTTGAAATTTATTTGTTGCATCCAAACAAAATTATATTATTTAGGTTTTTGCTGACATAATGCTGACTGCTGAAACTGTTTTTCATGTTTAGCGTTTATTCTTCTGCTTTCTGTATTTCATCACCTTCTGTCTGTCTGTAGAGTTTACACATAAGTGTAGTTCTTCATTTACACCAGTTTTGTAAAATAAAGTTTTTATAGATGGGCATTTTCATTATTTTCTTGTCAATGTTGTGTTTCAGGAGTTTGTAGCCAGTGGAGTGTGTGGTACAATCCTTCACACATCTGTGCACTAAAGGACTCATCAGTGATAATGAGCTGCACTTATTCATACCCTACTGGACATCAGATCAGGAAAGTGTTCTGGACCAAAGGTGATGTAAAAGAGGATGGAGAGTATCTAGATCTGTCTGAGGACCCTGAATACAGTCAGAGGCTTCAGTATCTGGGAGATAAACAGCAGAACTGCACCATCAGACTGAGTCATGTGACACTGAAGGATTCACACGAGTACTATTTCAGATTCACCACTGATAAGGATGATGGTAAATGGATTGGTGTTCCAGGAGTGACACTTGCTGTCACAGGTGACTTTCATGAGGTTTCTCTCTTCTTCTGTGCATTATGTTGAATAATAATCAGTGTATGACAGCAGCACTAGATATAATGTGTGTGTTGTGTTCAGATCTTCAGGTGGAGTCTCCTGAGAGAGTGACAGAGAGAGATTCAGTCTGTCTGACATGTAAAAGCAGCTGTAATCTGACTGACAGAGCAACATTCATCTGGTACAGAAACTCACAGCTAGTAACTACAGGAATCACTGGAAACCAGCTCATCCTCGGACGAATCAGCAGAGAAGATACAAGCAGATATAGCTGTGGTGTATATGGGCACAGTTACAGATCTCCTGCTGTTCAACTCAATATCAGATGTAAGTATATTCTTTGAAGTTTTATTTCTAAAGCCAGTAGAGTTCATTTGTCCCTCCTTTTGTTTAAAAGTGGAAGTAAACTGGACTGATCATTAAAGCAACGTTAAAATAATGTTTCAACAGCACAGCACAAGATGTGAACAATATATGCGATTTTAAACACCTTTCAAGCTCAAATAATGTACGCATTTTAATGGAAGAATCAAGAATAAAACACATTAATTAAATACCAAATAGCATTTTAAATAGAATATGAATAATTAACATAACAATGTAATAAATATAATCTAAAAAGGCTAAGAAAACAGTATCAACATACAAAAGCTCGAACATTACTAAGAATAGAAAAAAATGCCATATACCATGTCCATATTATTCACACTTACTTTTCATGTGGAGTCTTGATATTACATATTTCTCCTGTAGATCCTCCAGAGAATCCAGTGATCTCCATCAGTCCATCTGGTGAAATAATGGAGGGAGATTCAGTGACTCTGAGCTGCAGCAGTGATTCAAACCCTCCTGCAGAAATCAACTGGTTTAAAGGAGGAACGTTTGTAGGATCTGGAAGAATCTTCAACATCTCAAAGATCAGCTCTGATGACAGTGGAGAATACAAGTGCAGATCCATCAATTATTATGGAGAGAAATACTCTGATACTGTGACTCTAAATGTCATGTGTGAGTTAATGATGGTTCAGTAACTGTGACGTTAAATATTCTAAACTATCTGTGATGCCAGAATTCATTGTGATTAAAGATATATATGTTTTGTCTGTTTTAGATCCTCCCAGGAGCGTCTCAGTGTTGATAAATGGATCTGGTGAAATAGTGTCAGGAGATTCAGTGACTCTGATCTGCAGCAGTGATTCAAACCCTCCTGCAGAAATCAGCTGGTTTAAAGAAGGAACGTTTGTAGGATCTGGAAGAATCTACAGCATCTCAAAGATCAGCTCTGATGACAGTGAAGAATACAAGTGCAGATCCAGAAACAAACATGGAGAGAAATACTCTGATACTGTGACTTTAAACATCATGTGTGAGTTTATGATGATTCAGTAACTGTGACGTTACATTTAAAATTTATTGTAATTGTTAATGATTATATATGTTTTTCTGTTTTAGACTCTCCCAGGAACGTCTCAGTGTTGATATCTGGATCTGGTGAAATAGTGTCAGGAGATTCAGTGACTCTGATCTGCAGCAGTGATTCAAACCCTCCTGCTCTGAACTTCAGCTGGTTTAAGGAGAATGAAAGCTCAGCTGTTGGATCTGGACAGAGTTTCAGTGCACTACAGAGTGGACGCTTCTACTGTCAGGCTCACAATCAACATGGATCTCAGAGATCAGACGCTGTAACTGTCACAGGTGAAGCTTTTATTAACACACTCCTGTATCTTCACATCATTCATCAGTTTGGAGAGTTAATCATGATGATCTTCCTCTTTCAGTTTATCATGGTGCTGGTAGGAATGTGATTGTGATCGCAGCGACATCTGGAGGATTATTCATCATCATCATCATCATCATCATCCTGTTTATAATGTGAGCTCAATAAAACACTGCAGTGATTGCACAAGTTCAGTTTTGTATTGAATAAGTTCGCTTTTGATCTAATGTAGCTAATGGCTCAGTTGTGTTTTTAATTATTAGTATTTTTTAAAACAACATTCATATTTTCTCTTAATTTAATAGAGTCCATATGATATTAATGTCTGTCATTATAGCAGGAGGAAACGAAGGGATGGTCAAACTGAAGATCTCACAGTGAAACAGGTAAATCATCTCAACATGACTTCACATCAGCCGTTATCTGTGTTTCAGACTGTAACTGTACAGACCGACATGATTCAAACTTTCTCAAAGTCACAATCCACTCAGTAACCAGTTTGTACTATAATATAAAAAAATCAAGAAACAAGTTTTATTTTATTGGACAGTTGTGAATGGCCTTATCAAGTTTTTAGTCAATTTAGCCAATCTGTTTATGTTCTTAATGATAATTTACTGTCAAACTTATGATGATTCAAGCAATTAAGGGTTTTCTATAAGATACATGACCAATCAGAGATGACTTCATTCACGTACAATCATTTATCATTCATTTATCTTTTATGTGGTCAAAAAACATGGTCTAATATCAGCTATGCTCAAATTAAGAGAAAGCAATATATATATATATATATATATATATAGCTTTTGCTTTCATGCAACATGGAATAAAATATTTATTCAGTAATTGTCTCAGATGAGCAAACACTCCCGCTTCTGTACATCTGTACACATGAGAAGCGATAAGAAGACAAGAAAAGTGAACGGCGTCCCATGAAAAAGCCCTTTACTTTCAACACTGTCAGGGATCTTTTTTTTAGTGTTTCCATAAATCTGTATATTTTGTAAATGTATCACTGATCATGTTTTTATTATTGTGATGTAAGTCCTTCTGTCTCTCCTGTAGATCTCTGATCCCAATGAAGACACATATACAGCTCTTGATCTCAAGTCCACGACCTCTGACCTGTACGACACACTCACAGTAAGTGAGACGTCACAGTCAGATGATCCATCACAGATGATCACATGACCGATCTCTCTCTCTCTTTCACACAGACGGTTCATCCCAGAGCTCCTGAAGACTCCTGCAGGACTCTTGATCCTCAGAGCTTTTCTAAACATGAGAATCCATCAGTGAGTGTCTGAACCTGCAGCTCTTCTCAATATAATCAATAAAACTCTCTTCAGCACTAGTGTGATTGTTTTGTGGATCTTGTGAAAGGTTTTATAATGTTGATGAACTTCAGTCAGTCTTTCTTCATCATGAAGGAACCAATCCTGAGCTCTGTGGGCGGAGCCACATATGATTGACAGGGATCATCAGTGATGAGTCACACAAGAGTTTCATTTCTGTATAGTGTAAGAAACATAACAGTGGAATTAAATGAAAGTTAAAAGCTTGTTATTGTGTAAATATAAATGTTAAAATTAATTCAGCAGAGCAAAACACAAGTGATGTTCATCAAACAAGATATGCTTTTTCATTTTAAAACATTTTCCTGCTTTTAAATCAAAGTTGATCAATTTACCCTGATGTACTGAACAAAATCATAATTGTGTGCATTCACAAAGGAATATGTTGTTTTTTTGCTCTCAAAGTGCTCAGTATTATCAGCTTCTGTTATTCTGGCTCTTGTGTTCCCTTTAAATGTTCAGTTTTATTTGTAATATGTGCTTGTACAAACCTAATGAGCTGCATTATTGATGTATTGATCGATTCCATTAAAAAATATCAATATTAAAATTATATTAATTACAAAACATGGGTTTCTGCATGACTTTCTTTACACAGTCACAAAGAAGACATTAATTTTCTCATGAAGCCTAAACAGTTGAATATAGAAAATGAAACTTTTTTCTTTTTTTTTTCTTTTTTTAATTTTCTCTCAATTGGGTCATAAATGGGTGACTGTGAATCATTTTTCACACAAAATGCATTCAACGAACATTCCAATTCCAATTCCAATGCATTCCATGAATACTTTTGTCATTCATACTTCACCATCTGCAATATTTGCAGCAGATTTTTTGAATGCTAACACACTGCTTTCAACACCGATAAAAGCACATTCAAATCAGAATGATGGCAAACTCTCTGCATTTCTGCAGGAATTATATTGAAATATAAAATCTTAGCAGAATATTTACAGTGAAATTAAATAATAACTATTCCAAACACAGCTAATTAGAATTTCAGCTGAAAGGTGTCCAATTTTAAGCCTCTATTACAATAGTAGTTTTTTAAAGTAATCTTTTAGGTAAATCTGGATGGCTTCCCCACATTGGTGGGGAAAGAAGAGCGTCAGAGAGAGGGAGGACTAGAATCCTCACAGTACTGTACATCCATCCACACATCCCATACATTTTATCCTGTAGGGTCGTGGAGAGGCTGGAGTCTTTCCCAGCGTCTCAGGTTGAAGGCAGGAAAACACACTGGACAGATGGCAGTCCATCACATGGATGACATACTCACATATCTTCATATTCACACTCACACCTATAGATTTGTAGCACCTACATTGAAAGCACCTTATTGAAAGCTCTGGCTCCATCTAGTGGCAGATATAAGTTCATGTTCTATTGATATTGTAATTTTAATGACTAACATTACATTTCTTGGTTTCATTAAAATTAGTTTGATGTAGTTGTGTTGTATGGTAGTTGACACAGAACATAATTTCTTAGTGTTCTGAAATGATAACGTATAAATGGTACAGATTTACATGTCCTGTACGCGCAAAAAGAGAGAGTGAATCTGGAGGAATGAAACAAATATTTGATATTTACATACAGCCATTGTTCATACAGATGTTTTTATGACCGAACCAGAGATGAAGGGAAGGAAGTAGATGAGCTTAAGTTCAACTCTCATCAATGATGCTGATGTTTCTCTGACAGCTGCTGTCCATGGTGCTGAATCCACATCAAACTATGATATTATTATTGATTTTTATGCATAAAGTATCCAAACTAATCCAGTCAAATGCCAGACAGATCTGGTCTGTTTCCTCCTAAAGAAACTGTTATTGTTTCTTAAAACTGATGAAAATGTAAAAAAATATATCAGTATCAGATGCAGTTTTTGCATTTCTACATTGTATGGGCTCTAGTGAGTAAACTTATATATATGTATATATATATATATATATATATATATATATATATATATATATATATATTATACTGTCGCCCTCTAGTGGGAGATTTAAATAATGCTGATCATGTACTAAATTGTCATTTGTCCTTATATAGAGAAGATGAAACCTGTATGATCTCTCAGTATCAGACACTGTAACCTCCACTAGGTGGCGCTCTTTCAGTGTGATTAATGTAATATTCAGTCAGTGCTGATGGTGGGAGGGGCCAGTAAAGCTGCTCATTACTGATAAAGAGCTGAATAAAGAGGAAGTAACTAAAGCAGACAGATGTAGAGACAGAGAGATTCACACAGAGAACATTCAGCATAAAGAAGACTGAACTCAACTCACAATGAAGATCCTCCTCATCTTCTTCACTTTCTACCTGATCTCAGGTCAGAGCTTTTCTCTTTCATCACTGCAGTAATGATGCTGTTTTCTGTTCATGAGGTTTCTGATCACAGTATCAATCTGATTGACAGGTGCAGTGAGATGCTTTAGAGTCACTGGATATTCTGGAGGAAGTCTTCTTGTTGATTCACAGAAGGTTTGGTTCAGTTACTCCGCTAAATATATGGCCAAATTACCTGAGTGGAGAACAATAATAAATGATATAAAACATGATAAATGGATAAATGAAGGAAGATTCACACTGTTTCGAAGCAATGATGGAAACCTCATGATCTTCATCAGAGAACTGAACCAACATGATGCTGGAAGATATGCAATTGAAGTCCTTCACAACTGGCGTATATATATGACTTTAAACGTGGAAGAAGGTCAGTCATTTTAAGATGTCTTTGTGTAGTAGAACTATTTTAGAGCTTTTATATTTATAAAATATATTTTTATTTTGTGAATGACAGATTCATGTTGTAAATTGTCAAAGAGGGTGATGGTGAATATTGGAGAAACTGACACCTTCAGCTGTGAATATTCACAGAATCATATTAATGATCCCAAGATCATATTCAAAGAAGGAAAAAACTCTATCGAGACGATTTACAGCACAAGGAAGAAGAAAGAAAGATTCAGTGTTTCTGATGACTTCAGTGTGAGAATTACTGCTGTGACACCAGATGATGGAGGAGTTTATTTATGTGGAGTTTGGATCAGAGGACAATCGTACAGTTACTCCATTATTAATACTGTTCATCTACATGTTAGTAGTAAGTAGAACAAACTCTTCATCAAATCTGGCAATTTGAATCTTGACTTTGAGATTTAATAATATTTGTGATTGACAGCTAAAGTGGGCGTGTCTAGAGTGAGCGGATACTCAGGAGGTCGTATGATGATCAAGTGTGAACATCCTCAATACAAAACCAAGACAAAATACATCTGTAAAGAATCAGATGGATGTTCAGAGAGGAAGAATCCAGGAGTTCAGGATGAATGGATGGAGAATGGAGATGTTTCTTTATATGACGACACCAGAGCAGGAGTCTTGATGGTGTTTTTTAGAGAGCTGAAAGCTGCAGATGCAGGAACATACAGGTGTGGAGTGAATGTGTCTCACTATGCTGAGAGCTTCACTGAACTTCAGCTGAAAATCACAGATGGTGAGGAACACGATATACTGTATCTTGCATGTATGAATTATCTGATCTGAATGTTATTTAATTGTTTTATTTTATAGATGCAAAATATCCTAAGAAGATAACGAAATCTGCTCGTCTTGGTGAAGAAGTCAACATCACCTGTCAGATCCCAGAGGAACATAAAGTTCATTTCTGCAAAGAGGATGATAATCACATCTGTCAAAACATCAGCACATCTACAGTGACAGAAATCAATGGTTCATCTGAGAGAAATGAAGAGAGAGTTTTTACAGTGAGCATCAGTAATGTGAGCGTGAGAGATGCTGGAGTTTACTGGTGTGGAGCAGAAACCAGAGACACACATTTGACCTTCATCTCCCTGACCACCAAAATTCAGATCAACATCATCAGTGAGTGAATTCAGATGATTTCATTGTAGTAAATACAGTATATTCAGAATCATGTGTGGTAAATGTGTTTGTTGGTTTGTAGTGGCTCCAGTAGTAAAACATGAAGAAGCAGGAGAATCTCACATCTTCACTAAATTGCATTTAAACATCAACAAAGTTAAGACAGTTTCTTTTATTTGCATCTTCTATGGGGCAAATAGGGGTGGGTCTACTGATGGGAGGGGCAAGAAAAGGCATTTCCACTCCATAGTTGAATAAAATATAAATGTTAGCAGCATTTCTTGTACTGATTTCACAAATATCTGTACTTTCTACTCCTTGAATTTGTTGTAGGGTGTAATCATTTTGCAACACCTCATTTGAAATAAATGTAGTATTTTTCTTATCCTAAAGATGTTAGGTGACCACACTTAATACATGTTTAATCAATGAATAAAATTATTCAATTTCATATGCTGTGCACTGTAGCTCACAGGACATCTGAGAAATAATGCTGTGCAGATAGGATTGTCTGTGTTTGCAGTATGTTATTTTTTCCCCCAGTGTTTGTGATGAACGGCTGTTTTCATACCAGCACAAAACCACAGAAATGAGCTGAAGGTTCAGAGTCTCAGTTTAATTTGGCTAAACGGTCTTTATTCAGAAAACCCACAGTGACACCACATGAGACTTAACAGAGACAGAAACAGAGATGAAGTTGAATGTGTGCAGATCTGCAGAGGAGAGACTAAAATACACTCATGTTACTGCAGAAAACTTCAGCTACAGTAGTTCCTTTATGACAGAGATCACAGGTCAAACATTAAGACAGAGTTCTGTTAGGTGTGTTAAAAAAGACATGCATGTTGGATAGAAAGGGGCTGAAAATTCTATTATATTTGTGTTATTCATCTCTGGGGTGTGTTTGTGTGTTTTATTTTCAGATTCCTTCATGATCATCATTATTTGTGTGTGTGTGATTCTGCTGCTGATTGGTGGATTCACTCTGACTGTGTGTGAATTAAGACACAAGAGACGAGGTTTGATAATTTATAATGTTGAAATAAATTATTAGAGTTATTTGAGTGTTTCTGATCTGCTTGAATCTTCTGACTGTCAGCAGCAGTAAAATCTCACTGACGCAATGAGTTTCTGTCTGAGATGCTGCTGTTCGTCTCCAGTTTGATCTAGTTTGTCTTTCTCTTACTGATCCATACATTGTGTTTTGGGTTATTAGGAAGAACCTCGACATCAGACAAGAGAAAGAGAGAGAGAAATAGAATGGTGAGTTACAGTGTGTGTGTGTCAAGTCAAGTCAAGTCACCTTTATTTATATAGCGCTTTTTACAATGTAGATTGTGTCAAAGCAGCTTTACATTGATAACTGGTACATTATTTGGCTGCACAGCAGCTCTTAAAGAATAGTGTCAATGCAGGCAGATCAAAGCACTGTTGAATATCAAATGTCAAGTCAAATGTCAGGTGTCCCCAACTAAGCAAGCCAGAGGCGACAGCGGCAAGGAACCCAAACTCCATCAGGTGACATTAGGTGGCAGACAAGTGGCAAATTGGTGTTAAAATGGAGAAAAAAACCTTGGGAGAAACCAGGCTTAGTCGGGGTGCCAGTTCTCCTCTGGCCAACAGTGCTTTGTTACAATTCAGGTTGGTATCATAAGTCCAAAAGGATCGCAACATTAAAAGTATTTATTTCAGTTCCATCCAATTGAGGATCGTATTGAGGATCACGCCGGTATGGACGGTTGTTGAGGAACTGTGTCGTGGCTGTCGTGTCGATGAGGCCCTCACAGTGGATGATCTAGTTGACTCAATGTGTGTGTAGTGTTGTGTTTTGTCATTTTAATGTATTTCTCCTCTCTGTTTTCTCTATGTTCAGTCATCATGTGCAGAAAGCAGACGTGATTCTCTCACAGATCCTGGATCAGCTCAAAATAACAGTCATGATGAACTACCCACAATCCCCTCTGATGGGCTCATTTACGCGTCTGTCAGTTTCCAGAAGCATGAAGAGTCTCTCAGTGACGCTACAGTCACCATCAGTAAGGAGGAGATTTACTCTGATTACACTCAGATTAAACTTAACTAGTTCCCTCTTGACAGAGATCACAAGATTATCACACATTACACAACAAAACCCCCAGTGTTAAATTAACTCTCATCAGAGTTTATTTGGGACCACACTCAAGAGTGTTAAAGTGTTAAAATAAGAGTGTTAAATGAACACTGAAGCAGTGTTGAAGTTAATGAGATAATTAAGTGATTAATTTAGTGATGATTGACCATTATTGAAGACACCTGATGATAACAAGCAGAATCACCAAAGGAGGAAATGTTTAAGTCACCATCATGGAGATGAGTGTTTGCTTTAGTTGGGCTCTTGACCCTTGACTTTTTAATATTAGATTTTGTTTGGGCTGTTTGTAACAGTCAGACAAGCAAAGTGAAAATGTGATCAGGTGGTGTTGGTTATGTTTTGACATACTCATTATTTGACCTGAATCCTGTTATAACTCAGTTACAGCAGCCAAACTAAATCTAATATTAAAAACTCAAGGGTCAAGAGGTCAACTAAAGCAAACACTGATCACCATAACGGTGACTTACAAATTGTGATTTTCTCCTTTGGTGATTCTGCTTGTTAACATCAGTATCTTCAATAACGGTCAATCGTCACTCAATTAATCACTTAATTATCTCATTAACTTAAACACTGCTTCAGTGTTCATTTAACACTCTTATTTTAACACTTTAACACTCTTGAGTGTGGTCTCAAATAAACTCTGATGAGAGTTAATTTAACACTGGAGTTTTTGCTGTATACCATTAGTAGCTTATTGTATAGAGTATAATAGAGTGATTTATATTTGTTACACTCGCAATTCATTGCAAGAATATATCTTCATAATCCTTAATTTAGTGTTAAACAGATGTTTGTTTTGTTCAGTACAGTCTGTTGAATCGTGAGACACTTTAGTCTGAAGTTTCCGTTGCTGCTCATGTTGATTCTTTCACACGTTTTAAAATAGTTTGTCACCTCAGTTTGTCTGAGGCCTCGATGAAGACAGGAAATAAAACCCCTGAGCGAAATACATATACACAATACTTTCTGTTTTTCTTTAGTTTCCAAAGATGTTAAAGTCTTACAATCAGGGTGTTTATTATTCTTTACATCATATTTGATTTGCAAATATAGCATGACATTGTTACCATTAACAGCATTACATGAGATTAAACAGACTTACTCAGGAAACTCACGGTGAGACACACGAGACTGAACAGAGAGAGACAGAAGATCAACATCCATTGAGAGCAGATGTGTTGCATTAAGGAAAACAATGAGTCTACAAGTCAATGACACAGTATGTTTGTAAAAAATGCTGTAAATTTCATACTTTGTATTTTTTTATGATAACAATTTTATGTTTTTAACGCTTAAGCAGCATCTCCAGGTTTACTGTATTTTTACAAGGATAAAGTGACTTGCTGGTAAATGTCTCAGGTCTTTGTGTTTGCAGTTTTTTTTTTTTTTTATACTGTGGTCAGTGATAAAGATCAATAAAAATGCTCTTCAGCTTGTGATTTTGTTCTTGCCTTTAAATTCTTTTGGTCGAACCAAAAAGTCCTTCAGACCACTGCAGGTGATAAGAATAGGAAATAGTTTTTTTAGTACTTAGTAAATAGACACAAAGTCAGTGAATTTGTGTAATATATGAAAAGTTATATCTCAGCTCTTCCAGCTCATCTGAAATATTTAAGCGGAAGCACAAGCAAAAACTGTTCTTGCTAATAAGTCCTACTAACTGAAGTTGTAAATAAGGTTGCTTAATAAAATTTATACTTGTAAGATGCCAAAAGTCAAACTTCTCTCTCAATTATTTTAGGTTGGCATTCACCTCTATTCTGAAATTAAGAAAACCTCTCGTAACGAACGCGATGGATAAAGTGATAATTCTGACTCTTGTTCATCTCACATCTGACACGAAGCCAATTTGGTTTAGGCACAGTTTCGACTCCTCCCTTTTTTGTCCTTATATGGCCCTAAGCGCTGCTCGTCCGTTTGAATGAAAACAGTTCGCGGGGGAGTCGCCTTATGAACAGGCAGATCAGAGAGAGGAAGATAAGTACAATAAGTACAATAAAATAATTGTAAGTATAAACCCGGTTCCAAAAAAGTTGGGACACTGTACAAATTGTGAATAAAAAAGGAATGCAATGATGTGGAAGTTTCAAATTTCAATATTTTATTCAGAATACAACATATATGACATATCAAATGTTTAAACTGAGAAAATGTATCATTTTAAGGAAAAAATAAGTTGATTTTAAATTTCATGGCATCAACACATCTCAAAAAAGTTGGGACAAGGCCATGTTTACCACTGAGTGGCATCCCCTCTTCTTTTTATAACAGTCTGCAAACGTCTGGGGACTGAGGAGACAAGTTGCTCAAGTTTAGGAATAGGAATGTTGTCCCATTCTTGTCTAATACAGGCTTCTAGTTGCTCAACTGTCTTAGGTCTTCTTTGTCGCATCTTTCTCTTTATGATGCGCCAATTGTTTTCTATGGGTGAAAGATCTGGACTGCAGGCTGGCCATTTCAGTACCTGGATCCTTCTTCTACGCAGCCATGATGTTGTAATTGATGCAGTATGTGGTCTGGCATTGTCATGTTGGAAAATGCAAGGTCTTCCCTGAAAGAGACGACGTCTGGATGGGAGCATATGTTGTTCTAGAACTTGGATATACCTTTCAGCATTGATGGTGCCTTTCCAGATGTGTAAGCTGCCCATGCCACACGCACTCATGCAACCCCATACCATCAGAGATGCAGGCTTCTGAACTGAGCGCTGATAACAACTTGGGTTGTCTTTGTCCTCTTTAGTCCGGATGACATGGTGTCCCAGTTTTCCAAAAAGAACTTCAAATTTTGATTCTTCTGACCACAGAACAGTTTTCCACTTTGCCACAGTCCATTTTAAATGAGCCTTGGACCAGAGAAAACGCCTGCGCTTCTGGATCATGTTTAGACATGGATTCATTTTTGACCTATTTAGCCGGCAACGGCGAATGGCACGGTGGATGGTGTTCACCGACAATGTTTTCTGGAAGTATTCCTGAGCCCATGTTGTGATTTCCATTACAGTAGCATTCCTGTATGTGATGCAGTGCCGTCTAAGGGCCCGAAGATCACGGGCATCCAGTATGGTTTTCCGGCCTTGACCCTTACGCACAGAGATTGTTCCAGATTCTCTGAATCTTTGGATGATATTATGCACTGTAGATGATGATAACTTCAAACTCTTTGCAATTTTTCTCTGAGAAACTCCTTTCTGATATTGCTCCACTATTTTTCGCCGCAGCATTGGGGGAATTGGTGATCCTCTGCCCATCTTGACTTCTGAGAGACACTGCCACTCTGAGAGGCTCTTTTTATACCTAATCATGTTGCCAATTGACCTAATAAGTTGCAAATTGGTCTTCCAGCTGTTCCTTATATGTACATTTAACTTTTCCGGCCTCTTATTGCTACCTGTCCCAACTTTTTTGGAATGTGTAGCTCTCATGAAATCCAAAATGAGCCAATATTTGGCATGACATTTCAAATTGTCTCAATTTCAACATTTGGTATGTTATCTATATTCTAATGTGAATAAAATATAAGTTTATGAGATTTGTAAACTATTGCATTCCTTTTTTATTCACAATTTGTACAGTGTCCCAACTTTTTTGGAATCGGGTTTGTACAATAAAGGCATTTAACTTTTTTATAGTCTGTGTAAAGATGCTGTGAGAGAATCTCTCTAGTGTTAGGCCTGGGACACACTAGATGATTTTCAAATCTTAACCGACAGACATAATAACAGTTTCAAGTGATTTTTAGCATTATAATCTTCTGAATGCACACACCAGAAGATTTAGCCGGACTGCGGGACCACACACCTGTTGATTGCAGGAACGATTTCACAGTGAGACGAGATCTAACCAAGACTCTTGAGATCAAATGTGACATGATAAAAAAAACAATTAGAGGACTTTTGACATTGTCAGCACATTCTGAAAAACAAAATAGAAAAAAAGAATATGGGGGGTGATCTTTCTCAATACACTTTCGTGGCATGTTTGTGGCTGCCAAGTTTCAGTTATAAGTGTATAATGTTCTCTATATTAAATCTTAATAAACACGCAGCACACATTCGTGTCTAACTCACATGGCGAACGCCACTTTATTTCTCCCTCCCTCTACGTCATCATCCTTCGCGCTCTCTCATACTCCCTACCATTACAATAAGTGACGCTTGCTCGCTTTCATTAGCTATGTTTACATCACCCTGTTTTTATCTGCATTTTGAAGTATCGCATCAGAAACGAGTGATGGATATGCCAAATTTCGTATAAAAATTCCTTAATTCGCTAAAAAGTTTTTGTGCTCACTTGAGGTGGCTTTTGAGTTTGATTCTGTCATGATGTATTAATTCTGGATGTACTGGCGCTCATCATATATGTGTGTGTGCAATGCATTTTCCCCTCGGGGCTTGCCGTGGATAGGGTAATGTGCACAGGTTTTTCGGGCTTGTCCTCTCACGTGTGTGACGCTAAATAAAGTCGAGAAGTGTTCAGACAGCTCTCGTTTGTTTTCTATTTATTCATAAGTGATTAGCGAACCCTTCATGAACTCTCGATCACAGTAGCTGCGTCCAAAATTGCGTACTGTTGAGTAGATACTACATTTGAATTGAAATTTACTTCACGGCCATTGAAAAAGTATGTTCTATATAGTACGAATGCGTGTAGTATGAATGAATTCGGACATACTACATCCGCCATGTTGTTACTGTCACATGATCTACCAGTGTCAGTTACGTCCCATCAACTCCATTCACAAATCCTCTCCCGTGTCCTCATGGGATAGTAAAGTGTTAATTGTATGCGCACTTCAGAATCTCACCGGAAGTAGTAAGACATCCGGGTACTTTTTCGCCTACTATGAATTCAGACATACTACTCTGTTCGCAGACTGTTTTTTGCGTACTATATAGTAGAGAAGTATTCGATTTCGGACACCGCTAGTGTTTTATTTACTGTTGGTTATCAGGTTACCAATACCACCGTAATCCGCTCGAACAACTTGATGGAAACGCACCTAATTCACATTTGTATTTTTTTTTTTTTTGTTCTTTTTTTTGTAAACTTTGAAAAGATTCGCTTCACTTTTGGATGGAAACCCAGCTACTGGCTATCGCAGGTATCAAGTCAAAGGCAGCCCGGCCTTAAAATCTTTAAGTGTGTAGCCAGCCTTAGTGTTTGTGATATTTTTTTCACAGTTGCACACAGTTCACAGTTGTTGGCCAGAGGAGAACTGGCCCCCCGACTAAACCTGGTTTCTCCCAAGGTTTTTTTCTCCATTCTGTCACCTGATAGAGTTTGGGTTCCTTCCCACTGTCGCCTCCTGGCTTGCTTAGTTGGGGACACCTATTCAACTATATTATTGATCTGACCGCATTAACACTATTATATGAGAACTCAACAGAGCTGGGCGAAGACATCACCGTTTTCTCCAGAGCTGCTGTTTAGATGAAATGAACCGAATTAATAACTGAGAATGTTTAACAACTGAACTGAATAGTGCTGAACAATGACAAAATTGACAAACAATGCATAATATTCCTGTTACGACTGTAAAGCTGCTTTGAAACAATCTGTATTGTAAAAAGAGCTATATAAATAAAGGTGACTTGACGGCTTATTTAAAGTTCTGGCTCCATCTAGTGGCAAATATGTGTGAATGTTACATTTCTGTGACTAAACATTACATTTCTTGGTTTCATTAAAATTATTAGTATTTTTATTATAGTATTTTTATTGTAAGGCAGTTGACACAGAATGTACATTAATTTTCTTGTTTTCTGTTATGATGAACTGTAAATGTTACAGATTTACTCGCCTCCTGTATGAAAATAAATATTCAATCTGGAGGGATGAAATTTTGGCCAAATATTTGATGTTTTCATGACAACAGTCAAAGCGAAGGGAAGGAAGCAGATAAACACAAATTCTAGTTACTTCTTGTGTTTGTTTTGTTCAATTGTCATATAAAGTTTGTCTGATAGCTTCTGTCCATAGTTCAGAATCCACATCAAACTATGATATCATTATTGTTTTTGTATGTATAAACTATCCAACAAATTTCCTCCTAAAAAGCGGTTAATGTTTCTTACAACTGATAAAAATGTCAAAAACCCAAAGTATCAGATGCATTTTTTGACATTTACAAGAGTGCCCTGTATGGGCTCTATGGGACCTCATTGAATTTACATGTACATGTACGCCCTTTAGTGGGAGATTTAAATAATGCTGATCATGTACTAAATTGTCATTAGTCCTTATATAGAGAAAATGAAACCTTTTATGTTTTTTTTTGTTTGTTTGAATGCATAAAGTATCCAAACAATCAGATCTGGTCTGTTTTCACCTAAAAACATGTTGATGTTTCTTACAACTGAAAAAAAATGTCAAAAACACAAAGTATCAAATGCATTTATTTGTATTTCCAAGAGTGTCTTGTACAGGCTTACTGTAGATGTAAATTATACTGTTGCCCTCTAGTGGAAGATTTAAATAATGCTGAACATGTACTAAATTGTCTTTTGTCCTTATATAGAGAAGATGAAACCTGTATGATCTCTCAGTATCAGACACTGTATCCTCCACTAGGTGGCGCTCTTTCAGTGTGATTAATGTAATATTCAGTCAGTGCTGATGGTGGGAGGGGCCAGTAAAGCTGCTCATTACTGATAAAGAGCTGAATAAAGAGGAAGTAACTAAAGCAGACAGATGTAGAGACAGAGAGATTCACACAGAGAACATTCAGCATAAAGAAGACTGAACTCAACTCACAATGAAGATCCTCCTCATCTTCTTCACTTTCTACCTGATCTCAGGTCAGAGCTTTTCTCTTTCATCACTGCAGTAATGATGCTGTTTTCTGTTCATGAGGTTTCTGATCACAGTATCAATCTGATTGACAGGTGCAGTGAGATGCTTTAGTGTCACTGGATATTCTGGAGGAAGTCTTCTTGTTGATTCTGGGAAATACTGGCATAGTAACTCCGCTAAATATATGGCCAAATTACCTGAGTGGAGAACAATAATAAATGATATGAAACATAATCAGTGGATTAACGAAGGAAGATTCATGTTATTTAGCAATGATTTTGAAAACCTCATGATCTACATTAGAGATGTGATCACACAAGATGCTGGAACTTACCGGATTGGTGTTGAAGGCGAATGGTACATCGATATGACTTTGAATGTGAAAGAAGGTCAGTCATTTTAGGAAAAACTTTGTTGTTTAGAAAAACTACTGATAATTTCAAAGCTATTATATACATATATATATGCTTTTTTTATGTGAAAAACAGATTCATGTTGTAACATGTTAAAGAAAGTGATGGTGGATATTGGAGAAACTGCCACCTTCAGCTGTAAATATTTACAGAATCATATTAATGATGTTAAGATCATATTCAAAGAAGGAGAAAATTCAGTTAAGATGATCTACAGCACAAGAACTGTACAAGAAAGATACAGTATTTCTGATGACAAAAAGAAAAACATCTTCAACGTCAGAATTACTGCTGTGAGACCAGATGATGGAGGAGTTTATTTATGTGGAGTTTGGATCAGAGAACAATCGTCCCATTACTCCATTATTAATCCTGTTCATCTACATGTTGTTAGTGAGTATAACAAACAATCCAGCACATCTGTTATAGATTCTGCAAGTTTGCTGAAAAAGTAATTAGATGTGTTATGGATAAGAACAAACAATCAATTAAATTCAGTATTAAGTTCACACAGTCTGTGTTTGTTGCTTTGCTATTTGCTAGAGTTTACATTCCATGAACACTCTTATTAAGTCAGATATTTGTGATTGACAGCTAAAGTGGGCGTGTCTAGAGTGAGCGGATACTCAGGAGGTCGTATGATGATCAAGTGTGAACATCCTCAATACAAAACCAAGACAAAATACATCTGTAAAGAATCAGATGGATGTTCAGAGAGGAAGAATCCAGGAGTTCAGGATGAATGGATGGAGAATGGAGATGTTTCTTTATATGACGACACCAGAGCAGGAGTCTTGATGGTGTTTTTTAGAGAGCTGAAAGCTGCAGATGCAGGAACATACAGGTGTGGAGTGAATGTGTCTCACTATGCTGAGAGCTTCACTGAACTCCAGCTGCACGTCACAGATGGTGAGGAACACGATATACTGTATCTTGCATGTATGAATTATCTGATCTGAATGTTATTTAATTGTTTTATTTTATAGGTGCAAAATATCCTAAGAAGATAACGAAATCTGCTCTTCTTGGTGAAGAAGTCAACATCAGCTGTCAGATCCCAGAGGAACATAAAGTTCATTTCTGCAAAGAGGATGATAATCACATCTGTCAAAACATCCGCACATCTACAGTGACAGAAATGAATGGTTCATCTGAGAGAAATGAAGAGAGAGTTTTTACAGTGAGCATCAGTAATGTGAGCGTGAGAGATGCTGGAGTTTACTGGTGTGGAGCAGAAACCAGAGACACACATTTGACTTTCATCTCCCTGACCACCAAAATTCAGATCAACGTCATCAGTGAGTGAATTCAGATGATTATGATATACTGTACTACAATGAAATGTAGTATTTTTCTTATCCTAAAGATGTTAGGTGACCACACTTAATACATGTTTAATCAAAACTGTTCTGTAAAAGTTCAGCAAATCTGTCTCATTTTCACTGAGAAATGGATAAAATTATTCAATTTCATATGCTGTGCACTGTAGCTCACAGGACATCTGAGAAATAATGCTGTGCAGATAGGATTGTCTGTGTTTGCAGTATGTTATTTTTTCCCCCAGTGTTTGTGATGAACGGCTGTTTTCATACCAGCACAAAACCACAGAAATGAGCTGAAGGTTCAGAGTCTCAGTTTAATTTGGCTAAACGGTCTTTATTCAGAAAACCCACAGTGACACCACATGAGACTTAACAGAGACAGAAACAGAGATGAAGTTGAACGTGTGCAGATCTGCAGAGGAGAGACTAAAATACACTCATGTTACTGCAGAAAACTTCAGCTACAGTAGTTCCTTTATGACAGAGATCACAGGTCAAACATTAAGACAGAGTTCTGTTAGGTGTGTTAAAAAAGACATGCATGTTGGATAGAAAGGGGCTGAAAATTCTATTATATTTGTGTTATTCATCTCTGGGGTGTGTTTGTGTGTTTTATTTTCAGATTCCTTCATGATCATCATTATTTGTGTGTGTGTGATTCTGCTGCTGATTGGTGGATTCACTCTGACTGTGTGTGAATTAAGACACAAGAGACGAGGTTTGATCATTTATAATGTTGAAATAAATTATTAGAGTTATTGTAGTGTCTCTGAGCTGCTTGAATCTTCTGACTGTCAGCAGCAGTAAAATCTCACTGACTCAGTGAGTTTCTGTCTCAGATGCTGCTGTTCGTCTCCAGTTTGATCTAGTTTGTCTTTCTCTTACTGATCCATACATTGTGTTTTGGGTTATTAGGAAGAACCTCGACATCAGACAAGAGAAAGAGAGAGAGAAATAGAATGGTGAGTTACAGTGTGTGTGTGTGTGAGTGTAGTGTTGTGTTTTGTCATTTTAATGTATTTCTCCTCTCTGTTTTCTCTATGTTCAGTCATCATGTGCAGAAAGCAGATGTGATTCTCTCACAGATCCTGGATCAGCTCAAAATAACAGTCACGATGAACTACCCACAATCCCCTCTGATGGGCTCATTTACGCGTCTGTCAGTTTCCAGAAGCATGAAGAGTCTCTCAGTGACGCTACAGTCACCATCAGTAAGGAGGAGATTTACTCTGATTACACTCAGATTAAACTTAACTAGTTCCCTCTTGACAGAGATCACAAGATTATCACACATTACACAACAAAACCCCCAGTGTTAAATTAACTCTCATCAGAGTTTATTTGGGACCACACTCAAGAGTGTTAAAGTGTTAAAATAAGATTGTTAAATGAACACTGAAGCAGTGTTAAAGTTAATGAGATAATTAAGTGATTAATTGAGTGACGATTGACCATTATTGAAGACACCTGATGATAACAAGCAGAATCACCAAAGAAGGAAATTTTAAGTCACCATCATGGAGATCATGGTTTGCTTTAGTTGAGCTCTTGACTCTTGATTTTTTAATATTACATTTTGTTTGGCTGCTGTACCTGAGTTATAACAACCAGACGAACAAAAAGAAAATGTGATCAGGTGGTGTTGGTTATGTTTTGACATAATCATTATTTGACCTGAATCCTGTTATAACTCAGTTACAGCAGCCAAACTAAATCTAATATTAAAAACTCAAGGGTCAAGAGCCCAACTAAAGCAAACACTGATCTCCATGATGGTGACTTAAAATTGTGATTTTCTCCTTTGGTGATTCTGCTTGTTAACATCAGTATCTTCAATAACAGTCAATCGTCACTCAATTAATCACTTAATTATCTCATTAACTTAAACACTGCTTCAGTGTTCATTTAACACTCTTATTTTAACACTTTAACACTCTTGAGTGTGGTCTCAAATAAACTGATGAGAGTTAATTTAACACTGGAGTTTTTGCTGTATACCATTAGTAGCTTATTGTATAGAGTATAATAGAGTGATTTATATGTGTTACACTCGCAATTCATTGCAAGAATATATCTTCATAATCCTTAATTTAGTGTTAAACAGATGTTTGTTTTGTTCAGTACAGTCTGTTGAATCGTGAGACACTTTAGTCTGAAGTTTCCGTTGCTGCTCATGTTGATTCTTTCACACGTTTTAAAATAGTTTGTCACCTCAGTTTGTCTGAGGCCTCGATGAAGACAGGAAATAAAACCCCTGAGCGAAATACATATACACAATACTTTCTGTTTTTCTTTAGTTTCCAAAGATGTTAAAGTCTTACAATCAGGGTGTTTATTATTCTTTACATCATATTTGATTTGCAAATATAGCATGACATTGTTACCATTAACAGCATTACATGAGATTAAACAGACTTACTCAGGAAACTCACGGTGAGACACACGAGACTGAACAGAGAGAGACAGAAGATCAACATCCATTGAGAGCAGATGTGTTGCATTAAGGAAAACAATGAGTCTACAAGTCAATGACACAGTATGTTTGTAAAAAATGCTGTAAATTTCATACTTTGTATTTTTTTATGATAACAATTTTATGTTTTTAACGCTTAAGCAGCATCTCCAGGTTTACTGTATTTTTACAAGGATAAAGTGACTTGCTGGTAAATGTCTCAGGTCTTTGTGTTTGCATTTTTTTTTTTTTTTTTTTTATACTGTGGTCAGTGATAAAGATCAATAAAAATGCTCTTCAGCTTGTGATTTTGTTCTTGCATTTAAATTCTTTTGGTCAAACCAAAAAGTCCTTCAGACCACTGCAGGTGTGATAAGAATAGGAAATTGCTTTTTTAGTACTTAGTAAATAGACACAAAGTCAGTGAATTTGTGTAATATATGAAAAGTTATATCTCAGCTCTACCAGCTCATCTGAAATATTTAAGCGGAAGCACAAGGAAAAACTGTTCTTGCTAATAAGTCCTACTAACTGAAGTTGTAAATAAGGTTGCTTAATAAAATTTATACTTGTAAGATGCCAAAAGTCAAACTTCTCTCTCAATTATTTTAGGTTGGCATTCACCTCTATTCTGAAATTAAGAAAACCTCTCGTAAAGAAAGCGATGGATAAAGTGATAATTCTGACTCTTGTTTATCTCACATCTGACACAAAGCCAATTTGGTTTAGGCGCAGTTTCGACTCCTCCCTTTTGTGTCCTTATATGGCCCTAAGCGCTGCTCGTCCGTTTGAATGAAAACAGTTCGCGGGGGAGTCGCCATATGAACAGGCAGATCAGAGAGAGGAAGATTTTCTGTGAGTAATCGATTAATTTTGGATCAGTTCCTCTCACAGAAATGTTTTATGTCTTCAGAAGACTTGCAATTACACACCGCGAACTGTATGGACGATGTTGGAGCTTGGATAGCAGTGGTTTAGCTAACGGTCGCTCTGAGGCTCGTGAATCCCTAACAATATCTTCACAAACTCAACATCTGACTAAGATTAATTATAAAGATGCTTAATTATACAGCATTATTGTATTAAACACGACCTCTGAAACGTGCTGAGATATAAAGTCACTTCAAATATATCAAATTAGATTTGTCCATTTTCAGAAGGAAATGTGAATGTTGCACGCTCATGCAAAACTCTCCCCCACAATGCAGTGGAGTGGCTGCCAGTTCTTAATGGGAAATTTGGGTAAATGTATAATTAATTGATCCCAAATGTAGCTTTAGTAAACAAACTGCAGCCTTTCGGAATATACAACACATAATGAACATTATTTATGAAATTCCTTTAGGGATAATATAATAAGTACAATAAAATAATTGTAAGTACAAACCCGATTCCAAAAAAGTTGGGACACTGTACAAATTGTGAATAAAAAAGGAATGCAATGATGTGGAAGTTTCAAATTTCAATATTTTATTCAGAATACAACATATATGACATATCAAATGTTTAAACTGAGAAAATGTATCATTTTAAGGGAAAAATAAGTTGATTTTAAATTTCATGGCATCAACACATCTCAAAAAAGTTGGGACAAGGCCATGTTTACCACTGTGTGGCATCCCCTCTTCTTTTTATAACAGTCTGCAAACGTCTGGGGACTGAGGAGACAAGTTGCTCAAGTTTAGGAATAGGAATGTTGTCCCATTCTTGTCTAATACAGGCTTCTAGTTGCTCAACTGTCTTAGGTCTTCTTTGTCGCATCTTCCTCTTTATGATGCGCCAAATGTTTTCTATGGGTGAAAGATCTGGACTGCAGGCTGGCCATTTCAGTACCCGGATCCTTCTTCTACGCAGCCATGATGTTGTAATTGATGCAGTATGTGGTCTGGCATTGTCATGTTGGAAAATGCAAGGTCTTCCCTGAAAGAGACGACATCTGGATGGGAGCATATGTTGTTCTAGAACTTGGATATACCTTTCAGCATTGATGGTGCCTTTCCAGATGTGTAAGCTGCCCATGCCACACGCACTCATGCAACCCCATACCATCAGAGATGCAGGCTTCTGAACTGAGCGCTAACAGCTTGGGTTGTCCTTGTCCTCTTTAGTCTGGATGACATGGCGTCCCAGTTTTCCAAAAAGAACTTCAAATTTTGATTCGTCTGACCACAGAACAGTTTTCCTCTTTGCCACAGTCCATTTTAAATGAGCCTTGGCCCAGAGAAAACGTCTGCGCTTCTGGATCATGTTTAGATATGGCTTCTTTTTTGACCTATAGAGTTTTAGCCGGCAACGGCGAATGGCACGGTGGATTGTGTTCACCGACAATGTTTTCTGGAAGTATTCCTGAGCCCATGTTGTGATTTCCATTACAGTAGCATTCCTGTATGTGATGCAGTGCCGTCTAAGGGCCCGAAGATCACGGGCATCCAGTATGGTTTTCCGGCCTTGACCCTTACGCACAGAGATTGTTCCAGATTCTCTGAATCTTTGGATGATATTATGCACTGTAGATGATGATAACTTCAAACTCTTTGCAATTTTTCTTTGAGAAACTCCTTTCTGATATTCGCCGCAGCATTGGGGGAATTGGTGATCCTCTGCCCATCTTGACTTCTGAGAGACACTGCCACTCTGAGAGGCTCTTTTTATACCCAATCATGTTGCCAATTGACCTAATAAGTTGCAAATTGATCTTCCAGCTGTTCCTTATATGTACATTTAACTTTTCCGGCCTCTTATTGCTACCTGTCCCAACTTTTTTGGAATGTGTAGCTCTCATGAAATCCAAAATGAGCCAATATTTGGCATGACATTTCAAATTGTCTCAATTTCAACATTTGATATGTTATCTATATTCTATTGTGAATAAAATATAAGTTTATGAGATTTGTAAACTATTGCATTCCTTTTTTATTCACAATTTGTACAGTGTCCCAACTTTTTTGGAATCGGGTTTGTACAATAAAGGCATTTAACTTTTTTATAGTCTGTGTAAAGATGCTGTGAGAGAATCTCTCTAGTGTTAGGCCTGGGACACACTAGATGATTTTCAAATCTTAACCGACAGACATAACAGTTTCAAGTGATTTTTAGCATTATAATCTTCTGAACGCACACACCAGAAGATTTAGCCGGACTGCGGGACCACACACCTGTTGATTGCAGGAACGATTTCACAGTGAGACGAGATCTAACCAAGACTCTTGAGATCAAATGTGACATGATAAAAAAAACAATTAGAGGACTTTCGACATTGTCAGCACATTCTGAAAAACAAAATAGAAAAAAAGAATATGGGGGGTGATCTTTCTCAATACACTTTCGTGGCATGTTTGTGGCTGCCAAGTTTCAGTTATAAGTGTTTAATGTTCTCTATATTAAATCTTAATAAACACGCAGCACACATTCGTGTCTAACTCACATGGCGAACGCCACTTTATTTCTCCCTCCCTCTATGTCATCATCCTTCGCGCTCTCTCATACTCCCTACCATTACAATAAGTGACGCTTGCTCGCTCTCATTAGCTATGTTTACATCACCCTGTTTTTATCTGCATTTTGAAGTATCGCATCAGAAACGAGTGATGGATATGCCAAATTTCGTATAAAAATTCCTTAATTCGCTAAAAAGTTTTTGTGCTCACTTGAGGTGGCTTTTGAGTTTGATTCTGTCATGATGTATTAATTCTGGATGTACTGGCGCTCATCATATATGTGTGTGTGCAATGCATTTTCCCCTCGGGGCTTGCCGTGGATAGGGTAATGTGCACAGGTTTTTCGGGCTTGTCCTCTCACGTGTGTGACGCTAAATAAAGTCGAGAAGTGTTCAGACAGCTCTCGTTTGTTTTCTATTTATTCATAAGTGATTAGCGAACCCTTCATGAACTCTCGATCACAGTAGCTGCGTCCAAAATTGCGTACTGTTGAGTAGATACTACATTTGAATTGAAATTTACTACACGGCCGTTGAAAAAGTATGTTCTATATAGTACGAATGCGTGTAGTTTGAATGAATTCGGACATACTACATTCGCCATGTTGTTACTGTCACATGATCTACCAGTGTCAGTTACGTTCCATCAACTCCATTCACAAATCCTCTCCCGTGTCCTCATGGGATAGTAAAGTGTTAATTGTATGCGCACTTCAGAATCTCACCGGAAGTAGTAAGACATCCGGGTACTTTTTCGCCTACTATGAATTCAGACATACTACTCTGTTCGCAGACTGTTTTTTGCGTACTATATAGTAGAGAAGTATTCGATTTCGGACACCGCTAGTGTTTTATTTACTGTTGGTTATCAGGTTACCAATACCACCGTAATCCGCTCGAACAACTTGATGGAAACGCACCTAATTCACGTTTGTATTTTTTTTAATTTATTTTTTTTGTAAACTTTGAAAAGATTCGCTTCACTTTTGGATGGAAACCCAGCTACTGGCTATCGCAGGTATCAAGTCAAAGGCAGCCCGGCCTTAAAATCTTTAAATGTGTAGCCAGCCTTAGTGTTTGTGATATTTTTTTCACAGTTGCACACAGTTCACAGTTGTTGGCCAGAGGAGAACTGGCCCCCCGACTAAACCTGGTTTCTCCCAAGGTTTTTTTCTCCATTCTGTCACCTGATGGAGTTTGGGTTCCTTCCCACTGTCGCCTCTGGCTTGCTTAGTTAGGGACACCTATTCAACTATATTATTGATCTGACTGCATTAACACTATTATATGAGAACTCAACAGAGCTGGGCGAAGACATCACCGTTCTCTCCAGAGCTGCTGTTTAGATGAAATGAACTTAATTAATAACTGAGAATGTTTAACAACTGAACTGAATAGTGCTGAACAATGACAAAATTGACAAACAATGCATAATATTCCTGTTATCACTGTAAAGCTGCTTTGAAACAATCTGTATTGTAAAAAGAGCTATATAAATAAAGGTGACTTGACAGCTTATTTAAAGTTCTGGCTCCATCTAGTGGCAAATATAAGTGAATGTTACATTTCTGTGACTAAACATTACATTTCTTGGTTTCATTAAAATTATTAGTATTTTTATTATAGTATTTTTATTGTAAGGCAGTTGACACAGAATGTACATTAATTTTCTTGTTTTCTGTTATGATGAACTGTAAATGTTACAGATTTACTTGCCTCCTCTATGATCAAAAAGAAATATTCAATCTGGAGGGATGAAATTTTGGCCAAATATTTGATGTTTTCATGACAACAGTCAAAGCGAAGGGAAGGAAGCAGATAAACACAAATTCTAGTTACTTCTTGTGTTTGTTTTGTTCAATTGTCATATAAAGTTTGTCTGATAGCTTCTGTCCATAGTTCAGAATCCACATCAAACTATGATATCATTATTGTTTTTTTATGTATAAACTATCCAACAAATTTCCTCCTAAAAAGCGGTTAATGTTTCTTACAACTGATAAAAATGTCAAAAACCCAAAGTATCAGATGCATTTTTTTTGACATTTCCAAGAGTGCCCTGATTTACATGTACATGTACGCCCTCTAGTGGGAGATGTAAATAATGCTGATCATGTATTAAATTGTCATTAGTCCTTATATAGAGAAGATGAAACCTGTATGATCTCTCAGTATCAGACACTGTAACCTCCACTAGGTGGCGCTCTTTCAGTGTGATTAATGTAATATTCAGTCAGTGCTGATGGTGGGAGGGGCCAGTAAAGCTGCTCATTACTGATAAAGAGCTGAATAAAGAGGAAGTAACTAAAGCAGACAGATGTAGAGACAGAGAGATTCACACAGAGAACATTCAGCATAAAGAAGACTGAACTCAACTCACAATGAAGATCCTCCTCATCTTCTTCACTTTCTACCTGATCTCAGGTCAGAGCTTTTCTCTTTCATCACTGCAGTAATGATGCTGTTTTCTGTTCATGAGGTTTCTGATCACAGTATCAATCTGATTGACAGGTGCAGTGAGATGCTTTAGAGTCACTGGATATTCTGGAGGAAGTCTTCTTGTTGATTCACGAAAGGCTTGGCACAGTGACTCCACTAAATATATGGCCAAATTACCTGAGTGGAGAACAATAATAAATGATATAAAACATGATAAATGGATTAATGAAGGACGATTCACACTGTTTCGAAGCAATGATGGAAACCTCATGATCTTCATCAGAGAACTGAACCAACATGATGCTGGAAGATATGCAATTGAAGTCCTTCACAACTGGCGTATATATATGACTTTAAATGTCAAAGAAGGTCAGTCATTTTTAGATGTCTTTGTGTAGTAGAACTATTTCAAAGCTTTTACGTTCATAAAATAAATGTTTATTATGTCAATTGCAGATTCATATTGTAAAGTGTCAGAGAGTGTGATGGTGAATATTGGAGAATTTGCAACATTTAGCTGTGAATATTCACAGAATCATATTAATGATCCTAAGATCATATTCAAAGAAGGAAAAGACTCTATTGAGATGATCTACAGCACATGGAAGAAGAAAGAAGGATTCAGTGTTTCTGATGACAGACATAAAAAACTCATAACTGTGAGAATTACTGCTGTGACACCAGATGATGGAGGAGTTTATTTATGTGGAGTTTGGATCAACAAATACTCATACAGTAACTCAATTATTAACACTGTGCATCTACATGCTAATAGTAAGTAAATTGCTCAATCATATCAGGTACACAAGTATCTACAGTCTGTGTTTGGGGCAGATTTGATTATGTGATGTTTGTGATTGACTCCTAAAGGACCACTAGTTTAGCTCCAATCCTAATTAAACACAGCTGAACCAGCTAATCCAGGTCTAAAGCAGGAGTTCCCAAACTTTTCCATTCCAGGACACACCTAGACAAGTGTAAGCCTAAACTTAATCAAAAGTTTGATATGGCAGAAATCAAGTATTCAATAAATATTTATTTTATAGTAATATTTACAATTTTATGACCATGTGTCTAAAAGACAACAATGCTTCAAACAGATGGCAGAGATGAATGAACAGACCTGAAACAGCCTTTTATGACATTTGAATTGTCCAGTGTAATGCAATCTCATGCAGAATACAGTGCAGTGATTGGAGTGAAAGAGTTTCTTCTCATTAATAATACACACAGAGTTGCTTAAAGGGTTAATTCACCCAAAAAATAAAATGAACCCCTAATTTACTCACCCTCAAGCCATCCTAGATGTATATGACTT
Source organism: Ctenopharyngodon idella (assembly GCF_019924925.1). Classification (NCBI taxonomy): domain Eukaryota; kingdom Metazoa; phylum Chordata; class Actinopteri; order Cypriniformes; family Xenocyprididae; genus Ctenopharyngodon; species Ctenopharyngodon idella. Next base: position 1,414,727 of record NC_067220.1, read on the forward strand.
TCTTCTTCTGGTGGCGCAGCTCTGTTGCGACCTGGGCTACCTTGAGAATTAGATACTGCATCACAGTAAAGAGCAGATGTCATTGCAGACTATTTATGAACAGGCTACTTGAAGACAAGCTAATAAGATTGTCTGTGATCCATCCAATGTTTTGTATACAGAGTATGAGTTGTTGCCTTCTGGGAGGAGGTTTAGAGTTCCTCACTGCAGATTAAATAGATTTAAAAACTCATTCATTCCTGTGTCTGTAAAGCTGTTAAATAGTGGCAGTATGGAGCTGTAAATTTTATTTTATTAGGGCCTGAGCACCGATGGTGTGAGGACCCTATTGTAATTGCTCAGCCAATTCTTCTTCTCCAAAATGAATCGCATTCTTGAGGGCCTAAACATGCTCTAAAACTCTGAAACTTTGCACGCGCGTCAGAAGTGGTGAAAATTTACGTCTGATATGGGTTTCAGAATTGGCAAAATAGCTTGATAGCGCCACCTACAAAATTTCACTTTAATGGGAGTGAAAGATTTTGAAGCACAAAAAGTGCATCCATCCATCATAAAAGTAATCCATATGGCTCCAGGGGGTTAATAAAGGCCTTCTGAAGCAAAGCAATGCATTTTTGTAAGAAAAAAATATGGATTATTATATAGATTATTTTTATGATGGATGGATGCACTTTTTTTGGGCTTCAAAATCTTAGTTACCTACTCCCTCCCAAGATCCAGGATATTTTTTCATATAACTTCTGTTGTGCTTAGCTGAAAGAAGAAAGTCATATACACCTAGAGTGGCTTGAGGGTGAGTCAATTTTGGGATAATTTTCATTTTTGGGTGAACTAACCCTTTACTAATGAACCAAGCCACTCTAAGACCCTGAAAACAATTTGAAACATGTAGCGCATATGTTTATATAAATCACAGCCTTTGCAATTTGAAAATCACACTAAGCAATATCACGATTTCTATTTAATGTTGGTGTATTGTGCAGCACTAGATTAAACTTTGTGTGTGTCATTCACTGAAACATAAATTTAGCTGCAAGAACTCTTGGTTTAAAGGATTATTATAAACTTTCAGACAAGTGTGTTAGAGCTAAACAGGACTTTGGCCCTCCAGAAGCAGGACTGGACACCCCTGTCTAGAGATACTAGCTACTCTGGAGGTGTTTAGTGTGTTTGATGACTGTGTTTATTCCAGATCAAAACCACAGAACTGAGCTGAAGGTTCAGAGTCTCAGTTTAATTTGGCTGTGAAGAATTAATGGTCCTTATTCAGGAAACCCACAGTGAGACCACACGGGACTTGACAGACACAGAGATGAAGTCGAACGTGTGCAGATCAGCAGAAGAAAGACTAAAATACACTCATTCTACTGCAGACTGAAATAATAATCAAATTAATAAAGTACACGTGAAAACTGTCTTAGTGATGTTAGTCAGTAACAGATCATCAAACATAAAATATATATTTTCATTTAAAAATATTATATATTTATAATATTATATAATTATTTGTATATTAATTATACATTTATTTGTTTAGGCTCACGATTGCTCTGCTGTATATTCTTTATTTACAAACTAAGAGTTAAAACAGATGTTTGTGTTGACTATAAAAGCACACTGAGTTGGATTTCATGATCAGTTTTAATGTAAAACAGATAAAAACAAACCAGTTAAAATGTACCTTAAATCAAAACATAAAACCTTACCAGAAACAAAGCAGATTACAGATTAGGCATCAATGTAAACTGGACCTGATTGTCTTCATCTCTTTATTTCTCTTTAATTAACTCTGTGTTTGTGTGTTTTATTTTCAGATTCCTCCATGATCATCATTATTTGTGTGTGTGTGATTCTGCTGCTGATTGGTGGATTCACTGTGACCGTGTGTAAATTAAGACACAAGAGACGAGGCGACGCTTACACACAGTTACCCACAATCCCCTCTGATGGGCTCCTGTTTTCTGCTGTCAGTTTCCAGAAGCATGAAGAGTCTCTCAGTGACGCTACAGTCTCCTTCAGTAAGGACCAGATTCACTCTGATTACACCACAGGTCATTTACCGCATGAGACTCAACTAACTCACTTATAACAGATCACAGATCAGCACTTGTTACTACCAGTTTTAATGTACTGACATCCTGCAGCCTGTTGAATCATGAGACACTTTAAAGTTTCTGCTGCTGCTCATGTTGCTTCTTGCACATGTTTAAAATAGTTTGTCATCTCAGTTTATCTGAGGTCTTGATGAAGACAGGAAAATAAACCCCTGAGTGACACATATAGAATATACTGTAAAGTTTCCACTCCAAATGAGACACACCAGCTATTGAAACCATATAAAGACTCATTTATAGCAGCTCTTAAACAGACACAAGTTCAACCAACCTTTATGATGAAGCTTGAGAATCATCATTTGTACTCTGTTCAGAGCTGTCTTTTTTTTTTTTTGTACATACCAGGATTTCAGTCAAAAATATATTGTGAGGAAGGCTGCTTCATCTCAGAACTGCTGTACGCATTAACTTGATTGTTGTTTTTCATTTAATTTCATTCATGTTATGATACCAGTTCATTAAATAATTCTGTGTGTGTTTAATATGTGTAATTTTAATGCGCTTAAACTATAGAATCTTATATTTTATTCATAAAGAAAACAAATCTATATTCCTATTGTTTCCTGTAAATCATCTATAGCCATTTTTTTTCAAGTCTGAGAATCACTGAAAGTGTGTTTCATTAAAGTATATTTAGTTACATTACTGCTTTCTGGACTCAACCTTCCATTGTCCAGTTACAGGACTACGGTGACCAGGAGGAGACATGTTCAGTTCACTTAGTTTTGTTGTGACATATTAACTCGTGGGAACGTGATAAGTTATGGCCACGAGATCATTTTTTTGAGGTAACGACATCCTTATATCCTGGCCACGCAATGTAAAGGCTTATTTATGTTGAGGGAACGACATCTACTAATCATGGCCACAAGTTAAATGCATATACAACCTGTGCGACCATAGCAACCTGGAATTACGTTCCCACAAGTTTATATGTTTTGGCCACGACAAAACTAAGTGAACCAAACCCTCCCGATCACCATACAGGACAACTGAAGTGGATACGGTATTGCATTCATACATGATCTTTAGACACATTTTGCCAGTTTCATATTCTTTTGGTTTAGATTGAAACTCAAAATTATTTTTTTGATTTTTTTTTTTTTGTTCTTTTGTGCAGTTGTGTTTCAGACAGGCTATTAAAGGTGCAGTATGTAATACATTCTGAGAAACACTGTTGGAAATTTAAAGCAATACCTAAACAAATAATTTTGTGAATATTTGCTACATGTCTGTTCTATGTGTGCTGAAAAAATAAGTTTGTACATAATAAGTCCTGGCTGTGTAAATAGGAGAAAAAACAAAGTGGATTGAACCAATCACCACAACACTCTTGTAGCCAATCAGCAATAGGGGGCGTATGCGCTCATGATGGGGGAGGAGAGAGAGTGAGCAAGAGGGAGATTTGAAGAAAGACTGTAGAAAGAGAGATGACTGAGATATCAGAGGAAAAGAGGAAAAGGTCAGGGGAATATAATTGGGAGAATAGGTTACAATCAAACCAGAGCTTTAGGACCTGCGTTTTAAATCCGAAAAGTTTTAAAGCATTGCAGAGACGCTAAAGAGCGGGAAGGCCTGAAAACGGACACTGAGGTTGCTTTGTTTCTGCTCTATATGTGAGTATTGGTTTTTGATGCTGTTGTTGTTGTTGTTGTTGGTTCATCCATACTTGTGTGAGCTGTCTGGTGCATTGCGCGTTCATTATTTTAGGGCCGAATCAATGAAGGGAGGGGTGTGTTTGTTCAGGTGTCGATTTCAAATATCAACAGTGCTTCTCAGAAATCACTTCTGCACCTTTACCACTAGTGGAAATGGTCTGTGATGGCGATACATTTGTGGGTCAGTGACATTTATAGGCAGTTTCTTCACCTAATTTTTCTCCTTAAATAGGCGCTGCGCATCCACCTGATTAAAAACAAGGTTCACAGGTGAGTTGTAGTTTCAACTGGCAGAATATAATAGAAGGTTCAAAGTTAAAACCTGTTTTTTTCACACAAAGCTATTTTTGGCTTCATAAAACTTGCAGTATGAAGCATGAAGCATGTGGACAAATGTTATGGTACTTTATTTAACCCTGATTTCACTGGTCTACAATTTTTAGAAGAAGTCTGCTTCAGAGATGTGCTATTTGTTATGTATTTTGATTAGCTGAATTCAAATTGGACAATTAAAACAACTGGCTACTGTTTCCAAGATATTTTCAGGTGAGATGATGGCGTCGTTGTTGTTGGCATGCCGTCTCTCTGGTGCTCTGCTTGTTTTTATTTATGTCGTGTTGCTTTTAATTCACCACTGCTCCACCCAGCAGGTCTATGATCGTGCACAACTTTTAGATAGTCAAGGTTTTATTGAACATCTGCATAATGATCTTAGAGGGCCCTGTTACTGTGCCCTTCCTTGTTTGGTGGACATTCCAGTGTTTCTCCTCCACCCCTCCTGCACTATTTACTTGAGGAACTGCCACAGTCGTCAGAGATGTGGAAAGCATGGAGGAATAGCCCTTAAACTAAAGTCTCATCTGGCAATGCAGCTGTCATCATATGCTTGTCTGCTTTCTTTCTCCACTACCCTGATCGGAGACTGCTTCATCTACTGGTGGTCCCTGGAAGAACCATATCACTGGATTCAACTGGTTACTCCAGACTACATCTGCTATTCCGATGCTGGGATCTCGCCACGGCTTCGCTGCGGAGGTGTAAATCCAGGTAATCTCCGCCAGTTTTGTTGCAATTCACGGCAGACATATGATACAGTGCAGGCCAGGATGGCGCTGATCAACGCTTGCTCACTGGTAAATAAGACTTGATCTACCATCCTCTTAAACCTTCCAAGGATTTCACTGAGGAATTTGCAGCTCTTCTAAGTGATAAAACATGATCGACTGATAGTTCTTGGGGGCTTAAATATTCATATCTGTTGTGGATCTGACTCTCTGGCTAAACTTTTTAAACCTGGTTGAATCATTTGATCTCATACAGTGGGTGAAGGGCCTTACTCACATTCAGGGTCATAGGTATATGTTAGACCCGGGTTTGTCACATCATCTGCCCCTTACTGTTATGACTATCTCTGATCTTAACTTCTCTGATCATAAGCCTCTTCTTTTTCTCTGTCTCTTTGCATGTTCAGCATATAAAACCACATGGGGCCGCCAGATGGTCTTGCATGTTTAACTCCAATACTATCAATAATTTTTCCCAGTTGTATAGAGAAAGCTGCTCTTTTGATCTGTTAGAGAACCCCCTTGACTCATTTAGACATGGATGATCATCTTGCTCTTTTTAATTCCACCTGTCTTTGCATTTTAGACTCTGTTGCCCCATTAAAACCTAAATCAATTAAAGTTAAAACAATGCCCTGGTTAAATGACTACACCCTTTCTCTGACAGAAATGCAGACAAGCAGAATGCAAATGGAAAATGCTCAAACTTCAAGTTAACTATGAAGCCCTGCAGGTTGCACTGTCTAATTTCCAAAAAGCAGCAACGATTGCTAAGATGAAATATTACTCAGACATTAAAAATCAAAATTGCCATAAGTATAAGGCTTTTTTTCTATTATTGACTCTGTTCTTAATCCACATGGAAAAGGTCACACAGTATCATCTTCCTTAACATGGGAAAATTTTAGGAAAATAAATTCAATTTGTAAATTGTGTCACAAGTCTGTTCTGTTTAGTTTCATGATCATGGACTTATAGTTTGTTTTCATTCTCATCATGTCCCTTTGTTCTGTTTTCCCACTCCTCATTTGTATTCATGCGTGTCAGCTGTGTTTCATTAATCATCCTCGTTTGCATCCTCGTTGGTCCCTCACACTTATCTCTGTCTGATCACCGTTGTGCTAAGTTGTTTGCAATATCTGTCTACCTGCCTTTTTGGATTGCTATTAAACTTTGTCATATTGATCTATTTTCATCTGCCCTCGTCTGTTTCCCTGCAATCAATGTGACAGATGATCGGACCGGCCCAAATGGACGATAGGGCTAAATTTATCGTCATGGCTCAGGAGACCCCCGAATTATTTTGTTTTATAAAGAATTTTTGTTTTATGGCGAGCAGCTGCCCACTGGACGACGAGACCCTAAAGACCTGTTCTGGATTGGGGCAGCGTTCCACCACCATATCAACCTCGCAGACACCATTGGACTGGACTGGAAGGAAACTGTCATTTGGTGTCTGGAGAGCGTCGTGTCCCGATCTGGAACACAGCCAGACCCAGAGCCCGAATCAATACCTTCGACCGCGGAGTACTCGTGTGTGCCCCTCGCAGATGGAGAGCTACCACCTGCCACGACACATCAGCCAGAGCCCGAGGAGAAGAGGACAGAGCTGACCCTCACCCCAGAAGTGGAGCTTCATCGCAAGTCTGACCGGGGGTGTGAGCCAGCGACATCAGCGGACAAATGAGTCTTGACGACAGAGAATGAGGACTGGCTGATCAACTTCAATGAAGAACTATCAACTCCTACCCAGTACTTTCATCATCATCACTGTTTTTGAAAAGTACTATTGACTGTATGGATTGTGTCATACTCACCGTCATTCCATCAAGATCCTTACCACCTCCATCACTGGTAGCTCAGCCAGTCCTCCAGCCCAGCCGCTGCCAGATGTCAACAGCCCTGTGCCATCTCCGTGGATGCACTGCATTGACGTCGAGCCGCAGGTCGTGTTACCATCAGCAGCGTCAGTGCGAGAGGATCCTGGGGCTCCGCCTCCGGCCTCGGATCTCTTCGCTTTATCTCTGCCTGTTGACCTGTTGGCTCCGTCTTGGCTCCTCCCACCTTCGGCTCCAACGGAGACCCTCGGACATGCAGCTCCACCGGGTTCCCTCGTCCTGCCGGCTCCCCCTTGGTCAGTCGTCACACCACTTCTGCCACGGACTTGCGGGCCGTCTGCTGCACTCCGTCACTCCACCCCTATAGCTGCAGCGAGTTCCTCCTTCCCTTCGCTGTCGCCTCTGTCCTCCGTCACACCGGCTCCACCTCAGCCCTCGGGTACTGTGGCTCCGCCTTCGGCGATCTTCGCCACGGCATCACCTTGGTCTCTTGTGCCAGCAATGTCGCTCGATTACATCGGCTCTCCGTCTGCGCCTATGGATCCTTCGTCCTCATCTCCCGCAGTCGTCCCCCAGCTGTCGTCAGTCACTACACCCCCTTGGCTGCTCCCTCTCTCAACTCTGCCATGAGCTGTTGGCAATGGGGAGCTCTGGGTCTGTGCCAGTGGACTATATCCACCGTCACCGCCAGGAGATTGTTGTCCTCCCATCACTATCCCTTCACCACCTCTTCATCCTCCTCTAAAACCACCTCCCTTGTCCGCTCCATCACGGTGCAAGGTCGCACCTTTCTGGAGGGTGGCGATATGTCACAAGTCTGTTCTGTTTAGTTTCTTTATCATGGACTTTTAGTTTGTTTTCATTCTCATCATGTTTTCCTTTGTTCTATTTTCCCGCTCCTCATTTGAATTCATATGTGTCAGCTGTGTTTCAATAATCATCCTTGTTTGTACTTCCTATATAAGTTGGTCCCTCACACTCATTCTCTGTCCGATCACCGTTATGCTAAGTTGTTATTCTTCAGCTGCGAATCTCCCATGGGAGGTTCTGCAGGGATCTATACTTGCATTAAACCTTTTCTCTCTGTATATGCTCCCTCTGGGCTCTATTTTTAGGAAGCACAGTGTGTTTTTTTTTATTGCTAAGCTGATGACACCCAGAATTATCTGCCCCTTAAACACTCAGATAACAACAGGCTTGTATGGATAATGTAAAAATCTGGATGTCATCAACATTTCTGAAACTCAATTAAAAGAAAACCAAAATTGTATTCTCTGGTTCCCCTAGTGGCATTCCCATTTAAATTCTAATGACTCATAACTGTTTACTACACTATTTACAATTTGTACAAAAATATATGTCATGAGCGCACCAATGTGGTCAAGAATGCAAACATAATGTTTCATGTATTTGAGTGTATTTGAATTTAAGCTGCAGGTTTGTTGAAGTGCGTAGTGGTTAAAATAATGGTCACCAGATACTCAAATCTGTTTTACCTGTGCACTGTCCAGTGCAGAACTGCCTCACATACTTAGTCATATCCACTAGGTGGCGCTCTTTCAGTGTGATTAATGTAATATTCAGTCAGTGCTGATGGTGGGAGGGGCCAGTAAAGCTGCTCATTACTGATAAAGAGCTGAATAAAGAGGAAGTAACTAAAGCAGACAGATGTAGAGATTCACACAGAGAACATTCAGCATAAAGAAGACTGAACTCAACTCACAATGAAGATCCTCCTCATCTTCTTCACTTTCTACCTGATCTCAGGTCAGAGCTTTTCTCTTTCATCACTGCAGTAATGATGCTGTTTTCTGTTCATGAGGTTTCTGATCACAGTATCAATCTGATTGACAGGTGCAGTGAGATGCTTTAGTGTCACTGGATATTCTGGAGGAAGCCTTCTTGTTAGTTCATGGAAAACTTGGCATAGAGACAAAGCTAAATACATGAGAAAGCTACAGAGTACAACAATAATACATTATAGAAAACATGATCAATGGATTAATGAAGGAAGATTCACTTTAATTTGCAATTTTTATGGAAACCTCATGATCTACATTAGAGATGTGATCACACAAGATGCTGGAACTTACCGGATTGGGGTTGATGGCGAATGGTACATCGATATGACTTTGAAAGTGAAAGAAGGCCAGTCATTTTAAGATCAAAGTTTGTGTAGAAAAAGTAATGATCATATCAAAACCTAATATATACATACTGTACACACATACATACATACATACCTATGTGTGTGTGTGATCATTTTTTATGTGAATTACAGATTCATGTTGTAATGCGTCAAAGAAAGTGATGTTGAAAAGTGGAGAAGCTGCCCATTTCACCTGTGAATATTCACAGAATCATATTAAAGATCCCAAGATCATATTCAAAGAAGGAAACGAGTCCATTAAGACCATTTACAGCACATGGAAGAAGAAAGAAAGATTCAGTATTTCGGATGATGACAAACATAACTTCTTCAGTGTGAGAATTTCTGCTGTGACACCAGATGATGGAGGAGTTTATTTATGTGGAGTTTGGATCAGAGGACACTCATTCAGTTACTTCATTATTAATATTGTTCATTTGCACATTATGGGTGAGTACAGAAAATAAACCATTTTTCAATGATTCTTTTTTTTCATATTTGTATGTAGTTCTCCCAGTTCACAAATAAAACCTTGAATCTTGACAGATTTGTGTTGTGGAGTGTCAAAGACAGTGATAGCAAAGAGTGGAAAAGCTGCTGCTTTCACCTGTGAATATTCATGGAATCAAAGGAATGCTAGTAAGAGTATATTCAAAACAGGAAATGACATCAGTGAAGAGGTGATCTCCCCTACTGACACATGGGATCAGAAGGAAAGATTGAGCATTTATGATAACAGACAGAACAATATCTTCAGTGTGAGAATTACTGCTGTGAGACCAGATGATGGAGGAGTTTATTTATGTGGAGTTTTGGTCAGAGGACAATCGTACAGATACTCCATCATTAATGAAATTAATTTGCATATTATTAGTAAGTAAAACAAACTCATTTAAATCTGGTTTTAAAGTTTCTACCATCTCTGTTTGTGGAGAATTCAATTAGTTGTGATATTTGTGATTGACAGCTAAAGTGGGCATGTTTAGAGCGACCGGACACTCAGGAGGTCGTATGATGATCAAGTTTGAACATCCTCAATACAAAACCAAGACAAAATACATCTGTAAAGAATCAGATGGATGTTCAGAGAGGAAGAATCCAGGAGTTCAGGATGAATGGATGGAGAATGGAGATGTTTCTTTATATGACGACACCAGAGCAGGAGGCTTGATGGTGTTTTTTAGAGAGCTGAAAGCTGCAGATGCAGGAACATACAGGTGTGGAGTGAATGTGTCTCACTATACTGAGAGCTTCACTGAACTTCAGCTGAACATCACAGACGGTGAGGAACACGATATACTTTATATTGAATGTTTGAATTATCTGATCTGATTTTTATGTAATGTCTCTTGGCTTACAGATGCAATGTTTGTGACACAATCTGCTCATCTTGGTGAAGAAGTCAACATCATCTGTCAGATCCCAGAGGAACATAAAGTTCATTTCTGCAAAGAGGTTGATAATCACATCTGCCAGATAATGAGGATATCTAAAGTAACACAAATGAGTCCTTCATCTGAGAGAAATATGAGAGTTTTTACAGTGAGCATCAGTAATGTGAGCGTGAGAGATGCTGGAGTTTACTGGTGTGGAGCAGAAACCAGAGACACACATTTGACTTTCATTTCCCTGACCACCAAAATTCAGCTCAACCTCTTCAGTGAGTGAATTCAGATGATTTCATTGTAGTAAATACAGTATATACAGAATCATGTGTGTTAAATGTCTGTGTTTGTTGGTTTGCAGTGGCTCCAGTAGTGAGACGTGAAGGAGAATCTGCTGAGATCATCCGCCCTTATGATTCAATCTATAAATCAAAGTCAAAGTCTCTCTGTAAGGGGAAGTGCTCCACTAGAGATAGAAATACTCTCAATGAAGAGAAAGAGACCAAGACTGACAGATTGACTCTGAATGATGACGTCACTGCAAGTGTCTTCACTGGGACCATCACTGGACTGACAGCAGAGGATGCTGGGAAATACTGGTGTGCAGTGACATTAGAGAGAGACGTGAATTATCTTTACACTCATCTGATCGTCATCATGAACGAGGGTGAGGAAGGTTTATTATCTGAATATGTGAAACTATGGCTGTGACACATGAGAGTCAACAGAGGCAGATGAAGTAAAACACAGGTGATGTGTAATTATGCAGTAGAGAGATTAACATACTGTAGCATTTAGCTACTAGTAGAAACCAGACGGGTTCATAGTCGTTCTGAGACTTTATTAAAAAAAATGCAAGGTTACTACTTACTAGTTTGGCCGCAACCCATGCTATATATAAGAGTAAAAAAATATAGCTCACTGCTCTCACTCTTGAACTAACTCTGAACATTCTCTTCCAACTCTGAACTCCTGCTATATATTCCCTAACTCTCTAGCCCCATGACATAGCAGAAGCCCCGCCCCTTAAATTGAACATGGGACTAAGAGCTAGAACCAATTCTTATTAAATTAACACTTTTGAACCTCCTCACATTAACCAGTGTCCTTCAACATTTGTAATGACATTACACTGCCCCCCAAAGTCTTTGAGGTGCCCAGGCCAGCACCTCTACCTCCTTGACTGCATATCAGACTGAAAGTCCGAGCTTGCAAGGGTATGGCTGATTGAGACAAGGGACACAGGGGAAAGTCCAAAAGTGGCTGAATGGGGGGTGTTTAGGGAAAGGGACTCATGAACAACTGATGTGTGTGGCATGGGGTCAATGTCCATGTTGTTTTGTGAGGCAAGGGGGTTGGGCTTCCTCTTTTGAAAAGAGATGGTCAGATTACCCCTGTATGGGACCAGCCTGTTTCTGTGCAGGGCTACCTTCCTGCCTCTAGGTGGCATCTGCACCCTATATACTTCCTCTCCCACCCTCTCTAGAACCAGGCAGGGGCCCACCCAGTGGCGGCTAAGTTTTGGAGAGCGTCCTCATTTCATTTTGGGCTGTACACTCAAACTGAATTACCAGCCTGGAAGTTCCTTCTCTTGCTCCCAGCATCATAGTTCCTCTTCTGTTTCATACCTGCCTTTTCCAATAGATCCCTAGCAAACACATGGGCTCTTTCCATTTGATCCTGCAACTGCCTTGCATACTTCAAAGCTCATGTCCCAACATAAGCAAAGCAGGGGTGCACAGAGTCCTGTACCGCATATCTGTAGGCCATGAGAATGAAAGGTGTGTCCCAGTCTTGCTGATGGTCAGCAGTAAGAATGGCTAGCTGCTGTGCCAAGGTCCTGTTAAAACTTTCAAAAAGGCCATTACCTTGGGAATGCAGGGGTATTGTGCATGTTTTCTCCATGCCAAGCCATTGACACAGGGCTGCAAAGCAGCTTGGATTCAAAATTCCTCCCCTGATCACTATAAATGACTTCTGCCATACCACGTAGTCCATAGCAGTGAGCACAAAACGGTTACTTATGTCTGTGAAGGGGAAGAGTCCCATGATGTCTACAGCTGTTCTTTCCATTGGTGTTCCTACAGCCTTCTGAAGATTGGCATGGCACTGATCAAGAGGGCCCTTATAGGCTGCACAGGCATCACATCTGTGACAGAAATCCCCCAGGTCCCTTTTGTGCTGGCCCAAGTAGAACCCTTGGTGAAGGTGGCAGAGTGTTTTGGAAATAGCCGGTCCCCATACTCCTATGACAAGCTGTTAACACTGTTTTTGTTTGCACAAAGCACTATATTTTGCCGTCTATCCTCCCTGGTGGCGGGCTCCTTCCATGTCTGCTGGAGCACTCTATCATTGTTGAATTAAGACCACGGTCCCTTTGTGAATAACGAGCACCCCACAATATCCCCCCAATCGGGTCTCCGCTGTGCCTCCAGCCAACACGGCATAGGCCTCATATCCTCATGCTGCTCCTTCTGCAACTTCCACTCTGGTGTGTCAACCACCCTCAGTGCCCCACATGAAGGCTGTGCTGGCTCATTCTCCTGACACAGTTCTCTCTCCTCTGCCTCTCTTTTCATAGTGACAGCAGCCCTCAGCAGCACAAGGGTGACATGAAAAAGCATTGGCGTTGGTATGGTTAGATCCAGGTCTATGAGCTAGAGTGAAGTTGTATGTCTGGAGTTCTTTGGGCAGCTTGACCTTCAGGCTCCTTGAAGGACATCAACCATTGGAGTGCAGCATGGTCTGTCCTTATTGTGAAGGGTAGTATTTGAAGTGCCTCAAGGCCATTATTACTCAAGGCCATTATTGTGACACAGTAGCACCTCTCGCACTTGTTAAAGACCCTGCTAAAGTATGCCACCACCCTCTCTCCATCTAGCCCTTCCTGCGATAACACCGGCCCCATACCAACAATGCTTGAGTCCATGTCTAAAACAAAAGGCAGTGCGGTGTCAGGTGGAACAAGAACTGAAGCCTCAATCAATGCTTGCCGAAGGGTATTGAATGCTTTCTGGTACTTGTCAGTCCAGATAAAGGCATGGTCTTTCTGTTGGAGGCAAAGGATTAGCACCCGTATGCAAGAAGTAACCCAGATAGCAACATTGTGTCGGCCCAGATCCGGCCCACATCTGGCACATGTGGCATGATGATCTGGCCCACATGCTGCAATGAATTACGGTCCTTGTGTGGGCCGTTTCTGTTTGCCAGATCTGGGCCACAAGCAGGCCATAGCAATGCCACATGTCAGCCAAGAGCAAAGAAATAAACCTAAACTGAACCTTATCTCAGCCACAAAATCTGTGTATATTAACTATGGAGTCATCTCAGACTTAATAAGCCTGTTAACAAGCAGAATCACTGAAGGAAAGAAGAGAACAGAAAAAGAGACAAGCAGAAACACAAGAACTACAACTGACTTCAGCCACAGCCTTAGATGAAATCAACTGAAGATGAAAGACATTAAATCTCTCAAGATCTCAACAGAGGATGATTAAACAACTCCACAAACAGCATTACCAGCTTCACTTATTACTAACCAGATTGACTTTATTTATGAAGTAAATTTATGAAGTAAATAAAGTCAAATTTAGTAAATTGCTGGCATTGGCTGTAAATGCTGTTTTCCATGAACTAGGTGGTTACAGGCTTGCTAAAGAAAACATAATACATTTTTACACATATGCTTAAAGGCCTTAAAGCACTTGAATCCCGGTAATTGCTGCTTGCAGCTGTTTTATAATGTTTTTAAATGTTTTTATAATGTTGCATAAAATGTATTTATAACGTAAATTTTAAAACAGATATTTATGTTACATAGAAAAGTGCTAAAAATGAATATCATAAAGCTTAATATTTGTGTAGATATTATGTTATTCATGTGTTTCTTTTGAATTCTCTTTAATGCCTTTTATTTTCTCTTTAATGTGTTTTATTTTCAGATTCCTCCATGATCATCATTATTTGTGTGTGTGTGATTCTGCTGCTGATTGGTGGATTCACTCTGACTGTGTGTAAATTAAGACAAAAGAGACGAGGTTTGATCATTTATTATCTGTTGAAACAAATTAATAATTAGTTATTGTAGTGTCTCTGAGCTGCTTGAATCTTCTGACTGTCAGCAGCAGTAAAATCTCACTGACTCAATGAGTTTCTGTCTCAGATGCTGCTGTTCGTCTCCAGTTTGATCTAGTTTGTCTTTCTCTTACTGATCGATTCATTTTGTTTTGGGTTATTAGGAAGAACCTCAACATCAGACAAGAGAAAGAGAGAGGAAAATACAATGGTGAGCATCAGTGTGTGTGTGTGTACATAAATATACTGTCCCTATATTATTTTCTCTTTTCAAATTCTCTCTATTTTCTCCATGTTCAGTCATTATATGCAGACAGCAGACATGATTCTCTCACAGATCCTGGATCAGCTCCTGATGAATTACCCACAATCCCCTCTGATGAGCTCCTGTACACGTCTGTCAGTTTCCAGAAGCATGAAGAGTCTCTCAGTGACGCTACAGTCTCCTTCAGTAAGGACCAGATTCACTCTGATTACGCCACGGTCAGTCACCGCATGAGACTCAACTAACTCACTTATAACAGATCACAGATCAGCACACTTTGTACCAGTATTGCTTATGTTTATAGTTAGTTAATAAAAATCTACTTATAATCCATAGTTTAGTGTTAAACAGATGTTTTATTGATCAGGGTCGTTCAGTCTGTTGAATCATGAGACACTTTATAGTTTCCGCTGCTGATCATGTTTCTTCTTCACATGTTTAAAATAGCAGATGTGTCAGAGTTTTACTGGTGTGTGTACAGAGTTTGTCTCAGTTCATCTCAGTTTATGTGAGGGTGTGATAAAAACAGGAAATACAGACCTTAAGTGACACAAAATGCACTATAAAGTTTCCACTCCAGATGCAAAGATGTGTATATTTAAAGTGCAGCTCTTGGCACAGAAAACCTCTTTAATAGCAGATCAATAGCAGCAGCTCAAGTTAAAAAAGTTTCTCATCGTTGATTATTGATTATTGATCTTTGACCTACTTTAGTTTTATATATACAAAAGATACTACAGAGAGATTATGAGGAAGATAATTTTTAACCCCTTTTTGAGCATACATGTGAAAATGCACTATCCAAACTTCAACTGTTGTAATTCAAGAATGCTTTGGAATATAGACCTAAGTTTGGTCTTGTTTTAATGTGGCAGATTGTTGCTGAAGTGAAAACACTTTTATTATGAAAATTATGAAAAAGTTAAAGAAGTTTAACAAGTTTGTTTCCCATATAATCTTTAAGGTATTAGGTTAACTTATTTGGTTAACTGTCCACTGATGAGGAGCTCAATAAAGCAGCTTCAACTCGAGCTCTGATATACCCCCACAGTGAATAAATATAAGATATGATTACATAAGGCAAGGAACCTGAGATGAAGGTGTAGTTTGGGGAGGTGGAGGGATGCTGGAACAGCTGAGACTGAAGAGAGCTAAGCAGCTGCTTATATATTCTGGCTGTTGATTGGAAGATTAGATGGGAACTTCACTTAAATTTACTGCAAATCAAATATACTGTACCATTTTTTTTATTTTATATAAAATATATATTTTACAAAATACTTTTTCCTATAAAATTGATATTGAAGTTGATATCACAAAAATTAAAGTTCCCATGAGATTTTGTGTAGGCGCTGTACCAAAAATGTGTGTCATCCACATTCCATTGAAATTGTTTTGATGCATTCTCTTGTAACAAATTAATACATTTCTGTCAAAATATCACTTCTATCACAAAATAACTATGCCAATATATGGAAACTTGAGATTAAGACCTTTCCGACAATATGTGTTTTGTCAAGATTAGAAAAGTTTTGACTATAAATTAGTTAAAATAAATTTGCCCAAAGAAAGATGGTCCAAAGACAATGCCCACTAGGGGGAGGAGCCCACTAAAAGGGTTTAAAGTACTGTTTCCATGGCAACGCAATGTCCAATTTTAAAACAGTTTTCACAGGATGAATTCTGATTTTTTTAAACTTTCGAATGACACCTAATTTATGATGGTTAACTAAAATATGTGATACAAAAAAAGGCAATAAATAAAACAGTGCCAAGCGCCCGCTAGCAGGACATTGACAGTTATTTTAGCACATTGAAAACTGCTTTATGTATTAACTAATTACAGTTTTGCTTTATGTAATAATTGAAATGTTTTTCAATTATTGTTCTGTCCCAGCAATGATTGAAACAATGGTAATGAACCAATATTAATTGCATTGAATCAACATCACTTTTGCACCCACAATTAATGTTGAAAAAATGTTGAAATGTTAACATTGACGCATTGATTTAACATTGTTTCAATGATTTTTTTGCCATCTGGGGTTGTTTTTCAGTATATTTTACTGTAGAATTTATGTTATGTTTTTTTTTTTTTTTTTTAATAAAAATTTAAAAAAATGTATTCGTTGTCCAAAGATGTTACAATCAGTGATATTATTTTTTTACACTATATTTAATTTTAAAAATTGTCACTGCATTAAATTAATACAGGATTTACATACTGGTGAAAGTGTTTCCAGATCCCACAGAAACATTTGTGTAATGATCTGATTGAAAGGTTTATAATCTGCAATGGGGAAAATTTGAGTCTGAAATCTGAATATTCATTTAATGCATTTTACTTTGTAACACATTCAGAAATGATTAATATATATATATATATATATATAATTTTTTTTTTTTTTGTAAACAGGCTGTTTTTTTCCGTCAAAGCCACAGAAAACTGGTGAAGGTTCAGGGTCTCAGTTCAGTTTAATTAAACAGACTTACTCAGGAAACCCACAGTGAGACACATGAGACTGAACAGAGAGAGACAGAAGATCAACATCCATTGTGAGCAGAAGACAATAAAGACTAAGAGCTGATCGTTCACCAATTCACCTCCAACATTTACTGATTTATGATCAGCAAATTATTGTGACTTGACTATTTTACTTTCATAAGAAATAATCAATGGCAGAAACTACACAAATGTACATTTTAAACACAAATGTATTACAATTAAAGGACTTTATGCCAGTACCTCTCCTCCAGGTTTTACTGTAAATTTGATTTTCTATTATTTCTGTTATCTCTCTGGTTAAATTCGACATAGTGTATCTTTGACAAAAACAATTGTCATAAAAAATAACAGCAAAAAAAAAATCAAAAGTGTGCAATTTAAGAAAATGCTCTTTAACCAGTATTTTTAGTAGGTAAAAGAGTTTTGTTATAAGTGTGTTTGCAGGGTTGCAGTGTGTTAAAGATCAACCAGCAAGTGCTTGCGGTTTTCTTTTGCTCTTGTAGGTCAAACCAAGATTCACTTCAGCCACCTACGAGTGTGATGAGAACAGGAAATGATTTTTTTTTTTTTCAGTAACCATGGGCATATATTTTTCGCTCTATAAAAAGATGCTTCAAATTTGTGTAATTTATGAAAAATGATTTTAGCCAGGCCAGTTAAAGTGGTTTGGTTTAGCTTTTACATCACAGGGAAGCACATGCTCAAAACTATTTTTGCTAATAAGTTCTACCAATTGCTGTTATAAATAAGGGTGAATTACAAAAACTGCACTTGCATAGCAGTGGGATCTTTGTAGTACATTGGCGTTTAATTCAACTTTATTCTGTGATTTCCCCAATCGAAGATGTGGTGAGATAATGAACCATATTGTATCTGTGTTTGACCCTGTATATCTCATCCACGGTGGCACATTGAACCTTCAGTTCTTATTTGGATTGTAAATATTGAAATACTTGACATGTGAGAGCCAATGAGGTTTAAGCACAGTTTCGACTCCTCCCCTTTTCCTTATATGGCGCTGAATGCTGCATGCTTGTTTGAATGAAAACCAAGTTCGCTGGTGAATTGTCATGTGAACAGGCAGATCATAGAGAGGAAGATTTTCTGTAAGTAATTAATTACTTTTGGATCTGTTCCTCACACAGACATGTCTTCAGAAGACTTGCAATTATGGACGATTTTATGCTACATTATTGATCTCAACAGCAGTGATGTAACTAACGGTCGCACTGAGGCTCGTGAATCACTAAAATATCTTAACAAACTCAACATCTGACTAAGATAAATTATAAAGATGTTTAATTATACAGATTATTATATTAAACACTGACCTCTAAAATGTGCTGAGATATCAAAATGACTTATTTCAAACAACATATCAAACTAGATTTTACATTTTCAGAAGGAAATGTGAATATAACCTGCTCAAGCAAAACTCCCCCACAATGCAATGGGGTGGTTGCCATTTCTTAATGGTAAAATTGGGTAAACGTAATCAGTTTATCCCAAATGTAGCTTTATTAAGCATCTAGAGCCTCTAGAGCAGTGGTTGGCAATAGGCGGCCCGCGGGCCAAAACTGGCCTGCCAGCAATAATATCTGGACCGCACCCGCAGCCATGTTATTTTGATAGCGGCTGGTTCTCAAATGGATCTTTGTCTCGTGGTGCCGTCTAATATTGTCACCGTGTCTATACCAGATGCGCCTTTTTTCGCGTCGCGTTGCGCCACAACGGCTAAAAGCTGCCTACACTGAACACGACAAACCGACCGTTGCAAAGCACTTGGACAACGTGAAAAACAGAACGGGGAATCCGTTTACTGTCGGGAATCTGTTGTGTCGCGTGACTCGTGTCGCACCGCGCCGCATCCAGTGTATAGTCAATATCCCTGATTATAATGGATTCTATTATCTTTTGACACGTCCGGTGTAGACACGGTGTTATATTCTTTGAAAACAGCGACAACATCGTTGCAGATAAGACACACCGGCTTTGCATTCACAAAACTAGGTAAGAACACATAGTTGTCTTTCCATTCTTCTTTGTATGCCCTATTTTCACTGTCAACTTTCCTCTTTAGACTCTTTGATTGTGCCATTTTCTCTCACCAGCTAGCTTAAATGTTAACATCACTCTGGAGGGGCTACAACGGCAGCAGACAAACAGCTAGTGGTGACAGCAGTGGCAATCCACCTGTCACTAAAGTGGCCATGCCCTTAATTATGCATAACTTTAAGGCTTAATATAATTTAAACGGATGAGTTAAAAAAAAAAATTCACCCCCCACAGAGTTGTCATGAAGGACAAAATTAGCTATTTAGACCAAAACCACAATTTGTAAACATGTTTCTTTCTGCTGTAAAGTTGGCCATTTTAACATTGGGCTCAATGTGATTCTGCTTTCTTTTAGAGCCTGTCCCTAGCGGCTAGTCGATGAATTGCAGTTTAAGTCACTTCCAAATTGGCTTCAAGAGACACGGAGGGAGGTTGCCGCTTGGACTAAACATTACATTTCTTGGCTTTATTAAAATTACTTTTATGTAGGCCTACAGTATTTGCATTGTATGGTAGCTGACAGAACATAAATGAACTTTCTTGTGTTCTGTTATGATGAACTGTAAATGGCACAGATTTACAGCTCCTGTATGTTCAAAAAGAAAGTCAATCTGGAGGAATGAAACTTTGACCTTATATTTGATAATTAGAGCCATTGTTCATGCAGATGTTTTTATGAGATGAAGGGAAGGAAGCAGATCATCTCAAGTTCAACTGTCATAATGATGCTGATGTTTCTCTAACTGCTGTCAGTGGTTCTGAATCCACATCAAACTATGATATTATATAATGTGTTTTTTAATGCATAAAGTATCCAAACAATCAGATCTGGTCTGTTTCTATCTAAAAACGTATTGTTGTTTCTTTCAAATGATAAAGATGTCAAAAACCCAAAGTATCAAATGCATTTATTTGTATTTCCAGGAGTGTCTTGTACAGGCTTACTGTAGATGTACATTATACTGTCGCCCTCTAGTGGAAGATTTAAATAATGCTGATCAATTATCTTCAGTGTCATTAGTCCTTATATAGAGAAGATGAAACATGTATGATCTCTCAGTATCAGACACTGTATCCTCCACTAGGTGGCGCTCTTTCAGTGTGATTAATGTAATATTCAGTCAGTGCTGATGGTGGGAGGGGCCAGTAAAGCTGCTCATTACTGATAAAGAGCTGAATAAAGAGGAAGTAACTAAAGCAGACAGATGTAGAGACAGAGAGATTCACACAGAGAACATTCAGCATAAAGAAGACTGAACTCAACTCACAATGAAGATCCTCCTCATCTTCTTCACTTTCTACCTGATCTCAGGTCAGAGCTTTTCTCTTTCATCACTGCAGTAATGATGCTGTTTTCTGTTCATGAGGTTTCTGATCACAGTATCAATCTGATTGACAGGTGCAGTGAGATGCTTTAGTGTCACTGGATATTCTGGAGCAAGTCTTCTTGTTGATTCACAGAAGACTTGGCACAGTAACTCTGCTAAATATATGACCAAATTAACTGAGTGGAGAGCAATAATAAATGATATAAAACATGATAAATGGATAAATGAAGGAAGATTCACACTTTTTCGTAACAGTGATAGAAACCTCATGATCTACATTAGAGATTTAAATCAACAAGATGCTGGAAGATACCGGATTTGGAATCATGGCCAATATACCATTGATATGACTTTGAATGTGGAGGAAGGTCAGTCATTTTAAGATTGAAGATTTAATGTAGTAAAACCACTGATCATTTCAAAGGTTTTATATATGCAAGATTAATGTCTTTATTTTGTGAATGACAGATTCATGTTGTAAAGTTTCAAAGAGAGTGACGGTGCATAATGGAGAAACTGCCACCTTCAGCTGTGAATATTCACAGAATAATATTAATGATCCCAAGATCATATTCAAAGAAGGAAAAGACTCTATTGAGACGATTTACAGCACATGGCATAGGAAAGAAAGATTCAGTGTTTCTGATGACAGATATAATAAACTCATGACTGTGAGAATTACTGCTGTGAGACCAGATGATGGAGGAGTTTATTTATGTGGAGTTTGGATCTACAGACACTCGTACAGATACTCCATTATTAATACTGTTCATCTACATATTAGTAGTAAGTAGAAAAAACTCTCAGTCCTATCTGGTATAAAATTTTCTACATTCTATGTTTGCTGCAAAACTGATTAGATGTGATATTTGTGATTGACAGATAAAGTGGGCGTGTCTAGAGTGAGCGGATACTCAGGAGGTCGTATGATGATTAAGTGTGAACATCCTCAATACAAAACCAAGCCAAAATACATCTGTAAAGAATCAGATGGATGTTCAGAGAGGAAGAATCCAGGAGTTCAGGATGAATGGATGGAGAATGGAGATGTTTCTTTATATGACGACACCA
This sequence comes from Ctenopharyngodon idella, assembly GCF_019924925.1. NCBI lineage: Eukaryota > Metazoa > Chordata > Actinopteri > Cypriniformes > Xenocyprididae > Ctenopharyngodon > Ctenopharyngodon idella. Next base: position 1,436,234 of record NC_067220.1, read on the forward strand.
GAGCAGGAGTCTTGATGGTGTTTTTTAGAGAGCTGAAAGCTGCAGATGCAGGAACATACAGGTGTGGAGTGAATGTGTCTCACTATACTGAGAGCTTCACTGAACTTCAGCTGAGCGTCACAGATGGTGAGGAACATGAAATACTTTTTCTTGCATGTATGAGGAATCTGATCTGATTTTTATGTCATTTTCATCCTGGTTTAAAGATGCAAAATACCCAAATGGTGTGACTAAATCTGCTCGTCTTGGTGAAGCAGTCAACATCATCTGTCAGATCCCAGAGGAACATAAAGTTCACTTCTGCAAAGAGCATGATAATCACATCTGCCAGACAATGAGTATATCTAAAGTAACACAAATGAGTCCTTCATCAGAGAGAAATGAAGAGAGAGTTTTTACAGTGAGCATCAGTAATGTGAGCGTGAGAGATGCTGGAGTTTACTGGTGTGGAGCAGAAACCAGAGACACACATTTGACTTTCATCTCCCTGACCACCAAAATTCAGCTCAACATCATCAGTGAGTGAATTCAGATGATTTAGAAACAATTTAGCTATATAGTGAGATGAATGTTGAGTTAATAAGGTGTATTATAAATTAATATATCTGATTAACAGCTAAAGTGGGCGTGTCTAGAGTGAGCGGATACTCAGGAGGTCGTATGATGATCAAGTGTGAACATCCTCAATACAAAACCAAGACAAAATACATCTGTAAAGAACCAGATGGATGTTCAGAGAGGAAGAATCCAGGAGTTCAGGATGAATGGATGGAGAATGGAGATGTTTCTTTATATGACGACACCAGAGCAGGAGTCTTGATGGTGTTTTTTAGAGAGCTGAAAGCTGCAGATGCAGGAACATACAGGTGTGGAGTGAATGTGTCTCACTATACTGAGAGCTTCACTGAACTTCAGCTGAACGTCACAGATGGTGAGGAACCAGAAATACATTATCTTGCATGTATAAAATATATTCTGATTTTTATGCAAACTTGTCTTGGATTACAGATGTAACTTTTGTGACTGAATCTGCTCATCTTGGTGGAGAAGTCAACATCAGCTGTCAGATCCCAGAGGAACATAAAGTTCATTTCTGCAAAGAGGATGATAATCACATCTGTCAAAACATCAGCACATCTACAGTGACAGAAATGAATGGTTCATCTGAGAGAAATGAAGAGAGAGTTTTTACAGTGAGCATCAGTAATGTGAGCGTGAGAGATGCTGGAGTTTACTGGTGTGGAGCAGAAACCAGAGACACACATTTGACCTTCATCTCCCTGACCACCAAAATTCAGCTCAACCTCATCAGTGAGTGAATTCAGATGATTTCATTGTAGTAAATTATCACGGTGATCCATGATGCTACCATTTGGTAAATGGCATAGAGTTGAAGCAAATCAGGTTTAGATAAACTAAACTCAAAGTATATAACTATATACACCATGGCAGATGAAAAAAAGCCAGTTTGTCTTATTATCTACATTCATAATCTGTGTCGCTAGATATTATGTGCTTTGTCTATATCAAATGTGGGGTATTGTGTTTTCCTTGGATTTTTGCAACAAAAAAAATTGTTTGATTATACATGAAATTATATATATATATATATATTTTTTTTTTTTTTTGGTTAATTTTATTTAGTTGAGTTAGTGTGGAATCAACTGCATTTAGGTGATTGAATCGATACGTACAAACAGAATATTGGTTTGATTTTTATGTGAAGGAATAGCGTTTGCCACAAAATAAAAAGGATGTGACGTTTACATGCACTCTTGAGATCCTCTCTTTTCCGTTCAACAACACAAGAATTAAATGCTTATACAATGTTTAGGATAAATCCGAAAGAGCCATTCTGTACTGTAATGTAAATATGCCACTGGTGTCGCTAATAACAAGGGTTTCTGAATTCTACATATACCTCCTTTAAGATGCATTTTCGGTGAACCGATCTGAAATGTTCAGCAGGACATACAGTATTAACATTTTCACATGGTAATAACATGCGTTTCACCACTTTAGTGGAGATTTCATTGAGACCCTCACTATCACCTCAGTCTGAACATCCATTTCAGAATTTATGTAATTTTTATGTCACTCTTTATCAGTGGTTTTCAATCCAGTTCCTGGGGACCCGCTCTTCATATTTTATTTGTCTCCCTAATTTAACACACCTGATTTAGATCATCAGCTTGTTAGGAAAGAGCACCATGAGGTGAAATTACTGTGGCAGATACGAGAAACATACAAAATGTGCAGAGCAGTGGGTCCCCAGATCAATCACAATTCTGTGTCACTTAGTATGCTACATTGAGCACTAAGGCTTGCAGTGTGAACAGAGCCATAGAGTTTCAACAGCAAATGTGATGTGGTCAGATGTGTTTTTGTGTCCCTGTGATTTCAGTGATCTGATCACAAAAGTTTTACAGCATGTTTCTACTTGCATTTAGTGTTGAACACCACTATTCGGATTCATCTTAATACCAGATGGGTACGGCCCAGCAAACAGGGAATGTTCTCATAACTTTGGCTAACGTTCTGCCAAGGTTCTCTCAAAGTTATGAACAAACATTCTTCCAGTAACATTAATAGAGCATTTGATTAACGTTATCTGTTCTTCGATAATGTTCTCAAAAGGTTAGCACAAAAAGATTATTTATACATTGTTTGTAGACGGTTTTTTAAATGTCCTCATAATGTTGGGAGAAAACGTTCTTAGAACAACATTCTTCAGTTGTCCTTTAAATATTAAGGATCACTACATGCAAAATATTGTTTCACAAACAGCACTCAGTGTTCATATGTGTCCACACTACAGAGTGTTAAAATAACACTGAAGCAGTGCTGGAGTTTATTAGATAATTAAGTGACCATTAGTGATGACACACTGAAGGAAAGAGGAACAAGCATTTGTGTTTTCTGTAGTTGTGCTCTTGACTCTTGGTTGTATTATTATTTTTGCTCTGGCTGTTTTAACAGTGTGTTCAGACACTTTTACTGCACCAGAGGAAGTGAAAGAGACAGAGCAGCAGCAGGTGATGTTGACTGTTAGTTAATGTCATTTTGAAGTGTTTTGAATTACTGATCACATTTGAAGTCTAAACACTGGTCATAAATGTGTTTTGTTAATTCATTTGAATATTTTGCTACTGACCATGTGATACTACCGTGGCAATCAAAAACTATGAAAAATTATGAAACCATATTGTGAGCATCAAGTTAGTTTTCATCTAAGGCTGTGACTGGAAGTCAGTTGTAGTTTCTGTTCTTGTTGTTTCTCTTTCCTTCAATGATTCTGCTTATTAACAACATGTGTTCAGATGTTTGAAAGAATGTTTCAGGAACATCATACTAACCTTTAAATAATGTTCTATTAACATTAAGGAAACTGGACATTTTTATGTTCTTGGAATATTACAAATCAACATTCTTATTAGTTGGTAGTAAAAATTAAATTGAAAGAATGTTTCAGGAACATTAAGAAAACTGGACATTTTAATGTTTCAATAACGAAAAATGAACATTTGGAAAATGTTCTTAGAACAAAAAATTGTTAGCTGGGGGGTGAGACAGATGTTCAAAAACTACTGTTTGGCAATGGAATATACTGTACATATTTGTGTTAAATGTCCATGCTTGTGTGTTTGTTTGTTTGCAGTGGCTCCAGTAGTGAGACGTGAAGGAGAATCTGTTGAGATCATCTGCCCTTATGATTCAATCTATAAATCAAAGTCAAAGTCTCTCTGTAAGGGGAAGTGCTCCACTAGAGATAGAAATACTCTCAATGAAGAGAAAGAGACCAAGACTGACAGATTGACTCTGAATGATAGCGTCACTGCAAGTGTCTTAACTGGGACCATCACTGGACTGACAGCAGAGGATGCTGGGAAATACTGGTGTGCAGTGACATTAGAGAGAGACGTGAATTATCTTTACACTCATCTGATCGTCATCATGAACAAGGGTGAGGAAGGTTTATCATCTGAATATGTGAAACTATGGCTGTGAATTGATGTTCTTATATTTCTAATCATTTCCAGAGCTGAACTTGACTAAGTATGAAGGAGACGACATGTCAATCCAGTGCAAACATCATGATGAACATCAGAAACTTTTCTGCAAAGCACATGAACCCTCCATGTGTGTGAAGGATGGAGTTTCATTGGAGACGATCAGAGATGATCGATTCTCTTTCAATGATGAAGCTTCTACTGGAGTCTTTACTGTAAACATCACTGATCTGAGAGAAGAGGATTCTGGGATATACTGGTGTGGATCTCACATCATCACTAAAGTTAATCTAGAAGTCAAGAAGAGTAAGTATTGCCTTTGTCAACGTATAATGTTATGCTACTGATTATAATTTACTTTTTAAACTAACATCACAACATAGAAGTCTTGGAAAAAGCAACGTTCTGGATTCAATACAAGTTAATTATAATTAATTATAAGAGCCAGAGAGGTGCCAGGAGCAGGAGTAGCCAGGTGGTGACCCAGAGGACAGCCAGGATGACAGCCGATGGTGAAGTCGACAGGGAGAGGAGCCATGGTGGAGACTTGGTTGACGACTCGAAGGGGACTACTGATGGAGTTGGAAGAGGAGACCAGGATGCAGACAGAGAGCTAATGGGGCTGAATGACACCGATGGCTTTGGAGACCAAGAGGGAGCCGCCGCAACAAGCGTAGTTGGAGGCAGAGGACTGAGGCGGAGCCAGTGTGACTGAGGACCAAAGAGGGAAGGCTGGAGGGAAGGCAGAGCCTGGTGGAGCCGAAGGGATGGAGGGATGGAGGGATGAAGCGTAGCTGAAAGTCCATAAGTCTGTGGTGCAGTCAGGGTGACATCTGACTAAGGTGGAGCCAGAGGGACAAGGAAGCCCATTGGAGCTGTGAGGGCAATAGTCTCTGGTGGAGCTGAGGGAAGGAGAAGCCAAGGCGCAGCCAACAGGCCAAGGAGGAGTGATGTGCACAGAAGCTGGAGGCAGAGCCATGGGATCCTCTTGACTGGGTGGAGCTGGAGATCGAAAGACCAGAGGCATATCCACACAACAGAAAGGCGTTAGAGGACAAGTCGGGGGCTAAAGGAAACCAGCAGAGGCGGGGCTGACAGACTGGCTGAATCAAGAAGAGAAGGCTGGAGAGAGAGGCTGGGTGGGATCAGTGATGATGAAACAGACTTTTTTCAGAATGTCTAAACAGGCTTTATGCTGCCAGTAGCAACAATGAACTTGAGTTGGGCAGGACCAGAGACGATGAATATACACTAGTGCAGGAAGGGACAAGCAGAAGAGAAGGTACATGGGTGGGCAGGGTGGGAAGCACTACTTCTGTTTCCCATTCAATCAGTTGCTGCTAGCTCACACACCTGGTCAGACTCACTGTGGGGCTCGGGCTCTGGGGCAATGATAGGCTCTGTCCCCCTTTCAGGCTCTGGCTCGTTCATCGTGGCTCCCCGTCTGAGGTGGGCTCTGACTTATTCTCCATGCACGGCGTCGGGGTGGCTGACTGGGCAGGGTTTGGGCAGACAGGGTTGCGACAAGTATGGTTGCTTCGGAGTGGACTTCCTCTTCTACAATTAGTGGTGAACCAGCCATACACAGTGTGTACTCAATGTATTCAGATAATGAGCAGTTGTCATTCCCCACCAGCATTATTTGAAGCAGGTCATTGTTAAGCCCGCTCCAAAAGGGCATCTTTAAAGTGTACTTGTGCCAACAAACCTGATGGCGCAGTTCCAGGAATTTGTCCACAGAATCCTCCAGTGCCCATCCTCCTTGGCATAAGGACCAGAGCTGATCCTCTGCATAATCCATACTTTTTCAGTCCTGTACTCTGTGATGAATTATCCACAAGGATAATGTAAAGAGATGAGTAAAATCAAATTACAGCATAGTTTTATCAAATGACACAAAAACAGGTTATCCAACATGAGCAATGAAACAGAGTGCGAAGCACATACAATACCAGACAATGATCTGAAGGAACTGAAGAGCTTATAAACAAGATAATGAACAGAATACAAACAGGTGTGATCTAATTAATGAATAACCAGTAGTGGCGGGAAACTAGAACAAAGGAAACAGATAAATGAAGAGAAACAAACTAAAAGTCCATGAAAATGAAAATGACACTAAACACACACACACAAAATGTGACAAATGAGATACAATTATTTTAGCGTGAAAAAAAATCACTAACCTTTTCTGTGTTAAGTTATATCAAATTTTACAGTAAAAAATAATCTGTGTAAATAATAATAATAAAGCTATACAACTCAAATAATTTAACAGAGGAATTAATGTAAGTGCTTTTATAAAATTGTAAGCTTCATATTTTTGCATTTAAACCCTCCAAAATTCTTTCCCATTCATTTATTCTAGGAGTCTTCAACTCAAACCTTCAACCTCAAAGAAAATGAGGGACGAGCCTAAATTATTTTTCGTGGTGATCCGCATTATGCTGGTGAATGTTAAAACTGTAAATGGGGCTCAACCTGTATGGCACTGTTTCTATTTAAAAGTGATTAGCATCAGTAATTGTCTTGACCTCACAAATAGTTTTAGATTTAGACATTAGAGATTAAATGGTTGAGTGAGAAGTTTTGTGGTTTGTGATTTCCTCAGGTTATGAAAGCAGAAGTGAAAGAGCTGAACAGCCACAAATAGATTTTAGGAAATTTGCAGATGCAAATGATATTACATCTATCTGTCTATCTATTTATACATTTTGTGTGTTTTATTAAAAAAAAAAAAAAAAAAAAACTGGTTTAGAGAATGATGTTTATAAGGTTTGTTCTCCAGGTGTTTCTGAGCGAATCGTCATCTCTTGTGTATGTGTGACTCTGCTGTTGATGGGAGTGTCAGTCCTGTTATTATACAAATCAAGATACATCAAGACACGAGGTGACAATCGCACACACGCAAACACACACATGATTTAATGGTCTGCTGGCCTTGTGTGACCTGCTGCTGTTTTACTTTCTCCCTGCAATTCTGAATTCAAATTACCTTAGCAGTTTAAGCCAGTTGTCATCTGATTTCATGGACTTTGGGTTTCACACTTACAGTCTTGAGACACCCAGGTCTAAATTGATCAAAACAGCTCATATTTTGTTTCCTGAAGCCAGCTTTAGAGTATTGCTTTATCTTACAATGATTTTAACTTTTGATCAATTTAAAATTCTCTTAATATTCTGCATTATAATCAAGTTGACTGCAATGACACAATTGGATAAGAACAAAACCTGAACCAAATTGAGCTGAATAAACATCAACACTGTCACTGAAATGATTTGAAACAACATTGAACTGAACTGAGCTGAATAATGACATGAATTTTCCTGCTTTGAAACAATCTGTATTGTATGAAGCGCTATAGAAATAAGGTGACTTGACTTATTTTTACTCTTGTTATGTTGCACAGATCAGCACCCTTCCACAGACGGGACAGAGATGAGCGGTGGAGAGGTGAGGAGTGATTCAATTCTTGTTTAATGACTGTGATTTGCACATAAAGCAGAACTAGAACTACATGAAATGCAGAACATGTGATTTGAGAAATCACAATGTCTGAGTCCTGAATCGACAACCTGCTTTTGCTAACTCAGTACATGTGGCTTACGTAGGCTACATTTCAGAAAACCCCTTGCTTACAAATATTACATGCTAAAAATATTGCATATCAATGCCACAGCGGGCCAGACTAAAAACCTACAGCTTACCTTTTATAGCTGATGTCTGTTCTAAACAAGTCAGAGTCGACTGGGTTTTGAACTGAAGATGCTGATAGCGTCACAAACCTAATTATCTGTTAGTTCTCTTTCAAACAACAAAAGTGTGAAGTTGTTTCAGCATCCTGTCATCTTTGTCAAGACGTGTTTCTTTATTAAATGCATCATAGATAGACATTTTTGTAATAACATAAAAACGGTGCTGCTAGTTGCAATCTGGATATTGTATTGTTTAAAAAAAATGTATAATTTAAAATTGTATTATTCAAAAAAAATGTATTTCCCTGGATCTGACTGGGTGGGTAAGCTGTCAATCTGGTTGGGTCTAGGCCCACCTGTAGCTCCGCCCCTGGTTACAATATGTTTTGTGGTCTGCGCCGACTCGTACATATGATCCGCTCTGTGCTCTCGTGTCTCTGGACTGGAGCAGACTGTGCGCGCTGCGGCGGTTTGCATGACATTGTGAAACCAGACTTCATTCGCCCCAATGGAAAGCATATTTACACTGTCAAATCGTTCCCTATCCCCTATATAGTGCACTATTTTGTCATTATTTTGGAGCAGACTAGCTTATAGATAACTTACATATTCATACTAAAAACCAAAAAACTTTCATTTTGATTTCATGGGGACTTTAGTCTAGTTTATATCTCTTGTCTGTTTTCAGGCCCCTCATGCTGCATGTGACTATGAGAACATCAGAGACGTCAGACAGCGCTCAGTCTCGGGAACTGAGGAGAACATGTTATATTCCAATGTTGAACTTCCCACAGACTCTTCTGATCCACCCCACACGCTATATTCAACAGTGCAGTTACCCACAAGCCCCTCTGATGGGCTCCTGTACGCGTCTGTCAGTTTCCAGAAGCATGAAGAGTCTCTCAGTAAAGTCATCTTCAGTAATGAGGAGATTTACTCTGAATACACCACGGTCAGTCCCCGCACCTCACTCAACTAGTTCAGTGAGATGGATCTTTCTGTAATTCAGTTACGATTACTGTGAGATTTTAGGACACTTTCTATGAGATATTTGGACACTTAATCCACACTTAAAAATGTCATTTCATTAGTTGCAAAATATTTATTCAAGTGTCATTTACTGTGAAGAAAGATGCACAGGAACACTGTCTAGTTTCAATTTGAAATGCTAAACCGATACATGTAGTGCTGAAGACAAAGACAGACATGATTGTGTGTGTTTGTGGTTCATGGATCATGTACACAGAACTGAAAAGTTCTGAGACTTTCAACTCTAGTAGCATTTGTTTGCTCAAGACACTTGTTCTGAAATCCGCTCAGAGTTTTTACTGTCATTTTAGTTTAAAATAGCAATTTTGTCACACCCACCCAAAACCACAAAAAAGGGTAGATAGACAAACTGAGAGGAAGAGCAGAGCGGTTATATCTGCTAAAAGTCTACAAGGAAACAGCTCAACGGACACACCCCAGCAGGGTTTTTAAGTGTTGATCACACAGGACACACATTCAAATGTGACGTGACGTGGTCTCCCATACTCAGAATTTGTGCTCTGCATTTCACCCATCCAAGTGCACACAGCAATGAGTGTTGAACACACACTGTAGTGAACACACTGTAAACACACCACCTACAGATGTATTTTCATTATGAATTTTTCTTACTGCAACTGTTAATTTATATTTTCTAATTGCACTGTGTATGTTTAGAGATGCCTCATCTGGAGCAGAAAGACCATACGAAATAAAGCAGTGTCATTAGATGCCATGTCAGTTATGAGACTGAGATGTTAATGCATGCTGAATGAATCATGCTCCTTGTTCACATCATGTCTGTATTGTACAGTTCATCACCCGTGTGTGTTTGTTATATAAGCTCTCTGTTTATCATTGATCGGGTGTTTTATATTCAAAGTGATCATCTTACAGGGACACTAACCTGCAGAATCACCTTTAACTAATCAGTGTTTGACTACTAATCATTTTGTTTATATACTCTTTTTTTATATACATTTTGTCTTATTCTGTTTGAGTTTGCTGCCCTCTACTGTTTAAACATTAAACATGCAGTTTTGAACAATCTTCAGGTTTGACAGTTATTTATTAGGTAACAGTCAACGAACAATGTCATCACGAATTATGAAAAAAAATCTACGAAGACTGATTTCAAGCCACATTTGAATGCAAGCGTCAGTGTTTTTCTGCTTTTCAGATTATATACACCGATCAGGCATAACATTATGACCACCTTCCTAATATTGTGTTGGTCCTCCTTTTGCTGCCAAAACAGCCCTGACCCATCGAGGCATGGACTCCACTAGACCCCTGAAGGTGTGCTGTGGTATCTGGCACCAAGATGTTAGCAGCAGATCCTTTAAGTCCTGTAAGTTGCGAGGTGGAGACTCCATAGATCGGACTTGTTTGTTCAGCACATCCCACAGATGCTCGATTGGATTGAGATCTGGGGAATTTGGAGGCTGAGTGAACACCTCAAACTCGTTGTTGTGCTCCTCAAACCATTCCTGAACCATTTTTGCTTTGTGGCAGGGCGCATTATCCTGCTGAAAGAGGCCACAGCCACCAGGAAATACAATTTCCATGAAAGGGTGTAGATGGTCTGCAACAACGCTTAGGTAGGTGGTTTGTGTCAAATAACATCCACATGGATGGCAGGACCCAAGGTTTCCCAGCAGAACATTACCCAAAGCATCACACTGCCTCCACTGGCTTGCCTTCTTCCCATAGTGCATCCTGGTGCCATGTGTTCCCCAGGTAAGAGACGCACATGCCATCCATGTGATGTAAAAGAAAACATGATTCATCAGACCAGGCCACCTTCTTCCATTGCTCCGTGGTCCAGTTCTGATGCTCACGTGTCCACTGTTGGCTCTTTCGGCGGTGGACAGGGGTCAGCATGGGCACCCTGACTGGTCTGCGGCTATGTAGCCCATATGCAACAAACTGTGATGCACTGTGTATTCTGACACCTTTCTATCAGAACCAGCATTAACTTCTTGAGCAATTTGAGCTACAGTAGCTCATCTGTTGGATCTGACCACACGGGCCAGCCTTCACTGCCCACATGCATCAATGAGCCTTGGCCGCCCATGACCCTGTCGCCGGTTCACCACTGTTCCTTCCTTGGACCACTTTTGATAGATACAGATGTAAAGCAGGCAGTACAACGATTCAGGAGCTGAAGTTAAGTGTGAAACAAGGTAAGAATGCCTGAGATTAAATTTTACACCAACAGGATTTGTTACTGTTTTTTAAAAATTAAAACTGTCTTGCTTTCAGAGCGGTGCTGTGGGAAATCAGAGGAACAGACTGCTTATGTATTAACTACAGCTGTCATCCACTGCAAATATCCAGAGAAATATAATGATCATCCCAAGCTATTGTTCAAAGTGCAGAATGGATCATTGGAGTCTATTGTTTTAACTTTTGGAAGTTCAGTCACCAGTGGGAGGTTTTCTCTGAATGTAAACGAACAGGAACATGTCTTTACTGTGAATATTACTGGTGTGAGTAGAAGTGATGCCGGGGTGTATTACTGTGGATTATACCCCAACAACCTTATCTACACTCCCCTTTTCACAGCAACAAACTGCATATTAATGTCAATTAAATAATGGCATTTTGATGCCTGACCTATCATCTGTATGTGGGCGACAGTGGAAAATCACGAACAAACAGATGCTCCAGTCCAGTCTGGTGAGTCCTTTAACATAAATATATACTGCTGAATATCACAGAATAATCCTGAAATCGGATTAATGACAGTTTAGAGCAGTAAAGTGAAAGTGATTTGCTGGTAAAGTGATAATGCTGGTTGACCAGGTGCAGAATAATTCAGTAAGAAAGTGATTACAATAAATGTTAATTTTATTGTGTTACCTAATATCATTTTTGAGTATTTTTAGGAGGCTCAGCCTGCCTCCTCTGATGAGCTGCTTGTTTCTGATTGGTTAGTCACAGCATTCAGTGTGAGGATATTTTCCTAACACTCGCCGTCCTCCATGACATCACTGTATATCGAACCGTCCATCTCGAGTCAAAACCAAGATGGACGGTCCGATCTTGTACGATCTTGTATATCATGCTGCCTTAATGTGTTATCTGAATCATCGAAAACATGAGTTTCCGAGTCAGAAATTGGACATGAACTTCCTCTCAAGTCGTATTTACCACTGGAAAGCTCAGAGATAACTTTGATACCCAAGTTCCCGAGTTGGGAACTTCGTTTAAAAACGTCTCGGTTACAAAGGTAACCCTCGTTCCCTGAAGGAGGGAACGGAGACGTACGTCGGACAGACCGACGAATAGGAATCTCGCTAGAGAGGCCAATCTACTTCGAGTGTAACTACAACGAGCCAATGCACATTGGCATGCAATCATATGCATCAGCTGCTCGCCTCGCAGCGCGGGTATATAACGAGCAGCAGGTGCGTTGCATCTTCAGCTTTTCGCTGAGGAGCCGAACCGGATAGGCGGCAGCATCAGCGGGGTACAGCGACTGTGGCGACGGGACGTACGTCTCCGTTCCCTCCTTCAGGGAACGAGGGTTACCTTTGTAACCGAGACGTTCCCATTCAGTCGGTCACGTTCGACGTACATCGGACAGACCGACGAATAGGAATCCCTACCAAAGCGCCACAGGGGCTGCCCTCTTCCAGCGCTCTGTTGTAAGCCACCTGAACCCCCTTGCCTACGGACGGTGGGACAGGGCTAACACAGAGAGTGTCGATCACTGCTGTTCCCCAAAACCCATTCAGTGAGACTATTGGAAACGCTGGGAAAGCGTACCCTTCCGCTGGGAAAGGAACGCTGCGGAAGCCACATCCTTCCCGAAGGAGTTAAGTGGAGAAGTACATATGGACTAACCCGTAGGCTGTACTACATATGGAAGAACTGGGGTGACTCCAACTCGATGAGAGGTGGGTTCTCCCAGAGGGAAAGACACGGGCTTCGTTTAGGAGCAACCGTGGAACTAGACATATGGGATCCCAGTAGGGTCACACATATGGTACCCAGCCTGAACCCGGTTCTCAAGGATACAACGGAGTATAGGCCTAGCGCCAGACGCTCCGCCACGTCGGCTGCCGAAGGGAGATCGGAGGACTCAACAGGGTCTGCCTTGTAGGGACTCTCTGGAGAAAAAAGCGCATGTAAGCGCAGCAAGCCGACACTAAGCCGGGGCCTCTCCGTGCCTCTGACCTGAGGTGAGAACACGGGAGGAGACCGGCTCGACACGAAGGCTATAGAATCTAGCGAACGTGTTAGGTGTCGCCCAGCCCGCAGCTCTACAGATGTGTGTTAGCGAGGCGCCACGAGCCAGCGCCCAGGAAGATGCAACGCCTCTCGTGGAGTGCGCATGCAACCTGAGCGGGCAGGGCACGCCCTGAGCTTGGTAAGCCAGGGCGATGGCATCCACTATCCAGTGGGCCATCCTCTGCTTGGAGACAGCCTTTCCCTTCTGCTGGCCTCCGTAACAGACAAAGAGCTGGTCTGAGGTCCTGAAGCTTTGAGTTCTGTCTATGTACAGTCGCAAAGCGCGAACTGGACAGAGCAAAGCCAGGGCTGGGTCTGCCTCCTCCGAGGGCAGCGCTTGCAGGCTCACTACCTGGTCCCTGAAGGGAGTGGTAGGAACCTTGGGCACATAGCCAGGCCGGGGTCTCAGTACCACATGGCCGTCACCCGGCCCGAACTCCAGGCACGATTCGTCGACCGAAAAAGACTGCAGGTCCCCTACCCTCTTGATGGAGGCCAATGCAACCAGCAGCAAAGTCTTCATAGACAGAATCTTTAAGTCTGCTGATTGCAAGGGCTCAAAGGGAGCAATCTGAAGTGCTCTCAGCACCAGAGCAAGGTCCCAAGAGGGTATGGAGGGAGGACGAGGAGGATTTAACCGCCTCGCCCCCCTAAGGAACCTGACGACCAGGTCGTGCTGACCAACAGATTTGCCATCTATGTGGTCATGATATGCGGAGATAGCAGCAGTATGGACTTTGAGGGTGGAGGGGGACAGCCTACGCTCCAACCCCTGCTGCAAGAAGGAAAGCACGACACCGATCGAGCATCTTCGGGGGTCCTCTCGACGAGAAGAACACCACTCGACGAACAGGTTCCACTTCAAGGCATAAGCCCGTCTCGTAGACGGAGCACGTGCCGAAGCGATGGTGTTAAGTACCTCGGGGGGTAAGTCACCTAGAACCTCCGCGTCCCGTCCAGGGACCAGACATGGAGTTTCCAGAGGTCTGGACGCAGGTGCCAGAGAGTGCCCCGTCTCTGAGAAAGAAGGTCCTTCCTCAGAGGAATGGGCCAGGGAGGGGCTGTCGCGAGGAGTGAGAGTTCTGGGAACCAGGTCCGGTTGGGCCAATAGGGCGCAACTAGCAGAACCTGCTCCTCGTCCTCCCTGACTTTGCACAGGGTCTGTGCAAGTAGGCTCACTGGGGGAAACGCATATTTGCGAAGGCCCCGGGGCCAGCTGAGCGCCAGTGCGTCTGTTCCGAGTGTTCCCCGGACAGGGAGTAAAACAACCGGCAATGGGAGGTTTCTGGTGAGGCAAACAGGTCTACCTGAGCCTCTCCGAACTCTCTCCAAATCAGCTGGACCACCTGGGGGTGGAGTCGCCACTCTCCTGGCCGCGCAGCTCGTGATAGCTCGTCGGCCACACGGTTGAGCACACCGGGAATATGAATGGCACGAAGCGACCTCAGATGCTTCTGACTCCAGAGGAGGAGATGGGGGGCGAGTTGTGACATGCGACGGGAGCGTAGACCACCTTGACGGTTGATGTACGCAACGGTCGCAGTGTTGTCCATCCGGACCAGTACATGCTTGCCCCGTAGCAGCCCTTTGAGGCGGCTCAGGGCAAGGCGTACCGCTAGCAACTCGAGGCAGTTGATGTGCCAATGCAGATGGGGGCCCGTCCAACCCCTGACACTGCATGCCCGTTGTACGTGGCACCCCAGCCTGTGGCAGAGGCATCTGTGAATACCACAGCATGCCGGGACACCTGCTCTAGGGGTACTCCAGCCCGAAGAAACAAGAGGTCCGACCACGGGCTGAAGGTTTGGCGGCACTCCTGAGTGATTGCCACCCGGAACGTGCCGCGTTGCCACGCCCATCTCGGGACCCGGCCGTGGAGCCAGTGTTGAAGCGGTCTCATATGAAGCAGACCGAGCGGGGTTACTGCCGCTGCGGCTGCCATATGCCCCAGGAGCCTCTGAAAAAATTTCAGTGGAACCGCTGTCCTGCCGTTGAACGTATTCAGGCAGTTCAACACCGACTGAGCACGTTCCTCTGTGAGGCGTGCTATCTGTTCGACCGAATCCAACTCCATACCGAGAAAAGAGATCCTCTGCACCGGGGCGAGTTTGCTCTTTTCCCAGTTGACCTGAAGACCCAACTGGCTGAGGTGTCTGAGCACCAAATCCCTGTGTTCGCACCACTGATCCCGGGACTGTGCCAGAATGAGCCAGTCGTCGAGATAGTTAAGGATGCGAACACCCTGTTCTCTCATGGGAACAAGGGCTCCCTCCACGACCTTCGTGAAGACGCGGGGAGACAGGGCCAGCCCGAAGGGTAAGACTCTGTACTGATATGCTTGACCTTCGAACGCAAAAACGCAGGAATGGCCTGTGTCGCGGAAGAATCGAACATGAAAGTACGCGTCCTTCAGGTCGATCGCTGCAAACCAATCCTGGGGACGGATGCACTCGAAAATGCATTTCTGCGTGAGCATTTTGAACGGTAGCTTGTGAAGGCTCCGATTCAAAACTCGCAGATCCAGGATCGGTCGTAACCCACCGCTTTTCTTGGGTACAATGAAGTAGGGACTGTAGAACCCTGACCTCATATCGGCTGGAGGGACCGGCTCTATCGCGTCCTTCGCCAGTAGGACCGCGATCTCCGCACGCAAGACACGGGCATCGACAGCCTTCACTGCAGTGAGGTGGACACCCCTGAACTTGGGGGGACGCCGGGCGAACTGAATCGCATAGCCGAGCCCGATGGTCTGAATGAGCCAGCGAGACGGACTGGGGAGCGCTAACCAGGCTCACAGAGACCGAACAGGCGGGATCAAAGGGACCGCAGGCGTACCCGCAGTGAGGCAGTGAGGTGGAACACAGGGACGCAGCTCGGGAGGCTCTCTCTGCGAGGCGGCCCGAAGCGGGGTCAGAGTGTGCTGTGCAACACCTACCTGGTTCCACGGTTGGGCAGGGGGCGCAGGAGAGGCTTTGCTGCCTTCTCGACTGCACACTGCTGCCCTCTGGCGAAGGAAGAGGGGGATGAGAGTGGTGAGGCTTTTCTCCTCCCACTGCTCTCCAAGCCCTCTTCAGACCCAGAGATGGAGGAACTGCTCTCTTTTTGAAAATTTGGGTACCGCTGGCTGTTGGACCAGCGGGAGAACAGAAACAAACCCAACCAACAGGATTTACCACCCGGCCCTCCTCCGGGGGGGGAGAGCAGCCCCACCCGTCTCTGGGTCACCCGTCTCAGGGGTGATTTTTCACTAACCACTTAAACAGTAGCAGAGACGGGAGGTGTCATCTTCCTGCAGCGGACACAGTAGAGCAGACTGGGCCGGAGTTTTTTTTTTTTTTTTTTTATTCTGCAGGGGACGACACCCTTGGCGACGAGCAGACTGAGGGCCCACGAGGAACTCAATGGTTTGTCGGGGGAGGCTCCCCGGTCTGCCACTAACTGAGGAGAACTGCTGGGCTCAGTCCCCGACAGTGTCACCGAAAAGGCCACCTTGTGAGATGGGAGTGTCGAGAAAGCGTTTAGCTTGACGACCTCTTGCACCTCAGCAAGGTAAGCCAGGGGGGCGCTTCTGGACCACTGAGGTGGACATCGTCTGGCCGAAGGCCTGCGCCGTGACTTTGATCACGGTTAGTCAACAAGTGCAGCTCAACCCCGGCTCAGAACTACCCTCATGCATAAAGAGTGCCTTGGCCTCACATGCAGGGTGGGTGTGGTCTGTGAACAGCCACCCCACCCATAAGGGTAGTGAGAGAGTAAAAACTTATGCAGATTTTGGCACTTTTGGCATTCCATATTTATGGCACCAATATAGCTCCATACTGCCAAGTTTTTCATGCACATCCGGAACACCCGGGAAAGCATGGCTGTAAACTCTGAATCTGAGTCAGCATAAGCACACACCATTACAGTGGGCAGCGTCACCCTCATTTCCAGAGCATAACAGCCCTCTCTCCGATGCTGCAATCGACATCTGACCCTCAGCTGGAGCCCTAAATGGAATGCTAGGTTCCCCTATGAAAAGGACCAGCAATCCAATCCAGAAGCTGCACAGCATGTAATGCGCTAGAGGGAGGGGCCCTAGGGGGTTGGTTCCCCGAAGGAACCCCTCAACCTCAAGACACCCAAGCCATTTCACCAAAGTAGACCTCTTCTGGTGCACCAGAGAGGGCGCTACAATGGAGATTAGGCAAGGAGACCGCGCATCTAGAGCGCAGAGTGAGCGCTGGGTTGCCGTGACAACCCGCGCTGCAGCCCGACAGCTCGACGGCACACGACACGCAGAGGAGCGAGAGGTTTGCTCTCGCTGATCTCCGCGGTCTCCCAGAGTGTCGGGCAGACCCGCGGCTGTGCTTTTACACACAAGCGGCAGCTGGCCAACAACAGAGGGGACTCAAGCTTCCCGGAGAAAGAAGAGTCACGACCGGCGTGTCGACGTGATCATGTTCTCATACGAAAACATGAACCACCCACGAACATCGTTTCAGCACGCGCCCAGACATGTGAAACAGTGATCGTGGCCGTCAGTGAGGACAGGAAACGACCGCATCCAGAAACACACAAATAGAATGTCATCTTTAAAAAGACGCAAGCTCTATTTGTGTAAGCTCTTTTAGGGACTTTACTCTTTTAGAGTGCTGAAGCACGCAGGGGAACGGCCGCCGCAACACAGACAGGGATTGTGTGCAGCCTGTCGTGTGCTCTTTCTCTCTTTGAAGGCGCTCACTCTTACCAGCCGTAAAAACGGCTTTCAGCGCTCGAAGCGCACCGTACCGGCCGTGAGAACAGCCTTCTAACGCTGTCAAAACAGCTATTTGCTCTATAATGGCAAACGAAACAAAAAACAGAAAATAAAGAGAGGACTTTGACCCCGCTGCTGTGCTGTTCGCCCGCACTCGAAAAAAAAAGAGAAGTTCAACCAAAAAGCTTGACTCGTCTTCTAGCAGACACTTGCTTGCAGAGAACAGGAACAAACACCGTTCGGCTCCGAAGCGAAAAGCTGAAGATGCAACGCACCTGCTGCTCGTTATATACCCGCGCTGCGAGGCGAGCAGCTGATGCATATGATTGCATGCCAATGTGCATTGGCTCGTTGTAGTTACACTCGAAGTAGATTGGCCTCTCTAGCGAGATTCCTATTCGTCGGTCTGTCCGACGTACGTCGAACGTGACCGACTGAATGGGAACTTGATTTTCACCACAGGGGGACTTTAATGTTGTTCATATGTCTATCTGGTGTTTTTAATATGATTTAAGACAAACCATGTGCAAATTCATAAGTCAACACCATTGCTGAGTATTTAAAACTGCAGAGATCTAAAGACAGTCTCAAACTCGCGGTTTGAAATCGCTGGTGTTTGTGACGTCACAAACTACCTTGTAACCAATCACGTCAATGTGCCGGCGGGCTTTAGCATATTGTTACCAGTGAACTAGCAGGGGAGTCTTGAGAGAGCCAGGTTATTAAAAATCATGTAGATTTAGTGATTTGATGGGTGTATGATGTAACGATGTTATTATAAACTTCTCCACTGATGATCTGAGTTGTTCAAAGCATTTGTAAAGATACTGATTGTTTGAAGGCAGCTGTCATGTGAACATGGTTTGTAACATTAGCAACACATTATTAGCTGTTTGATAACATAGTCAAACAAAAGGCTAATCATATTAATTACAGTCATGTGTCCTATGTTGTAAAGAGCGATACCATTGTGCAGCGTTTACCTCAGTAAGTTGACCGAGTGGATCTCTGAGCTGCTGTGAGCAAGGAGGCGTGGCTAATTATCAACACTTCCCATAACACCAGATGTACTCGTTACATCAGAAGAAGAATGGCATCTACGCTAATATTAGTCTCTCTGTTTATCCCGAGGTTTACCGTAGTCAGCCGGATCCAGGTGAGATGAAGGACCTGACAA
Source organism: Ctenopharyngodon idella (assembly GCF_019924925.1). Taxonomy (NCBI): domain Eukaryota; kingdom Metazoa; phylum Chordata; class Actinopteri; order Cypriniformes; family Xenocyprididae; genus Ctenopharyngodon; species Ctenopharyngodon idella. The sequence continues at coordinate 1,455,123 of NC_067220.1, forward strand.
AGACATGACAAAAGTGCACCCCTGAAGTGTCAGCAGAGATTGAGTCAACTAGATCATCCACTGTGAAGGCCTCATTGACACGACAGCCAGTGGCACAGTTCCTCAACAAACCGTCTCATACCGGCATGATGAATACGATCCTCAACTGGATGGAACTGGAATAAATACTTTGACTGTTGCAATCCCAATCGGACTTATGAAAGCTGCCTGAATCATAATCACGCACTGTTTGCTGTTGGCCAGAGGAGAACTGGCCCTCCGACTGAGCCTGGTTTCTCCCAAGGTTTTTTTCTCCATTTTTGTCACCTGTTGGAGTTTGGGTTCCTTGCCGCTGTCGCCTTTGGCTTGCTTAGTTGGGGACACTTGATATTCAGCAATGTTTTGATTTGCCTGCATTGACACCATTGTATGAGAACTGAACTGAGCTGGACGATGACATCACTGTTTCCTCCAGTGCTGATATAGATAAATTAACTAAATTAATAACTATTGATTCTTACATCGGAATGAATCGATGCTGAACTTACTTAAGCTAGACAATGACACCATTTTCTTTAAGAGCTGCTGTGCAGCCAAAATGATATCCTGTAAAGCTGCTTTGACACAATCTGCATTGTAAAAAGCGCTATATAAATAAAGGTGACTTGATGACTTGACTCATAGTTATCATACAACTGTACCCGACATGGCTTATAAAAACCAATAACACCTTCTGTAATTATAAGTGTGTCTGCCATGTTATTTAAATTAAAAAGATACTGATACATCTTTTCATTTTCTTTCTCATACTATGGTGATATGAAGTAATCACATTTCATGAATCATTTAATTCATAATTAATTCTTCTACCTGAAGACCTGACCCTCCTGCTGTGAATAATTAACCTGCAGCCAGGTGTACTTGAAATTAACAGACTGCATCTTTTGTAAGTTTTATCTGTAAGTTATTGAAATCACTCATGAAACACACAGAGCTCATTCACAAAGCATGGATTTGCCAAATAAATGTGGTTGTGGGTCCGGAAAATATCTGAACTGTGTGAGTGTAACCATATTAAGGACTCAAATACAGGATAAACAGCTGTATTCTGCTGCTGTGTGAATGTACGCTATTATATTTGGAAAGATACATTAGATACATTAGTGCTTACGGAGCCCCTAAAGGGACATGGTGGTGGAAAAAAATTGGGATGGAAGGAAGACATTTTTTTTAAATCTTTTGCGTTCCCTTGCTGTGAGCTTGGACAAACACTTCCTCTTGAATGTCCCGCTGACCGGCAGTATGTTTCAGTTAGTTCCATACGTTAATAATGCACACAAATAATGCGCAGCTCATAAAGTTTGACCTTGTTGGACTCAAATATAAAGAAATGCAGTCAGTGCTTAACTCCTTGGGTTCAGTTGGCAATATATTCACAGATTCGAACTTTCCGGATCAATAACTCGTGAGCTACATGTTGTTAAAACACAAATGCAGCTATTTCCAATCACAGTAACCTAGACAACGAGCTACAACAACCCAATTTTCCTCAAATATGCTTTATAATATATAAATTGGGCTCTATGAGCAGGCGGCAGAGAGACGAGTCTGAAGGGACCGTCTGAAAAGTGCAAAACCCAAAACCCTTTTGCTCATTTTATATTATGAAAAATACTCAATAACTTGACTGTAACACACTGTATTCTTGCCAAATTTAGTTCATACATCATGGCCGGGAGATCACTGGTCAAAACAACCGAGTGAGTCTCTGAACAGAAAGACACATACACATTTAAACCTTACAGTTGAGTAAAAATCAATGTCACTCAAGTCTTTTCAATGTGATTTGTTCTAATGATCTGAGCTGATCATGTGACTGTTAGTTCTACTGTGTTAAGTAAGTTTACGTGATCTTTGACCTGAGCATCATTAGTCTGCATTTTCTGTACATTTCATGTTGACATAAAATATTTCTATCACCGATGTAAGCACAGTTTTGACTCCTCCCCTTTTCCTTATATGGTGCTAAGCACGTCGATTTGAATGAAAGCAAAGTTTGTGGGTGAATTGTCATGTGAACAGGCAGATCAGAGAGAGGAAGATTTTCTGTGAGTAATCGATTACTTTTGGATCTGTTCCTCACACAAACATGTTGTATGTCTTCAGAAGACTTGCAATTACGGACGTGATGTAACTAACGGTCGCACTGAGGCTCACAAATCACTAAAATATCTTCACAAACTCAACATCTGACTAAGATAAATTAGAAAGATGCTTAATTATACAGATTATATCAGGGTTCAGGGGATCAGGGTTTCTTATATGTATGGAGGGGGGGCTTCATGGACAAAAGGTTGGGAACCACTGCTCTAGTATAGTGTTTGTTATGTTTTATTCACAGTTGCATTTATTATTACAGTTTTGAAGCATCTACAGTAAACAAACAAATTGTTGTCTTATTTAAACTTCTGGCTCCATCTAGTGGCCAATATAAGTTAATGTTACATTTCTATGCCTAAACATTGCATTTTATGTACTGTACTTTTATGTACAGTATTTGCACTGTATGGTAGACAGTTGAATAAACTTTCTTGTATTCTGTTATGATGAATTTGTAAATAGCACAGATTTACAGCTCCTGTATGTTCAAAAAGAAAGTCAATCTGAAGGAATTAAACTTTGACCTAATATTTGATAATTACAATGGAAGGAAGCAGATCTCAAGTTCCACTGTGTCAGTGGTTCTGAATCCACATCAAACTATAATATTATTCATGTTTTTTAATGCATAAAGTATTCAAACAATCAGATCTGGTCTGTTTCTACATACAAACTTGTTGATGTTTCTTACAACTAATAAACGTCAAAAATCCAAAGTATCAAATGCATTTATTTGTATTTCCAAGAGTGTCTTGCAGGCTTACTGTAGATGTAAATTATACTGTCGCCCTCTAGTGGAAGATTTAAATTATGCTGATCAATTATCTTAAGTGTCATTTGTCCTTATATAGAGAAGATGAAACCCTTTATGATCTCTCAGTATCAGACACTGTATCCTCCACTAGGTGGCGCTCTTTCAGTGTGATTAATGTAATATTCAGTCAGTGCTGATGGTGGGAGGGGCCAGTAAAGCTGCTCATTGCTGATAAAGAGCTGAATAAAGAGGAAGTAACTAAAGCAGACAGATGTAGAGACAGAGAGATTCACACAGAGAACATTCAGCATAAAGAAGACTGAACTCAACTCACAATGAAGATCCTCCTCATCTTCTTCACTTTCTACCTGATCTCAGGTCAGAGCTTTTCTCTTTCATCACTGCAGTAATGATGCTGTTTTCTGTTCATGAGGTTTCTGATCACAGTATCAATCTGATTGACAGGTGCAGTCAAAGACATTGATGTGACTGGATATTCTGGAGGAGGTCTTCTTGTTGATTCACGGAAGGTTTGGTTCAGTTACTCTGCTAAATATATGGCCAAATTACCTGAGTGGAGAACAATAATAAATTATAAGAAACATTATAACTGGATTAATGAAGGACGATTCACACTGTTTCGAAGCAATGAGGGAAAACTTATGATCTACATTAGAGATTTAAATCAACAAGATGCTGGAAAATACCGGATTAGGGTTGATGGCCGGTGGTTCATCAATATGAATTTGAATATGAAGGAAGGTCAGTGATTTTAAGATCAAAGTCTCTGTATCATTTCAAAGCTTTTAAATATGTGAAATATATTTCGTAATTTTGTGAATTACAGATTCATGTTGTAAAGTGTCAAAGAGAGTGATGGTGAATATTGGAGAAACTGCCACATTCAGCTGTGAATATTCACAGAATCATATTAATGATGCAAAAGTCTTATTCAAAGTAAAACAAAACGTAATTGATAAGGTGTTACATGCCACTGACAGATGGAAAATGGAAGGAAGATTCAGTATTTCTGATGACAGACATAAAAATATCTTCAATGTAAAAATTTCTGCTGTGACACCAGATGATGGAGGAGTTTATTTATGTGGAGTTTCAGTAGACATGGCGATATGGAGACACTCGTACACTTACTATATTATTAATACTGTTCATCTACGTATTATTATTAAGTATAAATTGGACATATCTAGAATGACTGGACATTTAGGAGGTCGTATGTTGATCAAGTGTGAACATCCACAATACAAAACCAAGACAAAATACATCTGTAAAGAATCAGATGGATGTTCAGAGAGGAAGAATCCAGGAGTTCAGGATGAATGGATGGAGAATGGAGATGTTTTTTTATATGACGACACCAGAGCAGGAGTCTTGATGGTGTTTTTTAGAGAGCTGAAAGCTGCAGATGCAGGAACATACAGGTGTGGAGTGAATGTGTCTCACTATACTGAGAGCTTCACTGAACTTCAGCTGTGCGTCACAGACGGTGAGGAACACGATATACTTTATATAGAATGTTTGAATTATCTGATCTGATTTTTATGTAATGTCTCTTGGCTTACAGATGCAACGTTTGTGACACAATCTGCTCATCTTGGTGAAGAAGTCAACATCATCTGTCAGATCCCAGAGGAACATAAAGTTCATTTCTGCAAAGAGGTTGATGATCACATCTGCCAGATAATGAGTATATCTAAAGTAACACAAATGAGTCCTTCGTCTGAGAGAAATGAAGAGAGAGTTTTTACAGTGAGCATCAGTAATGTGAGCGTGAGAGATGCTGGAGTTTACTGGTGTGGAGCAGAAACCAGAGACACACATTTGACTTTCATCTCCCTGACCGCCAAAATTCAGCTCAACCTCATCAGTGAGTGAATTCAGATGATTACATTCTAGTAAATTATCACAGTGATCCATGATGCTACCATATGGTAAATGGCATAGAGTTGAAGCAAATCAGGTTTAGATAAACTAAAAAACGTAGAAGAAAAAAAAAAAAAAAAAATAAAAATAAATAAATAAATAAATAAATATATATATATATATACACACACACACACACACACACACCACGGCAGATGAAAAAAAAATGCCAGTGTAACGAGGTATGTTGTTATGGGAAGAAGGAGGCAGGAACTTGTGAACGTTTAACAGACTTTAATATATAAAATAAACAACAAAACGAAAGTAAAATGCTGGCAGTCCCTCACGGCCGACTGCCAGCCACACAAACATAATAAAACAGTCCAGGCTTGGTCCTCACTCGTCCTTCACTGTCGTCACTCCTCCTTTTATGCTTCTGGAGCTCCTCCGTGAGATATGAGACCGATGCAACGCACAGCTGACGCTCATTATCACTGTCTCACGGCTCTCGCCCCACCTTGCTTGTCACATACTCCCGAGACTGCGCTCTACTCCCCCTGGGGCCAGTCTCGGCGGCCGCAGCACCTGGGGGTAAGGACAGATGAGACGAGAGAAAAGGAGACGGAAGCACAAGGAGCACCAGAGACGAGAGAGGGAAGAGAGAAAATAAAAAACCTCCCCCTCAGCAGCGAGGGCTCTTTGACAGCATGTCCCTCCTTCCTCCCGGGTTTCGGCACTAATGTAACGAGGTAGGTTTATGTGGAAAGGAGGTGGAAACTGGCGAACATTTAAACAGATTTTAATATACAAAATAAACAAATACAAAAGAAAGTAAAATGCTGGCAGTCCTGCACAGCCAACTGCTGGCCACACAAACATAATAAAAACATAACATAAAATCCAGGCCTGGTCCTCTCTCGTCCTTCACTGTCGTTGCTCCTCATTTTATGCTTCCAGAGCTCCTCCGTGAGATACGAGACCGGTGCAGCACGCAGCTGACGCTCATTATCACTCGTGTTACCGGCCTCGTGCCGTTCTCTCACGGCTCTCGCCCCGCCCTGCTTGTCACAGCCAGTTTGTCTTATGATCTAAATTCATTATCAATGTTGCTAGATAATATGTGCTTTGTCTATATCAAATGTGGGGTATTGTGTTTTTCTTGGATTTTTGCAAAAAAAAAAAAAAAAAAAAAAAAAAAAAGTGTCTGATAAAACATGAAATTATACTTTTGTTAATATTATTTATTGGAGTTAGTGTGGAATCAACTGCATTTAGGTGATTGAATCAATGTGTACAAACCGAGTATTGGTTTGATTTTTATGTGAATGTGGCAGTACCAAATGGAGAATGTTAAATCACCATTAAATTTATCCGACTACGCCACCCTGCTGGGAGGCCAGGGAAATAACTCCCAATAAAAGGACACACAGATAAGTTTCACCAATTGAAGGCAAAGAGATAAGGGACTACCAATGCAAAAATAGACTTTATTATAAAAAGCACAAGCATTGATTAAAACTCACCAAACACACCCACAATAGTAGAAATAGTTTCCAGGGCCAGGATTAGTGGGAACCAGGCAGGCCGGCTGCAACTCAGGAGGTCATCCAAAACCCACCTCAATTCACACCAAAGCAAACACCACGCACACCCACCAAAGGGAAGTTGTATCAGCACACGCACAGCACACTGTGAAATGCCACAGAATGAAAGCAGCTAGCCTCCCCAGATCCACACAAGCCCTCACTGGCATGGGAAAAAAAAAAAAAAAAAAAAAAAAAAAGGAGCATATAGAAAGAAATTCAAACAAAATTTATATTAGTTATTAAGCTCTGACACTCAGGCCTCCAGAGGACACCACATACAAAACAGACAAATAACCAGCACCTGAGTGGCACTAGAACAGTGAGTCAATGAATAATAATAAATTAAACCTTTACAACAAACAATACATAACCAAAAGAAAAAAAAAAGAAAAAAAAAAAAAAAAAAAAAAAAAAAAGAGAGAAGTAAACATACTATAATAGAGCGACAAAATAAATCAGAACCAAGACAAAACCAGCCACAAAAATATATAAAAAAAGAAACAAATATAGCAACAAATTACTATACTAAAAAAAGTTGTTAAATCCAAAAGCTCAACTGGTAGGAAGCCCTGCGGACGCAATACTCCGAAGCCAACATTAGCAGCCCCGGCGACTCGCCGAGCAGCAGAGCAGGACACAGCACAGATGACCGTAAACACGATCAAAACCAAAACGTATCCATAAGCAAAACAGCAGCTGCGTCACATGAAGTCATTGGCTAGGAACAGGATTTAATGTTCCCCTTTAACCAAGGAGTATGAGAATTAATCTAAAAATTCAGAAAATCACAAATATGAAAGACAAGAGCAGCATACTTACGATTGGTGTTGAACAAACACTAGACGCACAGCTGTATGGTTACTCACTACCGGTGCCGCAGCTCAGTCTACCGGCCAGCATTCACACACCTGCCCTCGCTGCTATTACTGAGAGCAACACACAATAAATACCACAACTGAGGCGGTCGAAAGATTTAAGCACCAAACATACCTGCAAGCGAACTCCGCCACGACTTGCCACAATGCCAACGCCACCAGCCCCGCTCTAAATTAAACTATAAATAGCGCATATTAGCCTCGCAACATACGCATCATTACACCACCAACAGAAACCCAATATACCTGAATAGGAATCGGAACGGAAATGCCAGAGAGAGAGAGAGAGAAGCACCCCAAGTCACAAACATAACTACCCGTCAAAATAAGGGTCCTTAAATAGTACGGCTGCTATCACTTAATTGGTCCACCAACTATACTCCAACCAACCAATAAGATGAGTGACTTATCCTGCCACATGAAGGAATCATGTTTGCCACGAAATAAAAAGGATGTGACGTTTACATGCACTCTTGAGATCCTCTCTTTTCCGTTCAACAACACAAGAATTAAATGCTTATACAATGTTCAGGATAAATCCAAAAGAGCCATTCTGTACTGTAATGTAAATATGCCACTGGTGTCGCTAATAACAAGGGTTTCTGAATTCTACATATACCTCCTTTAAGATGCATTTTCGGTGAACCGATCTGAAATGTTCAGTGGGACATACAGTATTAACATTAACATTTTTGACTCACATGGTATTAACGTGCGTTTCAGATACATCTTTAGTTTAGTTGGGATTTCATTGAAACCCTCACTATCACCTCAGTCTGAACAGTCATTTCAGAATTTATGTGATTTTTATGTCACTCTTTATCAGTGGTTTTCAATCCTGTTCCTGGGGACCCGCTCTTCATATCATAATTTAACACACCTGATTTAGATCATCAGCTTGTTAGGAAAGAGCACCATGAGGTGAAATTACTGTGGCAGATAAGAGAAACATACAAAATGTGCAGAGCAGTGGGTCCCCAGATCAATCACAATTCTGTGTCACTTAGTATGCTACATTGAGCACTAAGGCTTGAAAATATTATTGCAATTGCTGAAAAAGAAGTAAGTTAATAAAAGTCAAGGGTAAAGAGCCTAACTAAAGCAAACATGGACCACCATCATGGTGACTTCAAACAAAACGTGTTTTCAACTAAACATCAACATTTAAACCTCTGTATATCTCAATAAGAACCTTTGTACATGTTTGAAAGAAATCTTTTATCTTCAGCTGATTTCATCTAAGACTGTGGCTGGAAGTCAGTCTCTGTTCTTGTTGTTTCTCTTTCCTTCAATGATTCTGCTTATTAACAACATGTGTTCAGATGTTTGAAAGAATGTTTCAGGAACATAATACTAACCTTTAAATAATGTTCTATTAATATTAAGGAAACTGGACATTTTTATGTTCTTGGAATGTTACAAATCAACATTCTTATTAGTTGGTAGTAAAAATTAAATTGAAAGAATGTTTCAGGAACATTAAGAAAACTGGACATTTTAATGTTTCCATAACGAAAAATGAACGTTTGGAAAATGTCCTTAGAACAAAAAATTCTTAGCTGGGGGGTGAAACAGATGTTCAAAAACTACTGTTTGGCAATGGAATATACATATTTGTGTTAAATGTCCATGCTTGTGTGTTTGTTTGTTTGCAGTGGCTCCAGTAGTGAGACGTGAAGGAGAATCTGCTGAGATCATCTGCCCTTATGATTCAATCTATAAATCAAAGTCAAAGTCTCTCTGTAAGGGGAAGTGCTCCACTAGAGATAGAAATACTCTCAATGAAGAGAAAGAGACCAAGACTGACAGATTGACTCTGAATGATGACGCCACTGCAAGTGTCTTCACTGGGACCATCACTGGACTGACAGCAGAGGATGCTGGGAAATACTGGTGTGCAGTGACATTAGAGAGAGACGTGAATTATCTTTACACTCATCTGATCGTCATCATGAACGAGGGTGAGGAAGGTTTATCATCTGAATATGTGAAACTATGGCTGTGAATGGATGTTCTTATATTTCTAATCATTTCCAGAGCTGAACTTGACTAAGTATGAAGGAGACGACATGTCAATCCAGTGCAAACATCATGATGAACATCAGAAACTCTTCTGCAAAGCACATGAACCCTCCATGTGTGTGAAGGATGGAGTTTCATTGGAGACGATCAGAGATGATCGATTCTCTTTCAGTGATGAAGCTTCTACTGGAGTCTTTACTGTAATCATCACTGATCTGAGAAAAGAGGATTCTGGGATATACTGGTGTGGAGCTCACATCATCACTAAAGTCAATCTAGAAGTCAAGAAGAGTAAGTATTGCCTTTGTCAACGTATAATGTTATGCTACTGATTATAATTTACTTTTTAAACTAACATCACAACATACACAAGGGATGGAGGGATGAAGCGTAGCTGAAAGTCCATAAGTCTGTGGTGCAGTCAAAGTGAAATCTGACTAAGGTGGAGCCAGAGGGAAGAGGAAGCCCAGTGGAGCTGTCAGGGAGGGAGGACAAGTCGGGGGCTAAAGGGAACCAGCAGAGGCGGGGCTGACAGACTGGCTGAATCAAGAAGAGGAGGCGGGAGAGAGAGGCTGGGTGGGATCACTGATGATGATCACTTTTTTCAGGACGACAAAACAGGCTTTATGCTGGGTGGGACCAGTGGAATCAATGAACTTGAGTTGGGCAGGACCAGCGACGATGAATAGACACTAGTGCAGAAAGGGACAAGCAGAAGAGAAGATTCATGGGTGGGCAGGGTGGGAAGCACTACTTCTGTTTCCCATTCAATCAGTTGTTGCCGGCTCACACACGTGCGGGTGGCTGACTGGGCAGGGTTTGGGCAGACAGGGTGACAAGTATGGTTGCTTCGGAGTGGGCTTCCTCCTCTACAATTAGCGGTACACAACGTGTACTCAATGAATTCAGATAATGAGCAGTTGTCATTTCCCACCAGCATTATTTGGAGCAGGTCATCGTTAAGCCTGTTATAAGAGCTTATAAACACAAGATAATGAACAGAATACAAACAGGTGTGATCTCATTAATGAATAACCAGTAGTGGCGGGAAACTAGAACAAAGGAAACAGATAAATGAAGAGAAACAAACTAAAAGTCCATGAAAACTACACACACAAAACGTGACAAATGTTACAATTATTTTAGTGTGAAAAAATCACTTACTAACCTTTTCTGTGTAAAGTTATATCAAATTTTACAGTGAAAAATAATCTGTGTATATAATAATAAAGTTATACAGCTCAAATAATTTAACAGAGGAATTAATGTGTTTTTATAAAATTGTAAGCTTCATATTTTTGCATTTAAACCCTCAAAAATTCTTTCATTTATTCTAGGAGTCTTGTCGTGACTTCAACCTCAAAGAAAATGAGGGACGAGTCTAAATTATTTTTCGTGGTGATCAGCATTATGCTGGTGAATGTTAAAACTGTAAATGGGGCTCAACCGGAACGGCACTGTTTCTATTTAAGTGATTAGCATCAGTAATTGTCTTGACCTCACAAATTGTGGTAGATTTAGAGATTAAGTTTAGAGATGAAATGGTTGAGCAGGAAGTTGGTGGTTTGTGATTTCCTCAGGTAAAGAAAGCAGAAGTGAAAGAGCTGAACAGCCACAAATAGATTTTAGGGAATTTGCAGATGCAAATGATATCTGTGGCCCTGTCCCAAATGGCACGCTTCTATGCACTTTCGGTCCTGTGGACTTACAATGGCTGCAGTGTGCGCGTGTCCGTTAAGTCCACAAGACCGTAGGGTGTCCCATTCATAGATATACATAATAAAGGCTAGATGTCTCGTCCGCGCTGCTGGCCAATGGAGGTCGACGTCCGCACCTGGCAGCCATCTTGTAACAGTCAGCTCGCTCACTTGTAACATTGTGTTTTAATGGTGCAAGTACTTTTTAAATAACCTTAACTTGCTCAATTTTCTACTGATTTTCAAACTGTTTGGTTTGTTATAAACATCAGAGATGTACTTATGACACTGCATACTTATGAATAATTATAACCATGGACTTCCATATGAAAATAACACTGAACAGAACAGATAGGTGCAATGAATATACACACGCACAAGTTATTTATGTTAAATCAATATATAGGCTACTAAAACTCAGTGTACAGAATGGCAACATGAGATATATATATACACTTTTATAATATGAATATTACTATTATAATAAAATAATTTGAATTATTACATGTTTATTTTAACTTCTTCAGGGTTGGGCCATTTACTAGGCTTTTCCCCTCGACATTGCACTGTGCCTACTTCAGAGATCACTGTTCCAAAAAAAAAAAAAAAAAAAAGGTGTCCAAAAGAAACATTCTGCGATTGTGTAAACAAACTTGCAAAAAGCTTTGGGTCAACAACAATCTTGTAATACTATTATGTCATAGCCCCACTGTTCCTGTGTAACAGGACCTGTATTGTACATACATCCACTAAGTAACTAACGATTATGCCAAATATAATCATAATATTGTCATATCTTACAGGTGAAAGGTGATCCCACAGGCTCTCGTTTTGAGACTACAGCAATTGGAGCATCCGTAGGCTGCACAAAAGTCTGGCATCTTCTCCTATAAAGCCAGCAATTTCCTGTATCATAATGTAAGATGTTTTTAACAAACCAAACCAATTGGAAATCATGTGCAACTTAAGTTATATTGAAAAGAAAGAGCAATTCTGCCTCTCCCACTGATGTAAAATTGCTGGGTAGCAGCTAAACTGTAACTACTAGGTCTCACTCAAAGCTTCTTGTTATTAGCCAGCTAATAACTACAACCACATCCACAAAGATTGTAATTTAGACAAAAGATTAGTTGTCATAAAATCGTTATTGGTGTCAGTAAAACCTATATAATTGAACAGCTCGATTGTGGTCTCAACCTTGATAACTTGCGCAAGTAGCCGTGATACACAACTATGCTGCACGATCAAGTCGTTTTTCGAAAAGAAAAGCTGCAATTTCAACATGTTCAAGCATCCAGAATTATAGACACGTTAATAATGTTTGTAAGAAACCAAACCATTTGTAAATCCGTCAAGATTTCAGCGAGATAAGAGTATTTGTGTTCGTGCAGATCACTCACCTTACATCAGGTACCACAGAGCCCGCCAGGAAGCTTGCCTTTGACAAGATGGCCGCCGGTGATGACGTTAGAGACTCCGCTGTAAGACATCTAGCCTTTATTATGTATATCTATGGTCCCATTTGTCAATTTTAGGCTTCAGAAGGGTGCTCGCGAGCTCCCCCTTTGTGGCCGATATGCGCCCTCGATGCACACTTTTGCTGAGCCGGCACTGGTGCGAGCTCCGCGGCAGACTTCTTCCCGACAGTCAAAGCGACGTTAAATCACGAAAGTGCGGACTCGTAGGAAGGCATTGAGTGTTTAGGGTGCCATTTGGGACAGGGCCTATCTGTCTATTTATACATTTTGTGTGTTTTATTAAAAAAAAAACTGGTTTAGAGATTGATGTTTATAGGGTTTGTTCTCCAGGTGTTTCTGAGCGAATCATCATCTCTTGGGTATGTGTGACTCTGTTGATGGGAGTGTCAGTCCTGTTATTATACAAATCAAGATACATCAAGACACGAGGTGACAATCGCACACACGCAAACACACACATGATTTAATGGTCTGCTGGCCTTGTGTGACCTGCTGCTGTTTTACTTTCTCCCTGCGATTCTGAATTCAAATTACCTTAGCAGTTTAAGCCAGTTGTCATCTGATTTCATGGATTTTGGGTTTCACACTTATAGTCTTGAGACACCCAGGTTTAAATTGATCAAAACAGCTCATATTTTGTTTCGTGAAGCCAGCTTTAGAGTATTGCGTTATCTTACAATGATTTTAACTTTTGATTAATTTAAAATTCTCTTAATATTCTGCATTATAATCAAGTTGACTGCAATGACACAATTGGATAAGAACAAAACCTGAACCAAATTGAGCTGAATAAACATCAACACTGTCACTGAAATGATTTGAAACAACATTGAACTGAACTGAGCTGAATAATGACATGAATTTTCCTGCTTTGAAACAATCTGTATTGTATGAAGCGCTATAGAAATAAGGTGACTTGACTTATTTTTACTCTTGTTATGTTGCACAGATCAGCACACTTCCACAGACGGGACAGAGATGAGCGGTGGAGATGTGAGGAGTGATTCAATTCTTGTTTAATGACTGTGATTTGCACATAAAGCAGAACTAGAACTACATGAAATGCAGAACATGTGATTTGAGAAATCACAATGTCTGAGTCCTGAAT